>NW_006285997.1:339246-360048 GCF_000327345.1 Myotis davidii
CGGCCCGAGGCCTGGGTTCTGGCTGAGACTGAGCACAGACCCGCCGTCCCCGCCTCCCCGGGGGCTCCGGGGCACGATGACCACCGCCAGGGTCACGGGCCCTCCCGCTGTCGTGTTTTAATCATCTGTCGTGGTGACACGTTTAAACGGACCCACTGGCACCCTCCTCACGGGCACATGTTGCAAGGCGGCAGGTGAGCTGAGATGGGACCCATCGCAGAGGGAGCGACGACCGGGAGAGAGCACTCGTCATACATGGCATTTACTGAGAGCGTGGATGTGCCAGGCCCCGCTCCAGCATTAAAAAAAAGTTCTTAGTGATTTCAGAGAGAGAGGAAGGGAGAGGGGAGAGAGAGAGACATCAATGATAAGAGAGAGTCAGCGATGGGCTGCCTCCTGCATGCCCCCTTCTGGGGGTCAGCCTGCAGCCCAGGCACGTGGCCTGACCGGGAGTCCAGCCCTGAGCCGCGCCGCAGGTTGCCCCGCTAGCATTTTAGTCACAGGCTTCATCTTGCTCTTCAGCCCAGTGAGATGAGAAGCCTGGCACCCTGCCCTGCCTGAGGCACGGGGGGGAGGGGAGGGGTAAGGGACTGTTCCCAAGCCAAACAGCTCGGAAGGGCTGCCGCCTGGACTCATCTGCACGATAACACCCCAATTCCATGCCCCCCACAAGGGCACTGCCGGGACACAACGCCTCTGCTCTCATCACTGCGATTCTAAAATTTCCCCCAACACCTGCCCCTCCTGCCAAGCAGTTAGCGTTTGGAAGCAGCTTAGCAGCCAGGTGGACTGATGTCATGACCATCTTGAGGATGAGCGTAAGGTTTGCCGTTAACATTTCTGCACATGCACTGTTCTGCTTGACATCTGTTTTTTGAGAGAGAGAGGAAGAGGGAGAGAGAAACACCCAAGTGAGAAGGAGGGGGAGACACATCCACGTGAGAGTGCAGCATTGATGGGCCACCTCCTGCACGCCCCCTACTGCCCCGAGACTCAAACCAGCAACCTTTCTGTGCCCGGACAATGCCCAGCCAATGGAGCCACACGGGCCAGGGCCTGCTCGACGTCTTAAAGCGACAGCTAAAACTGTGTCTTAGGAGTGGGTCATGTGATTTTCTCTTGACCACTGGAAGTCCAGATGTGGCCACTATGGGTGGGACGTGGTTGAGTTCATTGTTCAATTTCCTCCGAGGATAACTACATACTTTTCCTGCCGTATGACGCCCACACTTCATGGCTGGTATCAACACTGGCTACAGTGACACCAATACTGGCCCCGCTCCTGGCTCTGCCCCCGGAGGCCTCAGCCCTCCCTCTGTCCCGTGACCCAGTGTGGGCGGGGGCAGGGGGGTTGGCACTGTTTCAAGTCAATTGGGACAAGTTACAGCGAAGAACCACATTTTTCCCGAACACCGGACGGGGCTAGAGACCAGGCCTGGAGGTCAGGGTGCCGCACCCGGCAGAGGCAAGGTCGAGGTCGGAGAGAAGCCGACCTTTGGCTGACCTTGCTTCGGTGGGGCCAAGGGCCAGAGAAAACGGACAAGGATTATTTTTGTCTCAAAGGTTCCCTTACAACGACAAGGCACAATATTATAATGAATGATGATGCTCAACATTTGTTTACTGTGGTTTAAAAAGTAACTTAAACTTGACCATCTAGGCATGAAGTGTACAATCCTGTTGACTAAATGCACCTCATTGTGCAACCATCTCTAGAACTTTCCATCTTGCAAAACGGAAACTCTACACCCACTTAACCCTCCCCCCTCCTCTTCCAAGCCCTGGCAACCACATGGCACTGGGTGTCTTGGAGTCTAACCCCTCGGGGACCTCATGGAAGCAGAATCGCACAGGACCTGTCTGTGTGACTGGCTTACTTCACGTAGCGGGATGTGCCCGAGTGCATCCACGTTGCAGCATCCACGTTGCAGCATCTACTGCATTCCCGCCCCTGAGAGGCGGCGTTCAACAGGGACTTAATTTGCCTTCTGTTCACTGAACATCTCTGCTAGCACAGCCTCCCGCAGAGCCTGTCCTTCCCTCCGCCTGCAGGAAACCCATCAGTCCTTAGGGCTCCATACCTGCCTGTTGTTTAAAGGGACTTCAGGGAAAAGCTGTGGCTGAGTATTTCCCTGGGTCCCGAGGGCAGACGTGTAATGTCAGGGCCCTGCTACACCAGAGCCATGTCCTGGGGCCCAGGGACAAGAGTCCTCATATTCTTTCAGAAACATGTTTTCTGTCCAGCCGGCCAGTATGGCTCAGTGGTTGAGCGTCGACCTATGAACCAGGAGGTCATGGTTCGACTCCTGGTCAGGGCACAGGACCCAGGTTTTGGGCTCGATCCTCAATAGGGGCCAACAGGAGACAGCCAATCAGTGATTCTCTCTCATCATTGGTGTTTCTCTCTCTCTCTCTCTCCCTTCCTCTGTGAAATTAAAATATGTATTAACAACAACAACAACAAAAAGGAAACTTCTGTTTTCTGTGTTTGTGAAACGCAGGTGTCTGAAGCACAGAGCTCGGACAGGACACCACCTTGCCGGGGCCCGAGGTCGGTGCTGACACTGGGAGAGGGCGGAGGGGACTGACGGAGGGAGGAGAACACCTGGTGGCCACAGGCTGCCAGCTGCTCTGGCTGCACCTGCCCCACAGCTGGCCCAGCCTGCGGAGAGCCAGGAGAGCAGGCACCTGGCAGAAATGGTGGCTAAAGGAATCCTTGCTGAATGGATGAGCCCAGCCAACCCAACCATCCCCTGCATTCTTGGGGAGTGTGAAGGCAGGTATTGGCCAAGGCAAGTAGAATTTTCAAGACAAATAACCAGCGAGGAGGCGCTGCTGAGAGAGAGCGAGCGCGCGCTGAGGTCGGCGGAGGAATCGCTGAGTGTTTGGCCGGGCAGGACGCTGTGGTGTGAAGGAAGCTAGCCCAGGCCAGGAAAGAGCCTGGGAATGAGAGGCACAGTCCCCGGAGCTCACACAGCGGTTTGTGCGGCGCAGGCCCGAGGGCAGGGTTTGCAGTCCGAGGGGCACTGCCAAATCCTCAGGGGTGTGCATCCTGATAACGGGGCAGCGTTACCCCTCAACCGAGGGCAGCTCTGGACCTGCCCTGAGGGAGCTTAAAGGCAAGAGCGGGAAAGGTCCCACCGATTCCACACGACTGACCATGTGCAGAACAGAGCGCAGCATGAAGGAAGGCAACCGCATCAAACCTTCAAAAACGTAACTCTCACAGCGCCCATCTGCTCACAACTGGCCGTGAACACAGAGAGGCAAGAACGATCATTTATAACCTGGGGACACGCTGACTGAACAACAGACCAGAACCAGAAATGAAGAGCATGGTGGCATCCGCAGAGAGGTTGACATGGTTATTATAAATATGTTGCATATTCAAGAAGGTAGAAGAAAACATGGCCGTGAGGAGGAGAGATGGAAGATATTCAAAGGCCCCGACACACTCAACTCCTGGGGCCCAGGAGCAGTGCGGTCGGAGGGTAGAGTTGACCGGGAACCAAGGTGGCACGCCCACTGCCCAACGCCTGCCACCACTTCATCATCTTAGAATTACTTGTTTGAGTAAATGGGCTGGGTTATAGGACAAGTCACCGCTTCTCCGGCTGAACAGAGCTGCCACCCCGCTGTGCCGTTTGGCTAAGATCGCACCTGCGGGCCTAATAGCCTAGGCTAGGGGTGGGCAACCTTTTTGTGAGTGCGTGCCAAAACCAGCAAAATCTCTGACTCAAAATTCTTCTGCATGCCAACCCTAATTTTTTGAGAACATGTTATGCCTACTTGATATTTCTTAGAGGTGTAAGTATGTGAAGAACCTTAAAGAAATAATAAAATTCATTCGAGCGACAAAAACACAGTATATGATGATCAAAAGTACATTTATTTTTTAATGTATACATTACACTGATAGTCTGACAGAAAACTTTATGACTCCGTTTGATATTATCAGTGGGACTTTTGCTGCTGCATCACTGATGACAGAGATTTTACGTCAGGTTTATATTTTGTGACCTTCAGAGATATGCTGAATGGATAATATCTCTGCTTAAGGTTTTGAATGACAGCAGCAGGTGCTTCTGGAGAAACCGATGTGAAGGGAACGGCCTGCGTCTGGATGTTTCAGTGCCAGGGCGTCCTCTGGCCGCAGGTGGGTGTGGGGCCAGGTACGGACGCCCCTGTGCACGCCATGCAGCTGCAGATGGAGGAACCTCAGACAATCCCCAATTCGCAGAAATACAGACACCCCTCCCCCCTCCCGTGATAATGAAGCTTCTTCTGGGGAGCACAGTCGGCTACTCCTATTAGGAGACTTAACAAAATTCATCACTGAGAACAAAGATTCACAAGCGTATGTGGATGAAAACATGGAGAGTAACGCTGTTGCAAAGTTTTTTAAACAGAAAAAATTTTCTGGAATGGCATTCCAAGTCCTCACTAGTTCCTTTTCGACACTTCTCTCTGGTGCTCCTGTCTTTAATTGCTTTTTTTCAATGTTTTCCAAGTCAACTCTAAGGTCAATAAATTTCTGCTTCCAAATTGAGCTACTCTGAAATTTAATCAACTGCATTTCAAAGTCAGCCATGTCTATCCGTGAAAACATTTGTAAGTTTAGTTCCTCCAGTTTCATGCTGTCTGGAAATCTCATGAATTTTGCTGTCTCTTCCAGTTCTCTGAATTTCGCAAATCTTGAGAAGAACTGCTCAATAGTTGACTCGATGATGTTTAAAACAGCTTTTGAAGGCTTTGACAGTCTGTTCTGTCATCTTTGGGAGGTCTTTGATGTGCCCCTTGAGGTTTGGTAAATATCTAAACCTCTCGCCATCCACATCCCTCTTAAAGACTTCCAGTTTCTTTTCAAAAACCTTTATGTAACCAAACATAACATCAAGTGTCTTGCCAGTTCCTTGCAATTTAACATTTAAGTCATTCAAATGTTCACAAAAATTGTAAATGGAAGATTATAAGAGAGGGTTTTGCGTGCCAGCAAAAGTTACTGGCGTGCCATGTTTGGCACGTGTGCCAGGGGTTGCCCACCCCTGGCCTAGGCCCTAGGGCCCCGGGGACTGAATAATCACATAGACTAATCGCACACTGAGCTCCTGCTGGCTGAGTCCCCACGTCTGGGCCGAGGCAGGAGGAGAGCGGGAACTAAAATAACACGGCAGGGCGCTGGACGCTCCAGTGCCACTTGTCACTCACAGCTTCACTCATTTCTCACACAAACCGTGCGAACTGGATGCTGTTTTTATTACATCCCCTGCACTGGCTATGCTCTTGGCCGTGTGTCTAGGACAGGGTTCGGCAAGGGGACTTGGCCCGGGAATTTCACTGATCCCTTAAACCATGAAATGCCTGAGTAAACGGTAAATAGATCACCATGAGGAAATCCCACCCCCCTACCGCCTTCCCAGCCTGCCCTGCCCGTGCTGGACTCAGGAACTGTTTCTAGGCCACATTGCTGAATACTTCTTTGTTGTTGCTTTGCTCTGGCTTAATGAGCCCGATTCTCTGGGCCAACGACTACCTTGCCTACCAGCCCCATAAACAACTTCGGTGGTATTGTTATGGAAAAGGCGGCCGGGCGGCCTGGCGGTGAGTGCCTGCGGTGGAGTGTCATCTCCCGCGGAAATGTACGGCCCATTCAGCTCGCAGGCCTCCAAGAGCCAGAAGCACCGGGCGGTTCCTCCTGTCCAGAAGTGGAGGTGCAGCCTGGGCCACGGGCGGCAGCCACATCTGCCTAAGCAGCGTGGGAACGGCTCCCGTGCATCGCAGACGCTCCAGGAGTTTAATCACGGGAGGCAGGGCTCGCTGCGAGAAGCCGGCGGAGCAGCAAGGCTGCGCTGTGCTGGGCTGCGGGCCCACGAGCTCTGCGGACTCGATGTGGGGAGATGTGTGCCCGCTGATCGGGGGGATCCTCCCAAGCCGAGCTAAGCACCTGCTGGATCCTTGCTGCCACGTGCCCTGACCGGGAACCGAACTGGTGACCTCCTGGTGCATGGCTGACGCACAACCAGCTGAGCCACCGGCTGGACGGCGCTCCCACTTCCGACTGTGCTCCCCAGAGGGACTGGTCATCCACAGCGACTTCTGCTCAGCTCTCAGCAGGGGGTGGCATTTGTCAGGTGTGGTGTATGGGGGAGGGGGAAGGGGCTCCCCCTCATAGCCTTAAGGACACCACCCCCTCTATTAGGAGGCCCGAGGGCCTCTACGCACGAAGTCTGTGCTGACTTTCTGTGACCTTGTTTAATCAGAAGCTTCATTATCACGGGAGCGGGGAGGGGTGTCTGTATTTCTGTGAATTGGGGATTGTCTGAGGTTCCTCCATCTGCAGCTGCATGGCATGCACAGGGGCATCCGTACCTGGCCCCACACCCACCTGCGGCCAGAGGACGCCCTGGCACTGGAACGTCCAGACGCGGGCTGTTCCTTCACGTCGGTTTCTCCAGAAGCACCTGCTGCTGTGGTTCAAAACCTTAAAAAAACCCCCAAAACCCAACCACTCCACCCCATTCTGCCTGGCCAGTGTGGCTCAGTGGTTGAGCATTGACCTATGAACCAAGAGGTCAAGGTTAGATTCCAGTCAGGGCACATGCCCAGGTTGTGGGCTCCATCCCCAGTAGGGGGTGTGCAGGAGGCAGTGGATTGATGATTCTCTTCATTGATGTTTCTATCTCTCTCTCCCTCTCCCTTTCCCTCTGAAATCAATAAAAATATATTTTAAAAACGCATTCCATTCAGTATTGAATACAGTTTCAATCAAGGCTGTAGTGAAAGTAGGTAAAATCAGCACCATCGACAAGAACAACGACAACAATGCCAGGGACGGAGGGTGGAGGAAGGAGGGGCGGCAGACGTCGCCAGAGCGGCTTTTTAACTCTCCTACCGATCCAAGGAACTGGCTATGCTTCTGCATAGTTAAGAGCTATTCCCGAGGTGACCGAGGAGGAAACCTGTTTTTCTTCTCTCCAGGTAGGCGGAGGAAAAGCACTTACCCTGCTGCAAAGGACAGGCAACATCCCCGGCGGCCTCCAGGGGGCGCTGGTGGGCTCCTCCTGCGCCTGAGGAGAGAGCCCTCAAAGGCGTCTCAGTAGCGGCTCCTCTGCAGGGAGCTGATCAGATAATGACCACCTGGGAGAGCCAGCTGACTCCCCAAGCTGCTCACGAGCCCCAGGGCTCTGCAGCCTTCCCGGCCCCACAGGCAGCTTCACTAACAAGTTTAACTGGTCCGGCTGAGCACTGTCCTTGTGCAGGGAGCAGTGTGTATGTGTGTGTGTGTGTGTGTGTGTGCGTGTGCGCGTGTGTGCGCGCATTCCTATAGAGCAGTGGTTCTCAACCTTCCTAATGCAGTTCCTCATGTTGCGATGACCCCCAACCATAACAGTATTTTCGTTGCTATTTCATAACTGTCATGTTGCTACTGTTATGAATCGTCATGTAAATATGATATGCAGGATGTATTTTCATTGTTACAAATTGAACATAATTAAAGCATAGTGATTAATCACAAAAACAATATGTGATTATAGATGTGTTTTCCGATGGTCTTAGGCGACCCCTGTGAAAGGGTCGTTCGACTCCCAAAGGGGTCGCGACCCACAGGTTGAGAACCACTGCTATAGAGCTTGCTAGATCGTTCATACTAAGCTTCGTAGGCAGACAGCCAGAATGCTTTGGCCCTAATCAATAACATTAATAGGCAATTTTAAAAGAGTTCATTATGTTGACTTGTAATTCGTTACATCCAAGTATAAGATTATTACACGATATATAAGGTGTCCCCCCAAAATGTATACACCCTTTAACAGCTGATAGCTGTAGATTCTATTACATTTTGAAAATGAAATGTAGTTTAATACACACTGCCTTTATAATGTGTACACAGTTTTTGAGGGGACACCTTGTATTTTATGCACTACTCACTTAACTGCTTTAATTATAATTTTGGTTAACATTTCTACAGTAACAAAAGGAAAATATCACATGTAACTAGTACATTCTACCCACAGTCCATCTCTGGGTGCTCCCAGTGTCAGCACGTGGGACTTGGTGTCAGCGGGACCAGGTTTGGGCAGGGCACCTGGACTCTCACGTTCTCGTGCGGCTGGACCAGACCCTCCTGGGATGAGGCCCACGGTGGGCTTTCCCCAGGCACTCGTGGGACCTGGGGCCAGGGAATGGCAAAGGCCCACATACTGTGCGTCTAAACTTGTGAAGTTATCAATGGAGCTAACAAGCCGTTCAATAACACATGCTCGCTTCTACCTTGACAAATAAACTTTCTTTTTAAAAAATTTATTTTTATTGACTTCAGAGAAGGGAGAGGGAGACTGAAACAGTAATGATGAGAGAGCATCATTGATTGGCTGCCTCCTGCATGCCGCACACTGGGGATGGAGCCCACAACCCGGGCCTGTGCCTTGACCAGGAATCTAACCGTGACCTCCTGGTTCATAGGTCAACGCTCAACCACTGAGCCACACGGGCCAAGCTGAAGTTTTTTTTTTTTTTTTAATTTATTTATTGCTGTTAGAGAGGAAAGGAGAGAGAGCAGCTTTTGTTTGTTGTTCCACTTGTTGGTGCCGTCGTTGGTGACTCCTTCTGGGCAGTGAGGCAGGTGTGGGAGGGGCTGCCTTGCTGAAGGTAAGACATCAATTTATTTTTGCTTCTGCTGTTTACCACACCATATTCTTTTGATCTCCCAATGTTTCCAAATGATGACAATACCCAATCACAGCTGACGGTGATTAGATTTTCATTTACTGCTCACCCTGTATCCAAGCCAACTGAGTGAGAATGTCCTCACAAATCTGTTTTGTAGTCTGATTTCCCAAGCCCCAAAGGACCCAGCTCCCCTTGAATCTCAGACACTGAGTTAACGCTGTATGAACTCACTGAGTGTTTCTGTTTCAATTAGCATTCTTACGGCGCCATTCAGTCTTGCAAATTGCTGCCAGCGGGGATCTCCAGCATATCAGTCACAGGGCGTGAGTTCCACTGCGGCTCCTGGGTGGGGCTGCAGCTGCTGTCACCCGCAGCCCCCCATCGGGGAGACTCCAGGGTGGCGGGGTGGCGGTGGGGACGCCTCTGCTGGCCAAGCACACCAAGGCTGCGCCAGCCCCCGTTGGAGGAAGTGGGTGGTGTATTAGCCCTGCATATAAATCACCAACAAGTGGAAATTGACTCCAACATCACAACATGTACTACAGACTTTACCGTTTTGCCAGTTGTCCCTCTAATACCTTTTACACATAAGAAAAACCTTTAAAAATTGTTTTTTATTAATTTTTAGAGAGAGGAAGGGATAGGGCTAGAGAGCTAGAAACATGGATGAGCTGCCTCCTGCTGGAGAGCAAGCCTGCAACTAGGGCATGTGCCCTGACTGGAACTGGACTGGCGACCTCTTGGTTCATGGGTCAAAGTTTAACCACTGAGCCACACCAGCCGGGCGAAACCCTTTTCTCTTGGTCCAGGATCCAGTCGCAGGTCGCAGGTGTGGAGCCTCTTCAGCCAGGAACGTAGCTGCTTCTGCTTTTCCCTGGCCTGGACTTAGGACGAAGGCCAGTTGTTTCTAGCCTGTACCTGCCCTGGCGTGGGCTGCTGTTCCCTTCTGTTCGCATTAACGTTTTGGGGAGGAATCCCCGAAAGCGATGCTTCCTCCGCCCGCCTCACCGCATCTCATCAGGAGGCACAGAGCACCTGTCTCACAGCCGACAACCCTGGAAAGGCACTGTGAGTAGGGAAACCGGAAACCGTGTGATTGTTAGTTCTGTGAGGTCACGATGGAATGTGGTTACACCTTAGAAAAAGGCACTTGTCCGTGAACGATGTGGATATATTGCAGGGAAAGTGAACTTATTTGGCTTCACATCCATTTCTAGGTAGTTTGCAACTCCAGGCAGAAGGCATAACGGTGACATGGTCACTCTTGGCTGTTCGGAAACAGTGCCCACCTGTGCGCCACCCGCGTGGCCCGGCTCCTTGCCTCCGTGGCTCCCCGTCGGGCCTCCGCCCTCCAGGTTGCCCAGCGCAGGCATGAAGCATGTGTGGTCAAAACTGCGACTTCCTGGACAAAGGGAGAGGGGTGGGGGTGGAATTGGGGGGAAGGTGCTGAAGACACTGGCTGAAACCCGGCTTATAAATAATCTGAACATTTCCTTTATTTTTAAAATATATTTTTATTGATTTCAGAGAAGGGAGAGGGAGAGACAGAAACATCCATGATGAGAATCACTGATTGGCTGCCTCCTGCACACCCCCTACTGGAGAGCAAGCCCGCCAGCCCACAAGCCAGGCATGTGCCCTGACTGAGAATCGAACCATGACCTCCTGGTTCACAGGTCGAGGCCCAACCACTGAGCCATACGGCCAGGCGAACATTTTATTTCTTTGTGATGTGCATGTCCTATCACAGACAATTGGTCTAATGAAATGAGACCAGGTGCGCTGGTTACATAGTAAAACTTCAGAGTAAAAGATCATTTTTCAGTTTATTTTGGCCAGGACGCACCCCTGGCTGGGGCTCGGGTCACACTCCCGCTCGTGTCAGCCCTCCCAGCCCCGTGGCAGCAGCTGGTTCAGGACGCTGCTCTGCCTCAACGCCTGGAGCTGGGACGTGTCCTCACTGATGACGGTGACGCCCCTGCTCTGCCCTGGGGCCGACAGGTCGCCCTCGCTGTCGGACAGCGTGCACAGCAGGCCGTCGTTCTCGTAGGTGGGGAAGTAGTACCTGCAACACCACAGACAGGCCTCACAGACTGCACCTCACCCACAGACCGCCCAGGCCGCGCGGCTCCATGGGTTTCCTCGCCACAGTCTCAACGGCACAGGCTGTGAGGGAGACCCTTCCTGCCGCACGTCTTGCTAGGGTCCTCGCTGGTTTTCTACATAAAGACAAGCTCCCTGGGCCAGAGGCCGCCCCTCCACCTCGGGCCGCCGGCCAGGCAGCGCCTCCCCCTCCGGGGCTGAAGCTGACATCCCTCCTCCCTCCTCAAAGGCCCGCTCTCCCCACTGGGTAGCAGCCTTCAAATGCAGCTACTCCCTCACTCCATCCGCCAGGATCTGATGAGAACAATGGCCCAGCCCAACCATCACTGGTTCCTTCATTCTAGGAGATGATAATCTATCATAACAAAAGTGTTATATGCTAATTAGACCGGACAGCTGACGACCTTCCAGACGAAGCCAGGGCTGCGAGGGCCGAGCCTTACACAAATTTTGTGCATTGGGCCTCTAGTCTATATATATACAAGCCTAAGCAACCGTCTGACCGTTAGCCATGACATGCAATGACCACCAGGGGCAGATGCTCTGATCTGTAGCTATGATGTGCACTGACCACCAGGGGGCAGGCGCTCAATGCAGGAACTGCCGAGCTGCAGTGACTTGGCAGCTGCAGTTCTCGGGTGATGCACCCGGAACCAGAGAGGAGGGAGCCCAATTTTGGGGTGTGTCACCCAAGAACTGCCCTCTTGCAATCTGGGACCCCTTGGGGGATGTTGGAGAGCTGGTTTCGGCCGGATCCTTGCAGGCCAGGCCGAGGGATCCCACCGGTGCATGAATCGGGGCAGTGGGCCTCTAGTAATAACAACAACAAAGCTCTATGGATGTTTGTGGGTCATGCTGGGTCCTTGTCGCACCCGGTCAAACACACACCTGGGATTTGTGGGAAAGCCAAAGCCTTTGTGCTGAGGAAGAAAACCTGTCCTAGAGCTTCCTGGCTAGAGTTCTGGGGGATCTGATGGAACATCCCCGGGAATAGAGGGACCTCCACACAGCCAGAACCCCACAGCCTCTCAGGCCACCCCATTGCGGTTACTCACTCGGGCTGGTCCCAGGTCCTCCTGTCGGGGAGCAGGGCCGCGTGCTTGGCCTCCGCCAGGTGGGCACCCAGGTCGGCCCTAGATGGAAACCTGGTGCAGCAGCCGTAGCATTGGCCTTGGTGAACCTGCCGTCGGATGAAGTTGACCAGCTTCACTTGCTCATAGAAATTCAGTCCTGAGGGAGGCAAGTGCAGAGCCACCCATGCACTGTTATATACTGTTAACACAGGCCCACCTATAGCACACACGTGTCTACAACACACACACTTGTCTATAACACAGGCCTGTCTGTAACACACGTGTCTACAACACACACACCTGTCTATAACACAGGCACGTCTGTAAAACAGGCATGTGTCTATAACACATGTGTCTGTAATGCATGTGTCTATAACACACGTCTATAACATACACGTGTCTGTAACACAGGCACGGGTCTGTAACACACATACACATGTCTACAGGAGCACCAAAGCACAGTCACACCTGGAGGCAGGAGGGAGGCTGCTGTGTGCGAGGCGAGCTTTTCATGGTCTGGACCCATCAGTAAGCCCTACTGTGTGTTTAATGCCTGAATCTTTCTGTCACCATGACCCTGAGAACCAGGCATGGGCGCTTCTATGGTGCCGAGTCCAGCTGCACCCCAGCAGCATGAGGTGTCTTGTGTACGCCACCCACGCCCTGGCCCGTTCGCCCAGCAGGCCGGCAGCTGGACTGGGACCGCTGCTTGGCCTCTGGCAGACAGTGTCCGTTACCCTGGGTCCCGTGAGAAGCCGTCACATGTGCGGGCCAGGGGAAGGGACCACCTGAGGCCAAACCCGGCTGTGAACACGGAGTTCCGGCAGCGGGGGGACGTGTGCGGGGACGAGGTGGCCGTGCGCCTGCCGTCACGACCACGGAACCAGCATGTTCACGGCCGGCCGGCAGCGGCGCAGCGCTAAGTCCGACTCACCGAGCTCTGCCTTTGTTCTGAGGAGGTCAAATCCGTGCGCCTGCTGGAAGAAGGGATGGGGAGAGCTGAGCAGGGAGGTCCTCGATCTTCCAGCCGGTTCACAGGAGCCTCACACTGAGGCCCCGTCTCAGCGCATCGTCCTCGGCGTCTGACGTCTTGACATCTGGCTACTCCCCGACTCCACACAAGCCCGCCAATCAGGTGAACCCCTCACCCACCCGTCCTGCAGTCTCCGCAGTTCACTACGTGGGACGCAGCGTGTGAGAGACGTGCCTTGCGTCCCGCGTCGGGATAGAGCTGTGGACACGGGCTCTTCTCCACGCAGAGGTGCTCTGACACACTCTGCTCTTCCCTCCATGCTGTCCCTGACAAGCCGGCTAGTTTCTCCTTATGCCCTCTTCCCGTAAAGCACTTAACACGCTTCATGGCGCAGACACTTATTTTATTCTATTCCATCCCTGTCATGTCCATCGGGGTAAACGGCTGAACTTCCGAGCGCACAGAGTAAAGGCCACCTCACCCTGATCATCCAGGGGCCCACAGGCAGGACGATGGGGCTCCCTGACAGTCGTCATCCAAAGGGACTGAGCAGAGGGTGGGGGCTCGGGTCAAAGAGGCTGCAGAGGGCCCCCCACACAGGGCGGGACACAGCTGCTTCCAGTTCTAACACATCAGGCATTGTGAATTACATGTGCACTGACACGAGTGCACACAGGGACCAGTGCACACGGGGACCAGCGCACATGGGGATCTGAGCACACGGGGACCAGCGCACACGGGGACCAGTGCACACGGAAAACCTGTGCACATGGGACTAGTGCATAACCAGTGTACACGGGACCAGTGCACACGGGGATCTGAGCACACGGGGACCAGTGCACACAGGGACCAGTGCACACAGAAAACCTGTGCACATGGGACCAGTGCACACAAAAAACCTGTGCTCACGGGAGGAGTGCACACGGGGGTCTGTGGATCTGTGCTCACGGGACCTGTGTACACGGGGGTCTGTGGATCTGTGCACACGGGACCTGTGTACACGGGGGTCTGTGGATTTGTGCACATGGGACCTGTGCACACGGTGCAGAGAAGCTGCCGTCTGTTGCATCTGTGTGCGCCTGTGCCCTTCCTGGACCTGCCCTGTCCTCACTGTGCTGAGTAGTCTCTGACCAGGGAGCAGTGAGGGGGACAGGCAGCGGAGCTGCCCGTGGCACAGGTGGGCACGGGCATGTCCGAAATCGCACGGCCGCGCAGTCAGCCCTCAGCCCCGAGTCCAGCCATAGTGCTGTCCCGAGGCACGGCTGCCCTCTCTCAGGGTGTGTAGGGAGGGTCCTCCCCAACACGTCCTGGGTGGAAACAGGCTCAGAACCACTCGCTTCGAGCTTCTTTATAAAGAAGGGAACACACACACTGGGAATCTCTGCTCTTCTCTCCAAATCCTTTCCTGAGGAGCTGTAAGACCACACCTAGGCCCGCCCCCTCCCCTCCCCACCCTCCATGCCCCCAGGCCGTGGGCACGAGGGCGTGGCCTGCCTTCTGCTGGAGTGGAAGGTGCTCCAGGAACAAGGGTGTAACCTGGCAAGGCCTCGTGTGGTCGCCTCCCCCGCGGAGCAGAGCAGGATGAAATGAGCCGTCTCACCTCCATGTGGGCGCACAGCTGCTCCGTCGTTTCCGCTTGCTTTTCACAGAACAGACACACGGCGGAGACGGGGCACTCCTCCCAGTCCGACCAGTCCCTGTGCCCAGCAGAGAAGGCAGACCCCTTCGTTAGGGCCCGTGGTGTATCTCCCCGGTCCCCCGGAAGCTGCCCGCCTCTCCACTCCAGTTTTGGGGAGACTGTCTATACATCAATGCGGCTGATGCAGCCTCTGGCACGCAGAGCAGCCCCAGGAAGCAGCATGAGAGCCGAGCACCTGCTCCTCCGAGCAGCAACTTCCGAGGGCCCGTGTCATGGAGGAGGACATGTGTGGGGGTGCGGGGGACACGTGTGGGGGTGCGCTCATAAACACACCGCTGGGTGCATGCGCCCTGCTGGGTAGGTTTCCTCGCGACAAACGGTGTGCTTTGAAAAAGCACACTGTACCTTGTACTGGAAATAGTGATCGTTTGAAGAGGGGCAAGTTGGTAGATGGAGAACTCAAAAAGCATATCCCCCACCCCCCGTTTTTTACCATTTCCTCCTCTCCCTGCATTCATTTTTTGAAATACTGCCAACCTCTTGTCATTCCTACACCAGGACATCAAGCTCAGCCCTGAGGGAGGGAAACGGGCTGAAGGGCACTGATGGGAGCGAGGGTGGGGGTGGGGTGGGGGGTGTTGGGGGGCACAGGACCCTTCCAGGCTGAGGGCCCGCAGCTTGGACTTCCGGCCGGCAGCCATGTGTGTCCTCAGTGTCACCACTGGGCTGAGCAGGCAACTGTGAGCCAGTCATCTCCCCAGCCCGGAGCTCAAAGCCCATGTCCCGTCCCCCCCTGGGACCATGAGCCAGCCAGGCCCTGGGACAGCACCTCTCTGACATATGGCCAGCTTGTGCAGCCTGCGTGCTGGGTCAGCAGCGCTCATGACCACACCCCGCTTGGCGGGGACACCAGCAGTGCAGTGGCTTTAGGGAGAGTCCTGCTGAGCCCAGTTCTTGCCGCACCACATGCAAGGCTGCCTGGCTGAGAAGGTGTCCCCCTTCCTCCTGTCGTCCCAGGGGGCGTATGAGGCCAACTAGAGTCCCAGCATCCCGAACACCACCCCTCAGCAGCGACCCCGAGTCTTACTCTTCCTGCTGCTCCAGCAGCTCCCGGTCGTCTTCCGACTGAACCTCTTCCCAGGATTTTCCAAGTTCCTTTGTAGGAGAAACAGGGGTTAGGGAGGGGGGTGGGGGGGGGGAGAGAAGGCGGACAGACTTGGCAGCAAACCCACACGCAGCGTCCCACACACACTGTGGGGGTCCCACGGCTCTCAGCACAGGATGTGTCCTCAAAGCTTTCCATGTCCTTTCTCGTTGGAGCAGCAGCAGGCCCTCTCACGGTCTCTTCTCTTAGATGGAAGTAAATCTGTGTTTCTCAACCCTGGACGCACGTGAGACCCCCTGTGGTCGGTTTCCTAGGCAGGACGGCCCTTCCTCGTCCCCATAAACCCTCCGTCCTTCCCCATACCTGTAAACCCTCCGTCCTTCCCCGTCCCTATAAACCCTCCGTCCCTCCCCGTCCCTATGAACCTTCGGTCCTTCCCCGTCCCTGTAAACCCTCCGTCCTTCCCTGTCCCTATAAACCCTCCGGGGGTGTTGCACACACGGAGGACGAAATCCCGATCCTCGCCAGGGCCTCCAGGCTCCCTGCAGCCCACCACCTGCTCAGGTGCTCCAACCAGAAGGCCCTCCGCTGTCCCACACCACGCTTACCTGTGCATTCACCCGCCTACACGGCTCAGGCTGGTCTAAACAACGACACTCTTCCAAGTCACTTTTTATTTCTCTAGAGCAGGTGGGGGATGCCCTACCCCAGTAATGGCGAACCTTTTGAGCTTGGCGTGTCAGCATTTTGAAAAACCCTACCTTAACTCTGGTGCTGTGTCACATATAGAAATTTTTTGATATTTTCAACCATAGTAAAACAAAGACTTATATTTCTGATATTTATTTTATATATTTAAATGCCATTTAACAAAGAAAAATCAACCAAAAAGTGAGTTCGCATGTCACCTCTGACACGTGTGTCATAGGTTCGCCATCACTGCCCTAACCCTAACCCTAACCCTAACCCTCTGCCCCGAGCTGGCTGTAAAACGTCGGCCGCGAACCATGGCTCCTCTCAGTCCATCTTCACACATGCTAAGCCCCCTTCCAGGGGAACATATTCCAACACGGGTTCCACAGAACAGACAGAAATTCCACCCCAGAGCCGACACTGCCACACAGTCGGGACATGCTCCTCTGTCCACAGAACCTTCTGAGGCTGCGCCGAAATGCAAATCACTCACCCTGAAGGGAAACCATTTCCTGTGCTTGGGGAGTGCCAGACACAGCACCTTCCGTCCAGCCCCCCGACAGTTCCTCCCTCCCTGCACACAAGCAGTGCTTTTCCTAAGGTTATGTTCACCCACCAGCAGCAGATCGGGCAGGGGCAGTGGTCACTGTGCCAATCATAACCCCCATAAACTCCCCAATGCCCCTGATGACACGCCTCCCCCTGAGCCCCTTTTCCTAACCCAGAGGAACGGGACCTCAGGGGTCCGGCTGTGGGACGGTGGTTTCTGAGCGGGAGAGCTCTCAGGGTGGAAAATCCTTACCCTGTGACCCCGTGAGTCCGTCCTAAAAGCCACACACCTAACAGTCCTCTTGTCCAGTGAATGACTGAAATGACTTGGTTTCTCTAAAATTCCCATTACAAATAGGGCTTGGACTGTGCGGCTCAGTGGTTGAGCATCGACCTATGAACCAGGAGGTCAGGGTTTGATTCCCGGTCAGGGCACATGCCCAGGTTATGGGCTCCATCCCCAGTGTGGGGGCAACTAGTCAATGACTCTCTCTCATCATTGATGTTTCTGTCTCTCTCCCTCTCCCTTCCTCTCTGAAGTCAATAAAAATATATTTAAAAAAATAAAATTGCCATTAAAAATAAGCTGGCACAAGAGAATAATAAAGACAATTGTGGAGTGGGTGGGGAAGGGCAGGTTTTACCAGGGAAGGAGGGAAGAGTGAAGAGATTGTTTTGTTTTAAGGAGTTAGCTAGCACCGCCCCAGCACGGCCAGAGGCCCACACATACTCTGACCAGAGCACAGGGCCTCTGGCCTCAGGAGCAGACACAGGAGAAACGGGGGGAGCGCGTGCACACACACATGCCTCCCGGGCACTCCTGCAGGCGACAGTGGTTCTGTTGTGCTCTGCACACTCCCCTCCCCACGCCAGCGGCTGCTCGACATGCCGGGGACACCTGGCCTCGGCACCGCTGCTGGCAGTTGCGGACGCCCCGGCTGGCGGCCGTCTGAGGGAGCCATCACATCTCAGGCGAGGAGGACTCACCAAGTAGTTGATGACGTAGAACCGGTCGTACTCCCGGTTGCGGGGGTTGATCCTGCGGTGCTGCTTCTTCCGCATGTGGTCCTTGAGCAGGCTCCGGTCCCTGAAGGTCCTCTCGCAGTACAGGCACTGCAGGCTGCAGGCACAGGCGGTCAGGGGCTCCGCAGGCCGGGCAGCCGCTTGCTCACTATCCGGTCACGCGTGTTCATTCTAGGCCACTCCGCACCTTCCACCGGGACGCGCCCCCTCGCCGACCCCCATTTCCAGTGTCTGGCTAGGCAGGATGCGTGTTTATTTCTGCGCTTGCTAAGCTGGCTGTTTAGTTAAAACCGAAACAGAGGGCTAATGCCCCCTATTACTTAGGTGGTTTACTAATCAACCTGCCCCGGCTGCACATGCAAATGGAGGCCCGTTCTTCAAAGAACAACGATGGTAACGCGTGGCTGCGCTCCCCAAGGGCAGCAGG
The DNA here is from genome assembly GCF_000327345.1 of Myotis davidii. Taxonomy (NCBI): domain Eukaryota; kingdom Metazoa; phylum Chordata; class Mammalia; order Chiroptera; family Vespertilionidae; genus Myotis; species Myotis davidii. Next base: position 357,502 of record NW_006285997.1, read on the forward strand.
AGGCCCGTCGGGCGCCCTGAACAGGCGGGAGGACCAGAGCCTCCGTAGCGCACGTGAAGCTGAGGAACACACCGCATGTGCAGAGTACTTACTGACACGCTCTTAGGTTGGAGTGGGAAGTAAAGAAATGACACATCACATTCGGAACCGTGGTTTGGGAAGCGCTCCGAGGAGGGCGCGCGGAGACGGAACCAACCCCAGGCGCCCCATTTCTGAGGCCTGACACGAGCGTGCGCCTCCCAGCTCACTGCGCGCACCTGAGGTGGAATGCAGCGCTGGGGATAGGTGCCGTCTTCACTTAAAAACATCAAAGATGCCCTAATCGGTTTGGCTCAGTGGATAGAGCGTCGGCCTGCGGACGAAAGGTCCCAGGGTCAATTCCGGTCAAGGGCATGTATCTTGGTTGTGGGCACATCCCCAGTAGGAGGTGTGCAGGAGGCAGCTGATCGATGTTTCTCTCTCATCGATGTTTCAACTCTCTATTCCTCTCCCTTCCTCTCTGTGAAAAGTCAATAAAATGAATATATAAAAAAAACCCATCAAAGACAACGTGATCTGCACAGAATGAGACTTGCACCTGACAGAGGTCCTCCACCATGAAAAATGAAGAGTCCATTTCTGTAGCTACTTCAGGTCATCTAAGTTTTAAACATTCAACGAGTCCAGGACTCAGAGCTGCAGGCTGTGCTGCATGAAGTACTTACTTGTCCAGCTTTCTCTGCAATGTGCACAGGAATTCACCACAGTTCACGATGTTGTCCGGCAGCCCGATGTTGAAGGCATGCTCTCTGGCCATGTGGTTCAATAGCACAGATCTAGGAAGAAAGCTGAGCAGTTTGTATTATGTACAAATCACTCAGGAACAAGTCAGGTCAGCAAGAGCGTATGTATAAGGAGAAACAACCTAATAGAAGTACACGCAAGTGTTACCAAAACACACACCAGGCCATGGAGATAGCTAGCAGGTACGTGAGCCACTGTCAGGTTTCCCTCTACAGGTGAACTGGGTTTCTGTCCTTAAAACTACTAGACAAACTGCCTTCCTTTTCCAGCTCATCATGGGACCGGGAGAGACAGCTGCCCGAGATGAATGTGACGGCTGTGAGCTCGGGTCACAGAAACTTAGTGATGCTTTTTCCAAAGTGAAACACCCAATGTGCACAGTTAGCGTTAACGCGTTAACAGGGACAGTGTGTCTGCAGCCGTTTGCTCACGGTCCTCCTGTCGGCCAATTAGAAAAGGCATTTCCCTCCTCTGCTCACAGCAACGACAGTTCACCTCTGCTGTCGGGCATTTTTTTAAAAATCACTGCTGGTAACAGGCAAGGCTCCTGAGGGAACCCATGGGACTAACTGATATAAATTCTGACATCACCGATGTTCTGAGGAGTTTTCACATGAAATAGTCACGTTTAAAGACATGCACGATGGCAAACCTGTTCCCGAGGAATTCCTCATCGCAAAACATGCAGATGCCATGGAAGTTGTTGTCATTTCGCTCCCGCTGCTGCTGCTCCAGAATTTCTTTCTGCAAAGTAGAAGCAGATGCCTGATGAGACCTGGTAGGTGCACAATGAGCAATGCAGCATGGCCAGCCCGGATGGGAGACACTGGGTGCAAGCACAGGGGGCAGTGTATAGGGATGCGGACAGCATTTTAAATTTCTCCATTCCACTTGCATTTAACTTCCAACTCCAGGCCTGGCCCATGTGGCTCAGTGGTTGAGCGCTGACCTATGAACCAGGAGGTTACGGTTTGATTCCTGGTCAGGGCATATGCCTGGGTTATGGGCTTGATCCCCAGTGTGGGGTGTGCAAGAGGCAGCTGATCCATGATTCTCTCTCATCATTGGTGTTTCTATCTCTCTCCCCCTCCCTTCCTCTCTGAAATCAATAAAACTATATTAAAAAATGAATCAATAAAAATATCCTACCTAATAGACAAACATGGTAATTGACCATACCTTTGCTACACCTCCCATTGGCTAATCAGCAAGATATGCAAATTAACTGCCAACAAAGATGGAGGTTAATTTGCATATGTAGGCACGAAGTGGCGGAACAAAGACTGAAGTCGCTCCCGCCGGAGCAGCGACGGCTTGAAGGTGGCTCCGGCTGGAGCGAAGGCCTGGGTCCCGGGTGCCGGAGGAAAACCAGTGCCGGCAGCCAGGGGAAGGGAAGGCCTATTGCACGAATCTTTTTGTGCAACAGGCCTCTAGTATTTAAAATAAATTTCAACCCACATTGGCAAATGCTTGCAGACACTCCATTGAAGGCTGTGCACAAAACTCAAGTCCACGGCGTCTCACTGTCCTTCCCGACCTCGTCCTGCTCCCCCTTCAGTAGTCATCTCTGCTCCTCACCGTCTCTCAGTGACAAAACATGGTGGGTCTTTGACTTGCTCCTTCCTGTGGTCCGGTTTACTCTGGAATCAGGTTCTGATCAATTGTTCACTTGCACTACGGTTCCTGTTGCTTCTCTCCACTGTTCCCAGCGCCGTCGCCGAGGCCCTTTCCACCAGTCACTGTGAGGTTACCGTGAGTCGTCTC
>NW_006285997.1:360128-360602 GCF_000327345.1 Myotis davidii
TCCCCTAAACACTGTTTATACGTATAATTACCCTGACTCAGATAATCTGAAATACGCTTTGGCACCACCTGATGGACAGGGTTCAACTGTGCCCGGGTTATTAAATGTGGGATGTAATTGTTACCCAGGCAGCAGCCATCCTCTGCTCACTCCCACCCTCTCTGGTGCGGCTGCCTGCTTCTCTGCGGAAAGGATATGGAAAGTCTTTGAAGTTATAAAAAGTCTCTATACTGTTCTTGTATTTCACTGGCGTCTACGCTCCAGCGTCTCTCATTGCATGGGGCTCAAAATAGGAGCTTCATGAAGTTTACTGCTGATTCTGTAAGTATTTATGGAACAGCTTGAATACGAGCGAGGGTCTAGTGGCTTATCCTGGTCCATGTGGCCTTTCTGGAAATGTTTCACCAGACATCTGCAACAATAATCCACTGAAGAAAAACATTCAGGAGCGACTGTAATAGAGACCCATTCCTG
>NW_006285997.1:360639-371633 GCF_000327345.1 Myotis davidii
CTTCGACTCCGCAGCATGGGAGAAAGGACATCACACTCCCCTGCGAACTACACAGACGCTGCAGATATCTCATCTGTTTCCTGACATCGGGTAACAGACAGCACAGGGCTGGGCCCTTAAGAGAAATACATCATTCTCTGTTGGGTGGTGTTTTTCAACTTGCAACACAGAAAAATTAAACCCAATCGAACTACAGCTGCCTTGCTTGGTAGAGAAAAAAGAGACAGGAATTTAAGATACTCAAGTGAGTCCAGCTGGCGTGACTCAGTGGTTGAGCATCGACCTATGAACCAGGAGGTCGCAGTTCAATTCCCTGTCAGGGTGCATGCCTGGCTGTGGGCTCGATCCCCAGTGGGGAGTGTGCAGGAGGCAGCCGATGATGTCTCTCCCTCTCTCTCTCCCTTTCTCTCTGAAATCAATTAAAAAAATACACATTAAAAAAAAAGACATTCAAGTGAGTGGAATCTGTGGGACAAGGTACCAGGAAGGAGGGAGCTGCAGAGGAGCTCAAAGACACCACTGGATGCTTGGATGTTTGTGCAGATCCTGAGCTGGACCTGTGCAGACCGGACTTGGGAGGCCGGCAGAGAAGTCGCAGCCGTGGAGGATGCTGGAGCTCCAACCTGCAGAACGGGACCTTGCGCCATCAGGCCACACAGCGCACAGAAAAGCCCCGTTTTAGACCCGGGAGGCGAGGTCTTCATGGTAGCAAGCCATGCTGGTGCACGCAATAGACTTTATTCACGGACTTGTTGGATGGCTCTCTAGCCGTGCTGGTCACGCTCCAAAGAGAGAAATACTTATACTGAAGAGTGCCTCAGATGTTACGCAGTTGAACTTCTCCAAGCAGCTGATGAAACCAGATAAATTGTCATGGCAAAGCAGGCTGGGTAGAAGCCACCGCTGTAAGAACACAAGACCAGCCTGTGGATGAGGCGGAGGGTCGTCCTCACAGGCTGTGCGCTGTCTGATGGGTTTAAAATGTCACACTGGGCAGCAGAGGGTGGGGACAGCGCTCGTCCATCCTGCCTCCTGCGCTGCAGGCAGGGCAGCGCGAATGAAGCTGCAGACAGCGCAGGTGGCTCTCGGCACAGGCGCGGGGTCGCACACGGGACAGGAACAAGCATGTGCGCCAGGGGGGGAATGGCAGAAACCAGCCAATCAGGAGAAAGCAACTAGAGCACGTCAGTGTCTGTACAGAGGAACAGGAGCTGACTTCTGGAACGGCAGAGCCCACGGAACAGCCTGCTCTGCCACAGGCGAAGCCAAGGCTGCCACCTCCCATCACAGTGTCAAGAACGCTCACTGGTCTGCCAGGCAGGTTCACACCCGCACGTGGGCCAGGTCTAGGGCAGGTGCACCGTCTACATGGAAGAGCTCTTCACCGTTCTGACTGGTCACCGGCTACAGGCCTGAGAGCTCCCACAGGGGCCGGGGCAGGGGTCCTGGTGGCCGCTCAGCCGCGGGAGGTGGAGGTTGAGTCACGGCTTTGACATACATTAAAGACTGGGAGCAACTTGTTAGGGGCCCACAGCTGCTAACTGGCTAACCACGCCCGCCTCTTGCCCTCACTCTCTGCCACTGTAATGTCATTTAGGACACCAGGGTTTTCTCTTGTTCACTTAGGTCCGTATGCACCCTCCCTCCCTTTCCACAGCTCTCCTGCTCCCCACGCCTCTCACTGGTGAGATGCGGTGTTATTGGTAGTTGTGTGATTGACAACGATTGCCGAGCGCGTTCCATAGGACAGAGGCTGTCCTAGTGTGACACGTGCCTGCTCTCGTCTTCACAAGTGCTACAAGTCACTCTACCATCGTCTCCGGAGCACATGCAATAGTCCTTCTGCTTCAGGCCGCCGCTTTTACAACATGCCCGTCTTCAACTTCTGGGTGCGATCACCTGGTTAGGCAGGAATTCAGTGACTCTGTGAGCTGCCTGCAGTTCTGTGCAAGTTGCTTCTGTAAGCTGCCATCAGGCTCACTTTCATCACCTCCATCTGTCTGTGGGACTGAGGTTGGTGACAGGTGTGATGTGATTTGTAGTGAGAAGTGTTTGTTTGGTCTTGCCTCTGTCCTGACACACAGCTCCTGAGGTCCCTGGCATTTCCTGAGGGTCGAGGCTGCACTGATGTGCACGGGAGCGACTCTGAGGGCACCCAGGGACTGGGACATGGAGTCAATGCACTCAGAGGGTCGGAACTGTGAGGCCCCACCCCTCCCCACCTCCCTGCAGGGCGAGCGGCTGGAGGCTGAGCTCTGTCACCCACGGCCGATGGTTTGGTCCCGCAGGCCTGAGCCTCCACACCGACCCACAGGACAGGGGCGGGCTTCTGGGCTGATGGACCACAATGTGTCCACGTGCTGTCCTCCAGCCGGATCCACGGGCAGAGGCTCCTGCTTGGGCCTTCCCGTGCTGCTCCCACCAACTGAGCTCAATCGCTGTCTCTTATCTGTGCGACACACGCGTACCCAGCCAGCCAACAGGCTTCCGGGGCTCTGCGCGCTGCTCTAGCAGTCACTGAACCCAAGGGGTACCTCGTTCTACAGCCGGTGGGTCAGAGCAGGGGGCCCGGGCTTGTGGTTGGCATCTGAAGTAGGGGCTGAGCCCTTAACCTGAGGTCCCTATGCTCTTGGGAAGACAAGTGTCCAAAGTGAGTTGAATGTAGGACACCTCCTGATGTTGGGGAACCGCTGGATGTGGGGAAAACCCCCAGGTGGGAATTGGGTCAGAATTTAATTGTCATCTACAATTAATGATACAGCTATTTCTAGGGACGCGAGTCTATCTGTAGACATTCAGTAAAGACTCTGGGTGCTCAGTGACACAGGGCGGAAGCAGTGGGGTTTGAGTTCTTACAAAGAGACCCTGTGGTACCCGCATTATGACCGCTTGGCCATTCTCAATTAAGGCCACCGTGGGCAAGAGTGACAAACCTAATGGAAATGAAAAATTATGAATAAGTATAAGCAAACAAAACCCATAGAAGATGACAGCAAATTGATCCCTGTTTTGCAGATGTTAAGATGTGAGAATAGGAAAAGAGAACCACAGGAGTTCTGCTACTTCATTGGGTTTGCTGCTACAGAAAAAGCGCATTTTCTTGCATATAAATCAACATCCAACAATACCATCTTCCTTACGGGAGAAATCATCATTGGGGACATTCTCAATATATAACGCGCCTCAGGGACTTTCTCAGATCATGTGATTACGGTCGACGGGGTTTATTTTCCTCCGCACCCTCTTGAGGATTTAGCAGAAACAGTGACCTCCCAGTTCCCTCATAACACATCTGGCCGAGTCCAAAGGTCCAAGGACCACTAATAAGTAGCCCCTGAAGGAAGGACGGATCCATTCCAAGTAATAATGGAGCGTAACCACAAACAGCAATGAAAAACCGCACTTTTAAACAAAATAACCTAAAATGACTTTCTGTTGGACTTAGGAAAATGAACACTCAACACTCGAATACACTGTTACCCTTTTTAAAGATGACAGCTGCTGAGGGATTAAAATTAGTTCTCGCGGCTCAGGCTGGAAAGGAGAAAGGCCACTGTGTGCATCAAGCACAGGCCTCTGGCCAGGATAAAGCCGGGTCGGGCAGAGCGCATTCCAGTGGGGGGAGCGTTCAGTTCCACTCCATGTCAGCCGACGGCATTTTTCCACGATGGCTGAACCCCAGCATGTGCCAGGCGGTTAAAATTACACCTAAATGTGGAAGCTTTGCTGTTATTTTAGAGGTAATCCAGGAAGCAAAGCAGAGCCCCAAGTTGCCCCTGCGTTTTAGCACGGAAGGCTTTAATCTTCCGTCACGGGCACGCTTTCACTGTTCTAAGGTCTGGATGTAATGCCTCCTCTTTTGTGCATGTTTGAAAGTTTCCGGAATTAAAGTAAAACCAGCAACAATGAGAGAACAACAGCAGTGACTAGTGTGTATTCCCAGCCACTGTGCGTCCCTCGCACAGGCCTCACCAGTCTCTGCGCCTGCAGCTCCTCCCTCAGCACCCGGTCCTCCGGCAGCACGTCACACAGCAGGAAGTAGCTGTCCTGCTCTTCTGTGAGAGGAGAGGAATCAGTGAGACAATATTTACCATTTCCCCAGGCCTTACTCCTTAAAATATGTGTCTATATCTTTATCCACATCTAATCTATTTCCATATCTATATCCTTATCCATATCTAATTTATATCTATATCCTTATACATATCCATATCTAATCTATAGACATATCTATATCCATATCCATGTCCATACCCATATCTATTATCTAATCTATATCTATATCCATAACCATATCTATTATCCATATCCATGTCTGGCTCTTGGGGAAGCGAGAGAATTCTGATTTGAGAAAGTGGGACTCCCCCTTTGAATTCTGGTCCTGGGAAAAGGAGGCAGCCCTGAAGCTCACTGACCCAGCGGAGCAGTGGAGTTTATTCGGATCACGCTGCAGAAGTTGGTGATGGGCTGCTCCCTGAACCTCCTCCTCCAGTACAGGATGTACCTGGGCAGGCAAAGCCAAAAAGTGGTGAGGAGACTCAATACGGCCCTTTCTGTAGAGTGACAGAATTTCATATAACATTTAATTATTCCAAAGCCACAAAGCCCATGTTGACTAAACACTGCTAGACAATTTATAAATAGGAAGGCAGAACATCCGGTCTAATAATAGAGAAACATGGTAATTAACTGTAACTTCGCTACCCTCCCATTGGCTAATCAGCAGGATATGCAAATAAACTGCCAACCAAGATGGCAGCCGGCAGCCAGGAAGCTGAAGCAAACAGGAGGCTTGCTTGCTCCAGTGATGGAGGAAGCCAAGGTTCCCCGCCTGCTGCAGCTCAGTTCTGAGCTCCAGATGCAACAATGTTGCAATTATAGAAGCTAAACAAACCCCAGAAACCTGCTTTCAGCTGTCTGTGGGCTCAGAGCTAGGAGCACCAGTGATGGCAAGAGTTTCAATTATAGAAGCTAAACAAATCCAGATACCTGCTTTCAGCCAGCCACAGCCTCAGAGCTGGAGCCGGCTCTCAGCTCCAGTGACAGCTATAGAAGGTAAATAAATCCCAGAATAAACAAACAAACAAACAAACAAACAAACAAAAAACAGAAAAGAAGGAGAAGCTGGGAGCTTCAGTTGCCTGCCAGCCTGAAAACGGCCCTCAGCTCCTTACCCAGACTGGCCAGGCACCCCAGTGGGGACCCCCACAATGAAGGGGGTGTGACCAGTTGCATACAGCCATCATCCCCTCCTCCAGGCTGCTGGCAAGTGGGCATCCCCCGAGGGCTGCTGGGCTGCCAGAGGGATGTATGATTGCCATCTTAGGGCCAATCCCTCAGGGAGTGGGCCTAAGCCAGCAGGTGGTCATCCCCTGAGGGGTCCCAGACTGTGAGAGGGCACAGGCCGGGCTGAGGGACCTCCGAGTGCACAAATTTTTGTGCACCGGGCCTCTAGTCGTGGAAGTATAAAATAAGGATTTAATAAAGTGAAATTACCCCGTAAAGGCATGGAAATGATTAAACTCAACTATCCTCATTCAATAAACAGCTATATGGGAAGCTAAAAATCAATTATTTTATGTGATAATGAAGTTTTTCTGAAATCACACTTAATTTATATGAATTAAAAGTGTACACATTTTCTTATCAATGGAAAGTTGGGTGTCTATCTTAACACATCAAAATAACAGATGTCATGATAATAATGGGATGAGAAGTCAGCCAATGTCTCTATAACAAGAGAAAAAAATCTCCAAAAAAGTTCCGTTATGTGTCTAATGTGTGGTGAACTTGGCCTTTGGAAAAATGGTCAAGTTTTAAAAAATATTTTAAATATATATTTATTGATTTTACAGAGGAAAGGACATGGAGAGAGGGATAGAAACATCAGTGACAGAGAATCATTGTCTGTCTGTCTCCTGCACGCCCCCCACTGGGGATCGAGCCTGCAACCTGGGCATGCACCCTGACCAGGAATCGAACCATGACCTCATGGGCAATAGGTTGGCTCTCAACCACTAACTGGCCGGGCAAGATGGTCAAGTTTTGAATTCTTCTATCTAATGGGCAGAGTTAGAGGCACACAGGTTGATATGCTAGTTAAAGCAGAACATAACACCAGACCTGCATGTCTGATGCAAGAGGGAGGGAGAGGACAGAGGCAGCCCGGTGTCCATCTCCCCATGTGTCTAACAGGCGTACACTGGCAGCTGCAGTCCCACTCAGGGACGGGGACCAGGAGAATGCGGTCTCCTTCGGGGGAGACAGGAGACAGAACATGGGCTCCATAGTCGATAGTGTCATGTGATGGCCGTTCGTGCCAGTTCCACACCAACAGGACCCACCGTGGGTGCAGTGACCGGAGCCTTTCCTCAGGGCAAAGGGCTCCGCCGTGAGGGCTCCTCGGACAATGCCCTCTGTGCGTAAAGGGGGTCAAGCATCCCTGTTCCGAACACGGCCCTTTGGGCCCTTGGCACGTGTCTCCTGGGCGCCTGCCTGGGAGGCCTGACACAGCGAGAGTGAGCATGTGGCCCACACATAAAATGAGGCCAGCTTGATGGAGGCCCACAGCCAACAGCCTGGGGAGGGGCAAAGGGAGTCTTCTGCTGGGGCAGTGGGTCGGTCCGCTTCCAGAACCCGCAGGACTGCCACAGCGTGCGCCACCCCCACCCCTGCAGCCTCCCCACTCCAGGGGATAGAGTGCTAAGGCCCCTTAAAGTCCAGGGGAAGCCTAAAGACTACAGATGCGCATGTTGTATAGGGATGACTGACACAGAAGTAGGCCTTCCTCCGGGAATAATCAACTTCGCTCGTTTATGAACGACACCAACGCTTACCTTTGGAAGTCAGCGACCAGCCTGACATCGGCTATGACGAGCTTGTGCTCGATAATCATGTGCTTCAGAAGCGGGTCCTGCTGAGCTGTGGGGAAGTGTTCTTCACAGAAGATACAGGGCACAGAGGGCGAGCCTTCGGGGGTGCCGCTGCACCCCACGCCCTCGGGCAGGGATAGCGGCTCCAGGATGCAGTCCGGACCATCTGGGAGAGTGAGGAGAGAGGAGCTGACACCGGCCTCTGCAGGATTTCCCCCCTGCATGAGAGGACCCTGAGGTACTGGCATATCTCAGGAAGAAGCGCACAGGCCAGACGCGCAGCACCATTTTAAACGGCTCTGCCACCCGGGGGACGAGGCTGCAAAACTGCTCACATTCCCCATTTGCTGCTTGAATGAGGGAACCCGTTGGGCAGGGCAGCTGTTTCAGCTTGGACACTGGCCCATGGCAACACTTCTGGGGGCCCCTGGAGGGTCTAAGGCCAGGCGATGACCTGTGGCGGAGTCATCGCTGGATGGGAGGTGAGCGCACATCCTGAGGCCTCAGGGACACCAGCTCATCTCCCCAGCTGCTTCCTGCACACCTGCAGCCTCTCCTGTTGCTATTTGTCAGGTGCAGAGAGGAGCTCTCACATGGGGTGGACGCTGCAGGAGTTGGGTGGCCCAGGTGGCAATTTTCAATGTTGACTGACATCTACCACTAGCTAATTATGCCATTACGTATTGTACTTCAAGTTCTTGTGAACAGAGGCGAGTGCTCACATGAAAACTGGGAGATTATTAAAAATATACAAGCACTTTAGAAGAAGTAGCAACAAGATTGGTGTGTTACCAGTTGTCTATTAAATTAGGCAATGAAATCAAGGCGTTCTGGACCCTACAGTTCTCAGTTGTAGGTTAAGTTTTATAAAACACAGGGTGGGAGAAGTAATCTTATCTAGTAAAAGAGTAATATGCAAATTAACCATCACTCCAACACAAAGATGGTGGTATCCAGTCTTCTCAGCTCCATTGGTGGCCACTGAGAGCAGACCCTGCTTGGCTGTCACCGGTGGTGACCCGGGAGCAGCAAAGCGGGCCCCCCAGACAGCAGAGAACCACGGGGAGTGGGCCTAAGCTGTCAGAAGGACCTCCCCTGAGGGCTCCCGGATTGGAGAGGGTGCAGGTCAGGCTGAGGGACCTCCCCTCCTGCTCCCCATGCATGAATTTCATACACCGGGCCTCTAGTATACTTATGAAACTCGATAATAATATTTTACATCCACTGGAACATGACAACAGGCAGCATACTCTACATAAAGGTAACATGAGCAAACATTACCTGCCACCTAGGATCACACTGGTTTAATAGCGCTTCGGGTCACTAAAATGGTGCTTCGGGTCATCACACGCTGATAATCTAATTAATTGATAACCATCCTAAAAAATGGGAGTATCAAGACTGGCAGGGTGTTTTGGTTTGTTTTTGCTGTTTTATTTGGAAAATGTTGTAAACAAACTCTTAGTTTTCTTTTTTTTTTTTTTTACACCCTAAGAGCTGAACTTAGACCAGTCTGGAAGTCCCGATGAGCAGAGCTTAGCCCTGAAGAGCCAAGCCCATTCCAGAGGGGCGGGGCCTAGCCCTGGGGAGCCACGCCCACTCCAGAGGGGCGGGGCCTAGTCCTGAAGAGCGGAACCCTGTCCCTACGGGGCCTAGTCCTGAAGAGCGGAACCCTGTCCCTACGGGACCTAGTAGAGCGGAACCTGTCCCTACGGGACCTAGTCCTGAAGAGCGGAACCCTGTCCCTACGGGGCCTAGTCCTGAAGAGCGGAACCCTGTCCCTACGGGGCCTAGTCCTGAAGAGCGGAACCCTGTCCCTACGGGACCTAGTATTCAATGTGGACATTTCTTTGCTTCTCCTTTATTTCATTGTGTAACTAATTTGAGTTAAATGCTTCCTTCAATGCGTTACCAAGCCTGGACAGTATTTTTGAGCCTGTCCCTTACGCTTTCGATTGGGCAGACATTTATCCTTCCTAGGTGATCTCCTTTCCTGTCTTGATTTTATCCTGATACTTAAACTCCAGGAAGGTAACTTTATCTCTACATTCGTGAGGGTTTTCTCTCTTACACTACAGAACGGCCTCTACTTCCTAAATGAGCCAGATCTCTGACTGCTAAGAGTAGGTCCCCTCCCCATGCATCTGGAGAAGGGGAAAGGCTGGATCTAGGCTTTTTAACCACAACCAATCTCCAAGACTGTAAGGCCCTTCTTTAATTTCCCCGGGGGCTGAGAATTCATTTTGTAAATTACCGAGGCCCAGTACTGAGAGTGATTTACCGTCCTCTCAGAGAGTGGGGAGTGGGGTGGACGCAAACACATGGGCGCCACACTCCAGTGCTCGCTGGGCCCAGCGAGGGGGCTGTGCAGGGTTGGCCCTCACTCCTCCGGGAAAGAACAGGGCTGTACACACACTCGGCCCTTACACCTACCACAGCTGTGCTTGGAAGCAAGGAGCTAATTAACACAAGCAAAAGGGCCACGAAACCTTTATTCCAACATTACTGAGGAAGCAGAGTGACAGAAACGGCATGAGGTCATGCAAACGAGAGCCGAGCCGGCCTGTGAGTTAGGGCGGGTCTGTGCATGGGGGTGCGCACTTGCTAAACAGCAGTTAGGAAGACACCGAGAACTACGAAAAACATGTTTAATATTAGCTGAAAAGAGCCCAAGTCACAATGAACGGCACACAATACTTCACACACCAACATTCACGTACATACAAGCACATACCAGTACAAGACTTGAAAAAATATACACAAAAGAAAAACAAGATGAATAGACTTACTTATCCAAACTTTTCTTTAACACTGAATTTTTTAAGTAAAAAGCGTGTTATCGGACGAGTTCCTTAATGTGATGGTGACAGGCTGAATTAAGAAGTAAAACAAGCAGTTTTATCTGGTCACCTTTTAAGTCTTGACATTTAAGATGCAAAATTTGATTAAACTTACCATTTTATAACTGAATGCCTACTATGCAGAAAATGTATGCTTGAAACTCTCTAAAAATACAAAGCTTAAAACTCCTATCCTGAAGTAGTTGCTCATCTAGAGGAAAATATAAGACAACAGTATGAATAATTATAATGCAAGTCAGCATACGCAAAGTTGGCTATGTAAATAAAGGGCTAAGAGATTGGGAGGAAAAAATGACTCAAGTCAGGAGAAATGAAGGAAAGTCTTCATAGGGGATGAATCTCAGTATAGGGTGGGGTAAACATTTTACCCCCCAGTTAATGGAAATTTAATTCATCGGGATTGCGACAGGAGGACCAGTGGAACCAGAGGATGGACACACAGAGGACTTTGGACGGGAATGGGAAACAGGCAGACTGGTGAGTGCTCTTAGTTACTGAGCTCCCAGGGGGACAGTGCGAAGGGAGGAGACAGGGAGTAAATTCTGACTCCGAAAGAGCTGGCTGTGGTTGGCTTTCCAGGCGAGGGGTGTCCGGTGGGAAGTGCATACTGCACCCACAGAGGCCAGGCTTAACCTCATTTCACTGATTGATTTGACAGCCAATTACTTCGGAGTTAGCATTCGAGTCAATATTTGCATGAAACAGGTTGGCAGCTGGAAAATTGTAAATTACCTATTTGATATTCCCTGTTACGTATAATTAGTGTTTTGCATAGAATCATAAATTTCTAAGTTGTGGGACTGATATTTCTCTATTTCCAAAATTAAATAGCTATGTCATGTTTTTAGTTTAGTGTCTGATGTCTTAATCCATCAGTATGAGTAATTTTTAGTAAAACAATTTTGTTGATATTTTGTAAATAGTAAGGAGACTAAAAATAGAAATGACTGTGTGAAATGTAACCAAATTAATCTTTAGTGATATAATGTGTTTTTTTATGTGAGTTTGTTAATACATACTTTATTTTTTTTTTAAATTTTATTATTTATTACAAAGGATATTACATATGTGTCCATTTTTTTTTGTTGTTAATACATACTTTAAATAAACTAAAGAAGAATCCTATCTAATAATAGATGAACATGGTAATTAACCGTACCTCCAACATGCTTCCCATTGGCTAATCAGGGTGATATGCAAATTAACTGCCAACCAAGATGGCGGCCAGCAGCCAGGCAGCTGAAGCGAACAGGAGGCTTGT
>NW_006285997.1:372025-380657 GCF_000327345.1 Myotis davidii
CAGGGTGCTCTCACATGGGAGGAGCTCTGCTCAGCCACAAGCCAGGCTGATGGCTGCCAGTACAGTGGTGGTGTGGGGAGCCTCTCCTGCCTCCTCAGCAGCGCTAAGGATGTCCGACTACAGCTTAGGTCTGCTCCCTGCTGATAAGTGGACATCCCCCGAGGGCTGCCAGGCTGCCAAAGGAATGTCTGACATCCAGCTTGGGCCCGATCCCTCAGGGGGTGGGCCTAAGCCAGCAGGAGGTCATCCCCTGAGGGGTCCAGGACTGCAAGAGGTCACAGGCCAGGCTGAGGGACCTTCCCCTCCCCCCCAAGGGTACTAATTTTTGTGCACCGGGCCTCTAGTGTTAGTATAAATATAAGTTGTATTGGTTAATATTATTTTTCCAGCAAAACAATGACCTGATGCAACCAGGGCAGGCTTTTGTATTACATAAAGAAATGAGGAGCAAATTTATCAAAATTTCTGAATATCCCAGGTAAGTTCTTCCTTACAACGACTGGAGGCTTCCAGAACTGCTGCCCTTCCCCTGAGGTAAGCACATTGAGACGCTGGGGGGGCATTGCTTCCTGAACGTAAAGAGCATGGCATTAAGACAGACAGTCTCCTCAGCGAATGGCACTGGAAAACTGAACACCTACATTGAAAACCCCAAAACTAGACTCGGACCGAACATTTCTTACAGAAATTAACCCAAAACGTGGAAGCAACCAAGATGCCCTTTCGCAGGAGATGGATAAACCAGTCCATCCAGACAGCGGGATGCGACTCGGTGCGAGAAGCGCAGAAGACACGGAGGAGTCTAACCTGCATCTGACTAAAAGAAGCCGATCTGCAAAGGCTACGTACTGCACCGCTCCGACTACCTGACATTCTGAAAAGGGAAACCATGGGGACAATAAAACATCAGTGGTGGCCAGGGGTGGGGGTGGGGAGACAGGAATTTTGGGGTAATGAAAGCACTCTGTATGATATAATACTGATGGACATACGTCATCATATATTTGTCCAAACTTACAGAATGTACACCACCAAGAGTGACCCTAAGGTAAACGGTGGCCTCTGGTGATTATGGGTGTCACCGAAGGCCATCCTTGGTTCCGGTGAGTGGTGTTGGCCATGGGGGGACTATGCACTTATGGGGCGTGGGGTGTATGGGACATCCCTTTATCTCCCTCTCAATTTTGTTGTAAACCCAAAACTGCTCTAAAAATGGAAACCTGAACAACAAAGCAGCTGGTGGGCAGAGGTCTGCATCCTGAGCCCGTGTGTAGCTCTGAGGGAACTGTCTCCCCGGGAACCAACGTCCCCGAGGGGCTCTGTCCTGCAGGAGGCGGCGCGAGTCCAGAGCGCGGGGATGCCGGGTGCCGGGCTGACTCGGACATAGTCCAGTGTGCACGCAACCACGCTGCTCCTGGGACCGGGCTGCTTGGTTACATAGGTTTTGAGTAGCTTCCTTACCCTGTCCCCACAGACCTGTTATTTCCCTGTGACTGCAGCCAGCTGCCCCCACAGAAAGTGCTCCTTGGACAGTGTCTCATGGCGCTCAGCCAGGGCTCCCTGTAGGTATGAGCACTGCGACCTGCAGACCTGGGTCTCTGCATGCGGCTGCCCAGAGAGTGATACAACAGCCCCATGCGCAGGCTCATCAGGCCCCGACCACTCATCTCAGCTGTGTGCGCCCAGTTACAGCCACGTCGACTCGGGGCTCTGCCTTCGTCGGGGCAGCTACAGTTTTATTCCCCTGAACGGTGAGAAAACAGTACTTGTGTCACCAAAACAGCTTTCTACCCAGCTTAACTGGAATGGGTTCATTCCAAAAAGTCCAAATATAAAGTTGCAGGACAGGGAGCTAAAATGCTACCTGGAAAGAGACAGACAGTATCACCAAGGTCCCCAGCAGCAGTTCAGGCACTGACGCGGGAATGAAACCCTGCTGTCGAAGAGACGCAGAGCCTGAAAAGCGAGGAAGCCCCGAGCATTACACACTCCCTGAGCAAGGACCTTAGTATTTAATTATGGTCACGGACCTAGGATTCCTGCCCTCCTTCTTGACTGTAGCAACGTTATTTAAATACAGTATATAAGCATTTATTGTTTCTTTTAAATTTTATTACTTTTTTATGGACACTGTGAATGGTTAAATCCCTGTAAAGCTAAGCAGTATTGTTCATCAACTTTTACAACCCAAAGTATCCATTTTTAAAAATGAATCAAATTTAAAACATAATGATCTCTTAAATGCTAAACTGTGAAGTTTCTAAATATTTTGTACTAATAAGACAAAATGTATTTTAACAAATATATCACCCTCTATATTGTTGACAAAACATTCTCAGAGAGCCCTAGCCTAGCCGGTTTGGCTCAGTGGTTAAAGTGTCAGCCTGAGGGCTGAAGGCTCTTGGGTTTGATTCTGGTCAAGGACACGTACCTTGGTTGCAGGCTCAATCCCCGGCCCCAGTTGGGGCGCATGTGAGAGGCAACCAATCAATGTGTCTCTCTCCCATTGATGTTTCTCTCTCTGTGTCTCTCTCTCTCTTCCACTCTCTCTAAAAATCAATGGAAATGTGTCCTTGGATGAGGATTAAAAAAATAACCCCCACCACGCTCAGAGATAACTGCATGGGACAAAATGTCATTAAATGACCTTACTGAGACAATTAACATTTAAACTTTTAATGTGTTAATACAGAAAGTGACCACATGCAGTATATTTTTCATAAATACACAAGTAATTAAGGCAAATAAACAGATAATTTAAAAAATGGAAACTAAAGATGAAAATTCTTGGCCAGCAGCTTGGCCATTTTAACGACAAATCTGGGCAGTCTATAAACATAGTCGATAATAATCCTTACTTTATTTTTAAAATATTTTTATTGATTTCAGAGTGAAAGCAAGAGGAAGAGAGAAACAGAAACATCAATGATGACACAGAATTACTGATCGGTTGCCTCCTGCACCCCCCCACCCCCCCCAATGGGGATCAAGGCTGTAACCCAGGCATGTGCCTTGATTGGGAATTGAACCGTGACCTCCTGGTTCATAGGTCAATGCTCAACCACTAGCCAGGCTCAATAATAATCTTTTAAAATATTTATTGTGTCTTAAAATGTCAGTGATTTGGAAGACAGAACATGAAGGGGGATAGACTCTACTGAGGCAGGCGTGAGACAGGAGGAGGGCAGATGCAGGAGGTGGCGCCGTGGATGCAGGTAAGTCCCATGGTGGACACGGAAAGGCGTGGGTCAGGGATGAGCACATTCTACAGAGAGCAAGCACATCGCTGGCACTCATATGCCACGGACATTGAAGATGAAAGTTTAAAATAGAAGAATAAATGCTTACAGAGGATGAGACTAAACTTTTAGCACAGTGCTTAAAAGACTAAGAATTCTAAGATGTTTATTGCCTTCAAGTAAGTCAAAGGATGCTACTTGAAAAGAAAAAAGCTGACTTTATTTGGAACAAAGAGAAGTTCAGGTCACCTTGCTTTAAAAAAGTTTTCTATTAAAAATATGCATGTGAAGGCCAGCGAGTCACACAAGAGCTCTGGCTAGAGGCTTTGCTGAGCAAGAGGATTAAACAAATGAGCGTGGGGTCTTTCAGTGGAGAAATGATTATAAAGACACTTGTGAAAACAGACCCATTTGAGTGGGACTGTGAAGGTTAGAGAATACAGGGATTTGGGGCAAAAGGTTACATGTGGTAACAGACAGGGAGCCTGAAAATAAACGAGGGAGAGGTGAACCCTAGAAAATGAGGTGGTGTTGTTCTCTCCAATCCCAGAGTTCTCATTCTCTTCTCCCAGGAAAGGTGAGATATAAAGGCCCAAGTGAAGTGATTTCTTTTCTTACCCAAAAGTCAAAGACACAACCAGAAAGACAAGTAAGCATCAAAATACCCACGGTCAGCTCTTTATGGGACTTAGCAAATTTCTTTCGCATCCTTTATTTTTTTTTAAAGCCAGAAAAGCAAATGGCTGTCTGTGAGGTCAAGCAGACTTCACAGCTGGTCTCTAGCTATGTTACTGCTGGTGTTGAAGGGTAATGTCAAAGCTTCACTCCAACCCCCAGGCGCCTGGGCAAAGCTGACGACAGCAGGTACCCCGGACAGAGGGAGCCGGGTGGGAAGTCAGGCCTCAATGCAGTGCTCAGAAAGGACCTGTAAAGCCCGGGAAGCTGTCCGGTGGTGTGGCTCAGTGGTGGAGGGTCAACCTAAGAACCAGGAGGTTACAGCTTGCTTCCCAGTCAGGGCACATGCCAGGGTTGAGGCTCGATTCCCAGTAGGGGGTGTGCAAGAGGCAGCTGATGGATGATTCTCTCTCATCATTGATGCGTCTCCTCTCCCTTCCTCCCTGAAATCAATAAAAATGTATTTAAAAAAACACAAAAACCAACCTGGGCAGGTGCTCCCTGCCTGAGCAGCAGTTGGGGTCTCCCCCAGCTGCCTGAGCAGAGCCAGACGCGGAGGACCTGGAGGCGAGTTCCACTTAGAGGCGGCATAGGGGTCAGTGGTCGAGCACCCCAGGCTGAACCTGGCGGTTCTGTGACTGGACATGAAATGACAAGGACAATTCTACCAAGTCCAGAAGGAGCTAAGAGAGAAAAAAACAGTGCCCTGTTGCTTGGGGAAGTTGGAACAGCGCCATCAGACCAGCTGCTGCTTCCATCCTGCCCGGTGAGCAGCCTCCGCAGCTCTTCTCGCCCTACATGCAGGCATTCCTCACACTCCCACATGTAACCTGAATGTGTGAATCGGGTAACTAAGTCTAACCCCTTCCCAGAAAGAGCTGCCCTAGGCAAGCAAGACCGAGGTTTACCAGGACTGCCTCCTGCTGTTAATTAAACGATGGAAAAAGTAGACATGCCCTCCATCTCGCCATGAGAGAGTGATGAAGTGATTCTAGAAATTAAGCAAATTATGCGAAATGTGTTTTGAGAGATTTAGTGGCACGGGAAAATATTCAGGAAAAATTATGCAAAACTGTATTTATACTATGATCCCCATTTTTAAAAAATATGTAACCTATTTTGAAACAAAAGGAAGTACCAATCAAAGAAAACCACGGCTCGAGGCTGAGGGGGAAGGGTGACTTGTCTTCCTCCTTTCCAAGCTGAGCCACGCGGGAAGCGGGAGCCCACTTCTCAGGCGGCCTGCCCAGACACAAGCACCTACCCGTCTGGTCATTTATTTTAAAGACAGTTTTCCCTACTGTACCAGAGTGTTGTTTTGAATCGCTGTGCTGCTTAGATCATATTACCTGCTGACTTGGGATCGGGACACTGACTAACATTGTATTTTCCTCTTTTCTAGGAAGGACACGCTAGAGGCTGAAGTCTGAATCAGGGCGACTCAGTCTGTCCGAGCTGTAACCTTTGTGTGTGTGCTCACACCATGTGCATGGGCTCACACCATGTGCTCCTGTGGGTGAGCATCGCACGTGCCTTGGTTTCTCTGATGAAACCCCAACATTACACTCTCTCCTAAAACTTTGCCCTTCCTTTCTCCCTCCCTCCCTTTCTTTTCATTTAAATAAAAGTCCCTTTGGATACTCCAAACAAAACCACGAAAAGCAAACTGATAGAAAAAACTCACTGGATACTGTCTCTGGAATTATAATTCTTAAAGTAACCTTTTTAGTAGTAATTAACTTTTACAAAATGCATCTGAAAAAGAAAATCTTTGGAAAGCTTCTGTGACTCACTTTCCTTCCTACAGATTTGAGGGTGATGCCCCTCCCCGCAGAGTTCACCCTGTGCCTGGGGGAGTCATTGCAGCCTAAGGGGAAACAGATCTGCTAGTATTTGGAAAAATAGGGCAAGAAGACTCTACCTGAGACTCAGCCTTTTGTAACCAGGACAGAAGAACAAATCTTGATTTAGCTTAATGCATGCAAAAGTAAAAACTCACTGTATCTTATTTTATTATATTTGGGGATAACAAAACAGATTCAGAGCATCTGCTGGTGTGTTAATGTCTTTCTAATTACCTAGCAGTTGAATAAGTGACTTCATTAGCAACCAGCCCGGCTATTATCTCTTTAATACAAGAGCTAACATCAGGAAGGCAGCACAGGGGACTCACAGAGCACAAGAACAATGTGGGGTGCCGGGGGCCCCTGGGAAATACTATTAGAAGTAAAGGTGCTAAGAACTTGGATTCTGATTCGTCACCATGCTCATGTGGAAAGTGGACATTTATGATGACGTGTTTTCCCCAAATACCACCAAGGCCGGTGGCAGCACGGGATAAACATGTACATGAAAATGTTCACTGTCCCACAGAAAAATACTTCCTGTGCCAAAATAAAACACAGTAAAAAGATTTTTAGGAGTTTCTACATAAAGGCTAACTAAGGTTACCCCATAGATTGCCAGATATTTTAAAAACTTTCTATTTGAAAGTTTACCCAACTTGAGATATAGATAAGTTGGTACTCATCTATTTCACAGTATAAACAACTTAGGAGACATGAAAACCACACAGTAAAATGATTTCCCGTCCGTTAGCAGAATCCATACACACTGGCTGTGAGGGTGCTGTCCTGTGTTTCTCCCTCCTGTGGGTGAGCATCGTGTCTCTTGGCTGTGAGGGTGCTGTCCTGGGGTTCTCCCTCCTTTGTGTGAGCATCGCTCCCCTGGCTGTGAGGGTGCGGTCCTGTGGTTCTCCCTCCTGTGTGTGAGCCTCGTGTCACTTGGCTGTGAGGGTGCTGTCCTGGGGTTCTCCCTCCTTTGTGTGAGCATCGCTCCCCTGGCTGTGAGGGTGCGGTCCTGTGGTTCTCCCTCCTGTGTGTGAGCCTCGTGTCACTTGGCTGTGAGGGTGCTGTCCTGGGGTTCTCCCTCCTTTGTGTGAGCATCGCTCACCTGGCTGTGACGGTGTTGTCCTGTGGGTCTCCCTCCTGTGTGTGAGCATCGTGTCACTTGGCTGTGAGGGTGCTGTCCTGTGGGTCTCCCTCCTGCGTGTGAGCATCACGTCACCTGGCTGTGAGGGTGCTGTCCTGTGGGTCTCCCTCCTGTGTGTGAGCATCGCTCACCTGGCTGTGACGGTGTTGTCCTGTGGGTCTCCTGTGTGTGTGAGCATCGTGTCACCTGGATATGAGGGTGTTGTCCTGTGTTTCTCCCTCCTGTGCATCACCGGGAGGCCTGGTAAGCACAGAGCACTGGGCACCTCCCCGCCCCCCAAGCCACTGATGCCAGGGCTGGGGTGTGGCCCGTGACCCTGCATCTCTAACAGGCTCCCAGGTGAGGCTATTGCCTCTGGGGAGCCGCATCCTGAGGACAAGGTGTCCACTAACACAGGGTGTGGGGTGGGATGGGAGGAGGGCTGGTGTATCATCTTCAAAAAAGTGCCTCTATATTAGACCCCATTTCTAGTCAGACAGTTTAGGAAGTGAAGTCTGATCACGGGGAAAATTCCCAAACCCCGATTTCTCTAAGGGAAGGAAATAACAAATGCAAGGCCGGTTCAGGCCAGTTAACAGAGAGGCTCTGTGGGAGCCGAGGATGCCGCGGCTTCATAAGCATTATCCAGTGTTGCTATGGGGACAACCGAAGAGGAGTCGGCGGCACACAGAAAATGAGAGGGGAACCGATGAATTAAAAAAGCAAAACACCTGAACAGTTCTGAGACTAGAAAAGCCAAGTCACTGCTAGTTCCTGGCATGTCTATGAATTCAGGTATGTATTCTCCTTGAACAAAGAGCTGGGGCCACACACAGCTCTCCATCTTTAGAAGGTGAATGCTCCCCTTGCAATCCAGGGAGGGAAGCAAAGGGGAGCTTTTGGGAGGAGAGGGGAGGGCACCAGAGGCCCTGACTGCACACAGGGGGCAGAGGACCGCGGGGCTGTGTGGGGGTGCAGTGCGGGAAGGCAGGCTCCGGCGGCAGGTGTGACAGGGCCCTGGGGACCGAGGGAGGGAGGAGCGCAAGTGGGTGGCTGTCTCTGTTTCACTAAGCTGCAAAGAGCCAGAGAAGGGACAGCTGCTGAACAAACACCAATCCTCTCCCTCCTCCAGTCAGCGCCCCGCACTCAGTTCCTGGGATTGCAACCCGGTGCCTCTGCCTTGCTTCCTAGCTCATCTCAACTTGCTGCCCCTTCCCCAGCTCATGCGGAACGTCTCCCCCTCACCTTCTCACTGCGCTCAACACCCGCCCATCCGTGTTTCTTTGTATTTCTTGTCTCCTCCCTCGTTTCCATCTACTCAAATCCCACCCCAACACACCGACTTGCCTTGCGAGGATCCCACTGGGAGCTTCCCCGCCTGGTCAGGTGGCAGTGGCCTTTCCTGCCCTCGCTCATTCGTGCTCATGAGCTAAACGCAGGGGTTTTGACCTGTGATCCCGATGCCTCGGGTCGAGAGGAGACCCCTGGGATGAAGGGGCAGCCACAGCGATGGCTCCCTCGGCCTCCCCACCATCTTCCACCGAGGAGGCCTCGCTCTGATGTCATCTTCCATGGAGGAGGCCTAGCTCTGACGTCATCTTCCACCGAGAGGCCTCGCTCTGATGTCATCTTCCACCGAGGAGGCCCAGCTCTGACATCATCTTTCACGGAGGAGGCCTCGCTCTGATGTCATCTTCCACCGAGAGGCCTCGCTCTGATGTCATCTTCCACCGAGAGGCCTAGCTCTG
>NW_006285997.1:380835-389085 GCF_000327345.1 Myotis davidii
ACGTCATCTTCCACCGAGAGGCCTCACTCTGATGTCATCTTCCACCGAGGAGGCCCAGCTCTGACATCATCTTTCACGGAGGAGGCCTCGCTCTGATGTCATCTTCCACCGAGAGGCCTCGCTCTGATGTCATCTTCCACGGAGGAGGCCCAGCTCTGACGTCATCTTCCACGGAGGAGGCTCAGCTCTGATGTCATCTTCCACCAAGAAGCCCAGCTCTGATGGCTTTTCTATATCGAGGTTCAGTGTAAGGTAATTTGGAAAATAGTTCCATCACTTACAAGAAAGGTTGAGAAATGCTGCTCTCTAACCTACTAGTCGCCTGTCACTCATTGAAATATCCTTACTGGCCTTTCTGCTCTCCGCGTGTACATTTTGCTCCATAAACGACACTGGAAGCTCCTTAGAATTAGCTTCTCGCTCTTCTCCCGTTCTCAGTTCAGCGCTCAGGACAGGAGTGCTCTGTTGATTGGCGCATCTTTAATCCATTTCGCAAGTGACCTGGTAGATTCACGCTGAGGTGGCTGGGCTGAGGTGCGGGACACAGTGCTCCTCGCATTTCAGGAGCCTCCTTAACTCGGGGTGTGGAGTGAGAGGAGACAGGGCTTTGGGACAGCAGCACAGCAGAGGGCCGGCTGTGGAGGAGCGGAGCCTTTCCCATGCCCCTCCACATGGGCACCACCCCAGCAGGGTACCGTGAGCCTGGCCTGGCTGGGCTGCAGAACTCAAGTCTTGATCTGCCCACGCCTGCTGGGCTTCCATAACTCTGTGTCCCTCGATGCACACACACGGACGATGCGCTGTGCTGAGCCACACGCACTGCAAGGACCGTTCTCTGTGCTCGCCTGATCTCGTCTCTTAGGAAACACACAGCGAGTGAGCCACTCACAAGGTGGCCGCTCCCTCTGGATGACGACATTTGAGAGGCAGGGTTAGCCTCTCAAATTAGGGGCGGGCAGGCCAGGGGGTGCTGTGTGTGTGGAGGGGCAGGCAGCTTGGACAGGACATGCCTGGAGGAGGAGCTGGGACCTTGATGTCTGTACGATGAGGCGACTTGGGAGGCTCCATGCTAGCCATTCAACATCAAATTTCAGATAGAATAAGCCTTGGTCCCTTATGTATAAATATAATCAAGGGTTTTCTTCTAAAATCAAATAATTAAAATCTGAAATGGGAAATGTGGAGGGCTTTCGTGGAGACGGGCGTTCCTGTTGGCTAGAGTTGGCTGAGCCTGCATTTCTAACAGGCCTCCTTCTACACCGTGAGCAAACCGCGATGCAGAGTCCCCCGCCACCTACGGCCATTTCCAAGGTCCTCACCCGACTTCCTTCACTGTGGGAGCGTGCTTATACACGGAAGGCCAGGGTCTGGGGTTTGGGTGCTCACACTGGCTGCTGTGAGCTGCCAATGTCAGTGGTTGTATTGTGTCCCCCCAAAAAGACACACTGTGGACCTGGCCCCTAGGACCTCAGAATGCTACCTTATTTGGAAACAGGGTCTTTACAGAGTTAATCAGGCTAAAATGAGGTTAAGTGCGATCATAATCCAGCGTGTCCGTGTCCTTACACATGGGACAGACATGCAGGAACACCATGCGAGGGGACAGCGGAGGTCGGGATGTCTCCCGAGACCTTACCCCCAATCACTCCGACTCCTAATCCCTATTCTAATCCCAGGGCTCGTTATTTGCTTCTAAAATCATCTGTCGGTCTCTCATACATGACCCGATGGCACAAAGGCTTTGAAATCACTTCAGTGAAGAGGGAAACAAAGACATTCTGGTGGCAGTCCCTGGCCACGGCTGCCTCTCACCACAGGAGTGACTGGAGGAAACAGCAGGATCCTGACAGCGGACACTGCCCTTCCTTCCTCAGGAGCTGGAAGCTACTATTTTGTCTGTTTTCTGAAAGAATAGACTGGACCCCCCACCCCACGCCACTGCCTGTTTCAGGCACATACATTTGCTATTAGGAAGGAATACATAAGCTACATTGCACACTGATCGAATGAAAAATTCTTTGAATTAGAAAAGTTCTATGTTGTCTCGACCCCAATACACTACGTAAAATAGTACCTTACTGATGTTTGCTTGTTTCAGAAATGAAAAATGTCATACATATTAAAGAAAAATTTAAAAAAGAGTAAAAACATTCACAGGCAATGAAGTAATCTAATACAATAAACCATCAAAATGGAAGAAACCGCCTCCCCCCCGCCCCCTCCCCCCCAAGGTGAGTCAGGAAGGAACCAAAAAATATTCTGAAAAATTGCAGTTAGGACCAGATGGCATTCACTGGAGACCTCAGAGTAAACCGAGCTACTCAGAAAAAAAAAGGAAAGAAAAAATAAAGCAACTTAATCATGAAAAAGACGCCTGCACTAGAAAGGTACCGAAAATGGGTGAAGCAGCACTTGCAGTAGATACGTACATACGTTTTCAATAAGAGACGAATTATAGCAACAAACCAGCATTCCCCCTTCTGGTTTATCCGACTAAACTTCACCCCAATTAATACATCAACATTTTAAAATAGTTTATTGCACATACACATGCGTGTACACACACACACAGTTTTCAAGACTCACAGTCACTCCTCTGCAAATGATGGGGCTTGTCTGGAAGTTGTTTGGGGAGCTAGGCCGCCTCCTCTTTCTCTGCTCATTGGTCATGGGCACAGACTTCCCGTCTTGGCCACTGTGAATAGCGCTGCAATAAACACAGGGCTGCATGTATCTTTTCGAGTTAGTGTTTTCTCATTCTTCAGATACATGCCCAGAAGTGGAATCGCTGCTCTTAATTTTTTGAGGAACCTCCATACCATTTTCCACAGTGGCTGCACCAATTTACCATCCTACCAGCAGTGCACAAGGTTTCCTTTCTCCACATCCTCTCCAACACTTGTTATTTCCTGTCTTTTTGATAATAATGATTCTAACAGTGAAACCACATTTATTTTGAGAATCCCAAAGAAATGGAGACCAGCCAGCGGTGAATACGGCTACCTAGAAGCTAGTAACAATGGTCTCATGAATCTTCTCTAAGCTGTTGGAAAAAATCTTCCCTAAGAAATTCCTCCGCCCACAGCAGCTGTGGCTTCTGCCTGGCTCACCATTTCAGGAATGGACAGAGCTACAGAAACGGACACTCTGACGCCGCCACACACAGGCAATGAAGACCTACATTCCTGAGGCCATGGAAGCTGAGCGAGGAATGTGAATTAAACTTTTATAGCCTTAAATAATGCAGGAACAGGTACGGTTCCCTGATTAATAGGGAGCTCAGATCGAGGGCTCTGGAGCCGGCGGGAGAAAGCGGTTAGTGGGGACACTTTCCATTGTTCGATTTCCAAACCTTAGTCAAGCACACCACGGAAAGGACACAGAATAAAGAGAAGACACCGATTTGAAAAGACAAGTTGCTCGTATTTTTTTTTTTTTTAAATATATTTTATTGATTTTTCACAGAGAGGAAGGGAGAGAGACAGAGAGTCAGAAACATCGATGAGAGAGAAACATCGATCAGCTGCCTCCTGCACATCTCCCACTGAGGATGTGCCCGCAACCCAGGTACATGCCCCCGACCGGAATCGAACCCGGGACCTCTCAGTCCGCAGGCCGACGCTCCATCCACTGAGCCAAGCCGGTCTCGGCAAGTTGCTCGTATTTTGCTGACGTGGTAGGTTTTGTTGACACGGATATTGGTGTCAGTGTTACCTGGGACATTTTAAGAACTCTGGCTGCTGGATGAACCGGGCCATGCTGCCTGGAGGCTGTCACACTCCCAGGCAGAGCAAACAGCTGCGCTGTGGTCTCCACCCGCTCGGAGCGCTCTGCGTGGCTGCTCCCCACGCCCACGGAGGCTGAAAGGGCGGACGGGCAGGAGGGCTCCACGGAGAGCCCGTGGCTGTGTGTCAGCCAGGGGTGAACGGTGTGTGGGATAGAGCTGCTGGGACCCTCTCTGCTCTTAACCAACATGATGTTTCGATGTTTCCGGGGGGACATTCCACGGAGCACTCAAACCGCAGCAAGTGTTAATTGGGAGGATCTGAGGAAAAGGGAGTGTAGTCAAATATCTGGGAAACTGCCATTTTATGTGTCTCTTGGACATTCAGGGAACTTAACTTACTAAAGTCCTGCGGTAAGAAGATACGCAACTTCATAGTGTGTGCAAATTATTTGATCACGAAAACACCTTTGTGTATAAGATATTGTAACACTTTGCTGTCCTGTAAGTCTGAGTCCTGGGATACTGTCCTTGAAAGCATCAAGGCTTACTACATCCACGCCCCCCCCGGCCCCCCCGACTTCATCAGGAGGCGAATAAAACCAGTGAGAACACGGTTCTGATGAAAATGTCCCTGAGTGCGACAGCAGAGATGACTGCTCTCCAGGTCGCTGCCTAAGGCTTCCTTCTTTACTCTTCACCTCGGCACTGCGAGCTGTGAATGCGCATGGTCAGAGGCAGGCTGGGCTCCATGGATGAAGGGAGGCAGCACTGTGCTCTACTTCTAGAGAGAAGCGGAACTACCGATGCCTGCGAAGAGCATATTAACGGGGAATTAATGGTGCAGAATCTCATCTGTTCCGTCCGTACACGCTAAGATGTTTCTTTCACCAGGAAAAAGATCAAGAACAGGCCTCCTTTTCTGAGCATCAAATTCCACGTCGTCTGGGGTCATGAGGAGAAGCGTGTTATCGCTTTCAGCGGGAGGATTGTGTTACAGCCACTGATTACTCAGGATGAATGGGCAGTCTCTTCCTTCTCCACTTTTCATTAGCTTTTTATGTAACTTCCTCCTCTAATTCCCCCCTTTACTGAGATTATTCTTATGCAGAGCATGTCTGACGGCCACATCCATTTCGCTCTCTCTTGTTGAACTACATGGCACGGATGGATTGATGAGCATATGACTGACATCCAGCACTCCATGCGCTTCAGGTGCACAGAATCTCTTACTTAGCTCTTTGTCACGTCGATGGTTCTGCACACTTTCTACCTGTAACAGAGCTATGTGTGCAGTTCTTCTATCTCCCCTTTAGGCCATGCGATCCCTGATGGCAAGGCCTACCTTGTTTTCGACTTTGTATTCTTCTGCATCTACAACACACACACTGCACAGAGCATCCGGTTCATACAAATTCCTGCAAAGCCCTAGATGGTTTGGCTCAGTGGATAGGGTGTCGGCCTGTGGAATGAAGGGTCCCAGGTCCATTTCCAGTCAAGGGCACATGCCCGGGTTGTGGGCTCGATCTCCCATAGGGAGCGTGCAGGAGGCAGCTGACCCATGATTTTCTCTCATCATTGTTGTTTCTCTCTCTCTCCCCCTTCCTCTCTGAAATCAATAAAAATACATTTTTAAAAATTCTGCATGAACTAAGTCTCAGTTCTATCAATAGCTCTTACGATTTGCCCTGTTAAAAACTGGAAAGGCGAAGGAATAGGGTCAGATGGGATCCATCCTGTTGATCTATCCGTACTCCCTCCCTTGGATTAAGAGACCCTACAAGTTGTCCATTGCTGTGGTTCTCCACCAATTTCCTAACTCTACATGCCTGATTAAAATCACCCTCAGGGGCAACTAGCACATACCCGGATGTTATTCTTTCCTCACGAACCCTGGGATATGCATGCTGTGGGCTCCCTGGTGTCAACCCACCTTCACCTTACTCTGTTGATATTTGGAAAATGCAGTCAAAGGATGTTAATATAAGTGAATTCTCTCGTAGACAAACCAGGAAATCTTATCACAAGTGCAAGTAACTTCTCTAACATCAGCCAGCCAGAAGCAGGAGTGAGATTTACATCCACTAAAGCCTGTCTCTGAGCCACGGCCCTGGAAAGGTGGCCCATGCCCAGGAAGTTGGCCTGGTCGAACCGCTTCCCTCACGGGGTGCGTGCTTCCAGAGCTTCCAGAAGTGGGTCATGAACTGGCTGCTACTAATTCCAGAGCTCCTAGACGTCCCTCCCCCGCCGCGGACATCAGCTGTAGGGCTGCGCACAGCTAGCTGCCAGGCTGAGGGTTACTAATAGGCAACAGTCTCAGCTATTAATTGCTTTGTAGTGGTAATTGCGATGAGCCTGATACAAAGTATTTTCTTTTCTAATTGGCTCTTACTGGTGAATAGCAGCTTGTTACATAACAGAAAATTGTGTGAAATAACCACAATTACAATTCTGAGGGCTTTCTTTAAAAACAACACCAACACACCACAAATCTAAGCGTTCGGATAAAAACACCAACAGAACGTAGAGCCTATAGCCTCGCTTGGGAAGCGTTTAGGTTTCAGTTACGGAAAAACAGGAACCGGGACAGCGTGAGGGAAACCCGGGACAGAGCAGGCTCTTTCCTCCCTTTAAAAACAAACACTTAAAAGCTGGGCTGTGCTGGCCGAGGCAATGCCTAGAGGACAGGCTCCAATGGACCCTTCCCCCCAGTGTGACCGGGGACAGACAGGGTTCTCCCATCAGCTCTGATCCCACCACCTCCCTGACAGGTCCCCGGGGAAGGCCCCAGCACAGAGCAGATGCAGTTGCCACCGAACCAGCCCACGTGCCATCACAGCTGGCACTGTCCCAGGAAATGCGACGAG
Organism: Myotis davidii; assembly: GCF_000327345.1. Taxonomy (NCBI): domain Eukaryota; kingdom Metazoa; phylum Chordata; class Mammalia; order Chiroptera; family Vespertilionidae; genus Myotis; species Myotis davidii. The sequence continues at coordinate 387,427 of NW_006285997.1, forward strand.
TAACAGTGTTTCATACATGACTTGGCACCAGCTACTGCTCAAGGAATGTGAGCGCCCCCAGCATCATCGTAATAACACCTCCTAACATCTCTGAATTGCCTACAAGCAGATTCTGTTCCCTTTCACAGGAAAACTGAAGGATGCCCTGGAGGAGGCCCCTCAGACCGCACACCAAACCCACCGGACTAGGTTTCTAGGACTCTCTCTTCATGACACGCTCTGGCCTGTACCTCGCCAGGCTCCCCAACTGGACAACCCCCAGAGCTCCCTGCTGACTCAGCCGGCGTGCATGCCTGTATGTGGGGAGCCGGGCTTCGGTGTGCGGGGCAGCACAGGGTGGGGGTAACGGGATAGAGACAATGTAAAGAGGCTTTCCCAGCACATAGTTGCAATTCTAGCGCCCAGAGCGGGCAGACAGTCAGTCTGATACCCCCAGATTCCCTGAGTGCCTGCAGCCCGTGCAGTTATCCCCACACATTCCTGAGCCTCCCCTGGGCTACACCACCCTTGACATTGCTCCCCAAGTGCAGAGTCGAGAGCAGGCGGTTTTGGAGTCCATCGGGTTATCTTCACATGGAAGGCAGCTAGTATTTATCCGGGCCCCGCTTTGTGACTTTCACCGTCAGTCACTCTGCAACGTAGGTATTACATCTCCACTTCCACACGTTAGCAGCACGTGCAATGTACTTATGCGACGCAGCTACTCAGTGTCAGAGCTGAAACTGAAATCGTTTCTCCAGGACGAGGGTCTGCTCCTCTGTCCACCGTCCTGTCAAACAAACGCGCTTAAAAGAGCTGCATTATAAGTTCGTTGAATAAACTTCAAACCGGCCTGACCCCTGGGCTGCTGCAGTTGACTATGCTCAGCTCTGATCAGCACCGGTGGATACAAGTAACACAAAGCTTGCCCCCAGCAAGCGCACTGTCCACGGGCGGCCACAGCTGCCAAGCAAACCTAGTCTGAGAGGTCAGTGTGACCAGGGAGATCTGGGCCGGGAAGCAGGGCGGCTGGAGGTGGGACTGGAAGAGTCAGACCTTAAATACACACCCAGAGCATGGCCCTCGTTCTCCAGCACGAGAGTCACCTGAAGATGTGGAGCCACGAATACATGTTCATGTCTGTCGGTTTCTCAGTTCTATCCACTAGTCATTTAAACATTGGCCATGGATGGATGAGGAGCGGGGAAAATCTCATGTATTCCTGGTGGGAAGGCACACTGATACCTTTCAAGAGAAAGACCTGACATCTACCAAAATTTTTAACATGTGTCACCTTTGGCCCAGCAATTTGTTAAGAAATATACCCCTAGTGGCCACGGATATGTATATAAAGCTATCTCGTTACCTCATTACTAAAGCCCCACTATATACACACGCACAGGGGAACGGCCGGGCTCAGGGACGGCACACCCACTCTATATGGAGCACAGTGGGCGCAGGCCTTTAAAAGGGGCGCTGAATTAAATAACTTTATCCCTGCACCGCTGAGAAAAAAACCTTATGATTAAACCTCAGTTAAATCGGGAAAACAGTAACAAAAAACAACAACCCTCAACAGGAGTTGAGAAACAAATTGAAGCCCAAAGCAATGTCATCATAAAAGGATCACTTGCTGTGCTAAATTGCCTACCAGGGCCAAGAGGATAGTAATGGTTAAGG
>NW_006285997.1:390986-397754 GCF_000327345.1 Myotis davidii
AGGACGGGCGCTCGCTGGGCACGGAGCCCGGGAGCGCGCGCGGTTCCGTGCAAAGGTGAACAACAAAGGACATCAGTGCTGACGGATGGGCGCCGGCGTCTCCCTGCCTTTCCCTCCTCCCATGGCGGGCCCGGCACAGTTCCCGTTTCTGTGGCTCGATTTCACTGGGGTCGCCCCTTGGCATTTACTCCCCGTAAGATTGTAACGATCGGCGAGCCAGGCTCTCCCAGGAGCCTGCAGCAGCCCCGGGAGATGAGCCCAGCCCGAAGGCTTCCCCGGGAGAAAGCGTTATGGATTTATCCTCCTAATGCCCCCTCCTGCCGAGGGCCGGGCACACTTTTTCTTTTAAATTGGGGACAGACCTAGTGATTTAGAAGATGTGGAGGTATGTGCGCGGGTGCTAAATCCCTTTGCCTGTAATTTAAACAAATCTGGGAAGCCTTCCCTGGGAGTGGTATTTTTTTCCAACTTCCGAAGAATAGGGGTCCCCGAGTCCTGGGAGAGGACCGTCGGTGGAGCACAGTCATTTCCGATGTTTCCGTGAGCTGCCATCTGGACCGTGGCTGTTAGCGAGACAATAGTTTGGGCCCCACCTCTGGGAAGGGGTGCCCGCTTCCCCTCTCTTCAAAGTGGAAGGAGGAGGAGCTGGTGGGTAACTCCCTCTCCCCACCTTTTTGGGGGTAGGTTAACCCTTGCCAGGAGAAGACAATTCCTTTGCTGAGCTGGGGAGGAACCCAGGCCCCCCTGTCCCTGGCTTTGACATCCCCACCCAGCCGCCTGGAGCCCGTCCCAGATGCTGCTTCCTTCCAAGAGTTAAATGAGACTCCTGACGGCCGGGATTGATTCTCCTCATTTCCGTCCGTGCCAGGTCACAGCTGGGGAGCTGGTGTTGATTAGCTCTGCCCGGGCCTTTCCCTGCGAGAGCCGTGGGCAGAGGCTGGACACGCGCCCTGGGACGTCCTGGACCACAAGCTGGATGTTATCAGTCAGGCTTCTGGGGCTGCAGCGGGCGCCTGGCTCCCGGGTGGCAGTGATTTGGTCCTGGAGGGGCAGGCGGTGGCATGGGGAGCACTTGCTTGGGACGCGGAGGCAGAGTGAGGTGAGAGCAGAGAGGAGTCTGCTGGTTTATACAGCGTCATGCTTTCATCATTAATTTTTGTGCATTTGGCCTATGGAATGTTTAGCTGCTCGTTAGGAGCCATCTGTTAGGCATGTGTGTGGTGTGTGAGGTGAGAATTTTGCTAGGATGCTTCTGCGTGGACTAGTTCTCACCGTTGAGTCCTATTTGTAGCTGCCTACACCTCAGGTTGTTCGGTGTTTTTTTTTTGGAAACCTTAGTTGGTGCCTGGGCTTTTCTCATCTAGGTTTTATAAACATTAAAGAAAAGATATTTTATGGGCACCGATCTTTGGCTGATACCAGGTGTTGGAGTAACTCAGTTTCCTCATTCTTTGAAATAAATCAGTCTCTGTAACCTGGAATACCTGACCTTTCAGTGCACTTTGTATATTTCCACAATGATACTTTTTATTTACCATCAATTATTCATGAGATCATTATGTGGTAATTATATGTCTTTATGGATTTATGTTTCAATTTACAGCAACATACTATCAACATGGATAAAGTTACTTACATCCTATCAGGGATTAAAATTCCTTTTTAAAAACATCCTTACCCAATGATATGTTCTTACTGCTTTCAGAGGTGGAAGGGAGAGGGAGAGAGAAACATTGATGTGAGAGATCGTCTGGTTGCGTTTCGTACACCCCTAACCGGGGATTGAACCTGCAATCTGGGCATGTGCCCTGACAGGGAATTGGACCCGCCATCCTTCAGTGCATGGGAGGATGTGCCAACCAACTGAGCCACCCTGGCCAGGGTGAAATCCCTTGTCAGACCTGATGTGTGGGCACTGTCTTCTCACTTAACTGATGCATGGTCTTTAAACGTGCATTTAGTTATGTACTGAGTGTTCCGATTCCAGGGCATTAGAAAGGAACAGGGTGAAGCTGCAGTCCTGAGGGGTAGGGAGCCTGATCTCTTTAAAAACATGGTAGCAGACACAATGGTAGGTGTGCTGCGATCACCTGAGGTGGGGTGGGGGGGGGCCGGGTCAGGCGGTGAAGGATTCAAGAAGACAGACAAGAGAATAAAGCTGGGGCCGGGTGGGACGCTGCTCTCGGATGGAGAGACAGTGCCGCAACCTGCAAGCCGAGTCTATTTTATAGCAGATTCCACGAGGCAAAGTAAAGGCTGTTGACAATGTTCTCGCGGGGTTTCGAATCTACTCAGTTACATGCACCTGAACTCATCAAGCTTTGTTCTGGCCGCACTTGCTGCACCTCCCACAGCCCATATCACTCAGCCACCTGGGACCTCTGGTTCGGACCATAAGGTCAAGCTTACAGTATAGCCCTTGGGTGTAATTGTGCTGGGAGTGCTTTGCCTCCAAGCTGGGACTTGCATGTGGCTTTGCCACGAGAGGACCTGCCTTCTCATTAGTCTGAGACTTGAACCTGTCCAACCGCTGTAGCTGCTCCCCACAGATAGGCATATTGTATCTGGGGCGATTCTGGTCGGTCGTGGCCCTAGTCTAGACAATACTGTCCGCTGTGTGCCCTTAGGTAAGTCACTTACCCTTTCTGGGTCCAGTGATAGCCAAGGCCCTTCCCAGTCCTGATTCCGCAGCCCTCTTCCAAACAAACACGCGTTTTCGTTAGAAGAGCATCTGTGTTGTGGAGGTCGCTATGAGAAAGACACTCTGGCTGGGACACACCCCCTGCTTTTGACTAAGAGGAGAGAAAAGCAAAAGATGCCTGGCCAGGTGCCAAAACCCAGGTGGCCACTGCTAGTTCCTTCAGTCTCATCCTCTCCAGCAGGAACCCCATGTGCAGTGACTAAAGCGCTTTCGCTCGCCGCCCGCCCCCTCACAGATTTGTGCATGATCACTGCCTGCCTCCTGCATGCCCGCATCTGTCACCCCCCTCTCCCTGCCCAAAGCTGGGTGGGCGTTCGTCCCGGAGAAAGCGAAGGCCACGGCAGACGCCTGCTCCGTTTGCTCACTCGCTCAGCGGGCGTTCGTGCTCACTTCGCCAGGTGAGCTGAGTCTCGGGAGCTGTGCACCTGCGGGCTTGGGAGGGCTCTGCAGCCGGGTGTGGGCTGGACCCATCTGTGCCCAACGCCAGGCGCCTTCTGCCAAACAGGACGCACAACAAGCTGACCTGAAGGGGACAGGTGTCATCTTAAAACGAGTCTTTTCGCCCTGGTACCACTGAGGCTCCCAGTGGAAACCTCTCTGTTTCAGAGCTCCTCCTGGTCTGGGAGGAGGTATTTCTACGGGATCTTTAAATATATATTTTATTGATTTTTACAGAGAGGAAGGGAGAGGGATAGAGAGTTAGAAACATCGATGAGAGAGAAACATCGATCAGCTGCCTCCTGCACACTCCCTACTGGGGATGTGCCCGCATGCCCTTGACCGGAATCGAACCTGGGACCCTTCAGTCTGCAGGCCGACTCTCTGTCCACTGAGCCAGACCGGTCAGGGCTCTACAGGATCTTTAGACCGTCTTCTCCTTCGAGGGGCACACGAGTGGCCGCGTCCGTGGGAGAGGGATGAGGGCGTGTATCATTTCCCTAGCTGTGTACCATCTGTGTCGGAGAACACGCGTCAGTCAGCAGTCATGTGCTGCTGGGAGTGTGGGCACAGGATGAGGAGCTGTGAGGGGAAGAGCAGGAGGGTGCATGTTTCTGAGTAAAGTGCCATCGAAGGGCTGGGTGGACGGGGTGGCCACTGACAGGCGTGGCCAGGCCTCCCGTGGCCATGGCCTCCACACAGGTTTCCCTGTCCTCGTCCTTCTCGGTGATGGTTCTTTCATGAGGCCCCCACAGTAACCCAGAAACGCCGCCCCTGCAGTCTAGTCTCGGTCCTCCCCCCTCCCCCCTGCCTGCCCCTGCCTCCCCTGACCGGCTGTATCTCAGGCACCACAAAAGGGGGTTGTAAACATTTCAGGCAACCTGAGCGGTTCCTGCGTCTCGCTCCCTCCAGGAGATCACAGTTGCAGACGATCTCTCATACATTATGTCCAAGTCACTAGCAGGGCGTTTTCAGCTGTGAGCATCATTGGCAGAAAAACCTTCAAACCTAAGGAAACGCAGCCCAGATGCTGTGACTGTGAAATGCTCGTAGTATTCCATGTCTGCCCGCTGTGGTAGAGTGATCATGTCTGTTTAAAAGATGAGGAACAATTTCCCAGGGGCCAAGCGGCCTCCTCTGGGTCATGGCTTAAGATCGCGTTTGGCTGTCATTCGTAACAGGAAATACATTTAATTTCCTGACCTGATATGTACACAGACACCGCCAGCACCCCTGTGCCCCCCATAAGGGACACAGTGCCTGTTCATACTCTGTGTGATGCTCTGTTCTTTTTTCATGAAAAAAACGCTCATCATGTACTTTCCCAAGTGATTCACTCATGGGTCCTGACCCTCAATTTTCAAAGCTGTGCTCCGGGTCCCCTGTTTGTGGTGCAGGAGGGACCGGAACTCAGACCCTCTGGGTTTCTAGTCAGATTCAATCACAGCAACCATTTTTTTCCCCAACAGTCAGATCGTGTTTGCTGCGACTTAGAATTTAATAAACATCCTTCTCTCCCTTTGGGGTAGGCCAAAGCCCATCTTTTTACTCACTGTTTCTAATTAAAGATGCAGCAGCTATGAAAGGCCATCACATACGCTGTTGCTGTCCCTAGAAGGGCACGTGGGCTTCCTCCTGGGATTTTAAAAAAAATATATTGTTATTGATCGTGGAGAGGGAGAGAGAGAGAGAGACATCAGTGATGAGAGAGAATCAATGATTGGCCGTCTCCCTCATGCCCCCTACTGGGGATGGAGCCAGCAACCCGGGCCTGTGCCCTGACCGGGAATCCACCCTCGACCTCCTGGTTCATAGATGGACACTCAACTACTGAGCCACGCCAGCCGGGCCCCCTAGCATCTTGTGACAAGGAGGGGAGGAAGGCACTGAGGCTGTCTTCTGGGTTCTGGCTTGGACAGCAGGGTACGAACAGGCGCTGCTTTCAGAAGAGGCGCTTTTGTAGGCGGCAGGTTTGTGGTGGGACGTAAGAGCTCTGCGTGGTCACCTGGAGTTGGCCAGTCCAGACAGACACCCAGGTGGCTGTACCCAGGGGAACCAGCCCCGAGCGAGGTTCTGGATGGAAGAGCATCATTTGGTTTATGTGCGATGACCGAAGTGATCAGCCGAGATCAGACTTCATTAATTGTGTGGTCTGCTTGTCCAGCCTCAGATTTAAAGCGATAGGCCCTAAATGCCCAAAGAGCAGTCACTGAAGCGCTTTTGTAGGACGGGCAGCGGGGTCTCTCCGGGAAGAAAGATAAGCTCCCCTGGAGAGTGGGCAGTGAGCCCCACGTCATGGTCCCCTCTTGCTTCGCATGAAGGCATCGCCTGCCGACGGCATCCCTTATTTCTGTTTCTGTGGTGGCTCTCTCACAGGCAGATCTGAGGCCAGGGAGTGCAGCTGGGGAGGTTTCCCTAGCAGGGTGCTGGAAAACACACAGGTTATACCTCAGTACACGGGGTTTATTTATTCCACGAGCAGCATAGAAACATGTCCACACACCCACAAGCGGGGCAACGCTCAGATACCCAACGCAGTGTATTGTACACACAGACATTGTGTGTGTGTGTGTGTGTGTGTGTGTAGGGGTGTAACGTGGCAATACCTCTTAGGAGCCACGGGGCCAGTTTTAGAATTCTTAAAGCTATAGCCTGCACGCCTGAAAATCATGTGACTTGGGATAAGGGGTTTCCCCTTAAGCTGGCCTGCGGGCTAGCCTCCTAACGTTCTCCTGAAGCATCAGTGCAGGCGCACACAGAGGCAGACGCCGATCCTGTTAGACATTAAGTCGGGCCCGGCTGGCGTGGCTCAGTGTTGAGCATCGACCTGTGAGCCAGGAGGTCACAGTTCGATTCCCAGTCAAGGCACATGCCCGGGTTGCAGGCTCGATCCCCAGTGTGGGACGTGCAGGAGGCAGCCGATCCATGATTCTCTCATCATTGATGTTTCTCTCTCTCTCCCTCTTCTTTCCTCTCTGAAATCAATAAAAAAAATATATATATTTTTAAAAAATGAAGTGGACCAGAGAGCCTGTGGACAGACCTCGGCAGGCGTTCTGCACGGCAGGTGGGGCTGATTGAGAGTCTCTGCTCTCTGTCCCCAAGCAGAGACCTGGAGGGGAGACCTCCCCCTGCTCCTCCTCCACCCCCCTGCTTAGAGGCCAGGCCAGGCCATTCACCTGTGAGCATGTCCATCCCTGCCTGCAGCATTGGGGGTCCCTCCCGTGGCCGCCCCCGCCCCCGCTCTGCATTTCCCTTGAGAGGTGACACTGCCAGGGACAACTGGGGCAGGAAGCTGGGCGGGTGGGTGGAGGGGAGTCCAGGAGGATGTCACTCGGTCTTTGAGACGTGTCCTGTGGTCTCAGTAAGCACAGCGAGGCTGTGGCTGCCTCGACGCGGGGCGGTGACGGAGCGCAGTGGCCATGGGCATGTTGCGAAGCGTCTCTTGGTGACAGGGAGGAAGTGGTGGGGCAGGAGGTGATCTCATCTCCATGGCCAGGAACCAGGGCGCAGAACTGGGAACTTGGCTTGCGGCCCTGCCCATCCCCCAACCTGGGGAGGGAGACTGTAGGTGGGATGAGCCACGCCCTTCCTTTCCCCATCCCGCACCAGTGGCTGGGCTGGGCAGG
>NW_006285997.1:397883-411760 GCF_000327345.1 Myotis davidii
CCCCGCAGGAGAAGGCGCCTGAGTCAGGGAGGCCCCTGAGCTCGTCCTGGTCCAGGCACTTTCTCCTTCTGCAGGGCCGCCCTGCCATGCGGCTCAGTGGGTAGAGCGCTGGCCTGCGGACTGAAGGATCCCGGGTTTGATTCTGGTCAGTTGCCTCCCTCGGTGGCAGACTCCCAGCCCTGGTCGGGGGCATGCGGGAGGCCACCAGTCGGTGTTTCTCTCTGTCTCTCCCAGTCCCTTCCACTCTCTCTAAAAAAATCAATGGAAAAATGTCCTTGGGTGAGGGTTAAAAAGGAAGAGTGGCTGTTTGTCTGCCGGGGGGGTTGGGAGCGGGGAGTCATTGACAATCACATGGAGGCTTTGGGCCACCCCAATATCACAAGTGTGATTGCTCTCCACCCCATTCCTGCCCCCGGGGAGCATTCCAGAAAGGGAAGTTCAGATAGGAACTCTGCAAATCTTCCTTGAATTTGACAGCCACTCCGTCCCCATGTGGCGAGCCGGTGTTTTTAAACCAAGCCATTATCGTTTCGTTTTATGGGCCTCAACCTAGACACGCCTCCCCAAAATCTTGAAGTAGAAACGTGGAGGTCTGCTTCTGTGTTCTTCCCTCCTACGCGGCAGAGCCCTGCCTCCTGTGGGTGACGAGCGGGGAGCGTGTTGTGTTTGGGAACACGGACACACATGTGTGTGAGACAGCTAGCCGTGGCCCGAGCTGGGTCCTGGGGAAGCGTGGCTGGCCGTCCTGGGCGCGGAGGGAGCCTGTGGCCAGTCCTCCGAGGGGTCCATGTTGCCGGGGGCGTCTGGAGTGCCCTGATTAGCAACGGGAATGACTGCATTTTTGCAAAGTTGCTCACGTTGCCTTAGGTCGGCGGTTGTCCACCTGCGCCCAAGCCGCAGGGATCGTTAAGGTGAGCCACGCCTGCGGCAGAGGCTGGCCGTTCCCTCAGGTGTCAACTAGGAACATGACGCCAGCCAGCATGGCGACAGCCGCCTGGCTTGAATGGATCCAAATCACACTTGTATGTTGGGTCAGATCGGCCAAAAGGAATGTCCTTTGGCTGTGCTGCGGGATTTTAGGCGTCAGTTTATGTGCCACGAGGTGAGAAAGGTGGAAAGCCGCCACCTTACGTCATCAATCATGTGGGCGCTGTCAGAGGAACTACCGAGCGGTCCTGCGATGGTCCCTGCCTCCCGGCCGCCGTCACTCAGCTCCAACCTGGGGACGGCGTGGGCCGCCGAGGTCACCTTAAAGCAGGTGGATGGCAACTTGGTTGGAGGCCTCACTTGGGTGAACTTTGGCTTAGATGTTGAAGGCCACGCCTCTGAGGATAAGAAAGTAATATTTAGGGCACCCCCCCCCCCACGTTCTATCCTTATCCTGATAGCTGGTGGTCCATCCGTCTCAGAGTGTCATATCGATGCTATCCTCAGTGGTCAGTGTGAAGGCACATCCCAGGACACGGTGATGGAAACACGCGTGTGAGGTGATCGGTATTGGGTGCATCTGCTGTGAGTGTATGAAGCACTGGGCTAGCGTGGTGGGCACACACAGAGGCGTGGAACTGGATCCCTGGGAGAATGAAGTGAGAAATGGCTCCTCGTTGTGTCTCGTGTAAGTTACACTTTTCCCCAGGGGAGGTGTTTGTGTTTCCTTAAAACTGATGCCCTGGGTGAGGCAGTGCATGAACCCGTGACAGAGAAATCGTGTGGAAGGTCAGGCGAGGTTCCCCCCACCCCCAGGCTGAAGGGGAAGGTGAGGGCTTGGCATGGGAGGTGAGGGCTTGCCGGAGGAGGAACAGCCCCGGAGGGCGTGCCCCCGTCCTGAACAGCTGGAGCTCGGACAAAAGCATAGAAGCTTCGTTCTCAGGTCCTCCCCACAGCAGTGAGGCGCAGCTGCGTGTCCAGTGTGAACGGAGTGGATCTGTGCTTTAAATAGCCGGGCCCTTCCTCTTCCCGCCAGTTTCCACCTCCTCCACCCCCGCCCTGGACCGTGGTGTGTCTCAGACAATGGCGTGTCTTCTTGTGGCTTCCTCCTGAGCTTGGGCAGAGGAGGGGAGGCGGATTCTGCAGTGGCGTTCTCCTTCAAGAGATGTTGGGAGCGACAGATAACAGCCATCGCGTATGTGTGAGTGACCCCATCATCTGGGACCTCCCTCCACATCCAGATGGTCACGCTGGCAGACCGCACGGCTCTCCTGTCCTCCCTGTTATTCCGCAGAAACAGCCGGACCCTGGCTCGTGTGGCTCAGTGACTAGAGCTCGGCCTGAAGACAGAGGGTCCTGGGTTCAATTCTGGTCAAGGGCCCATGCCCGGTTTGCGGGCTCGATCCCCAGTCAGGGGCATGCAGGAGGCAGCTGATCAATGATTCTCTTTCATCATTGATGCTTTTCTCTCTCTCCCTCTCCCTTCCTTTCTGAAATCAATAAAAATATATTAAACAAAAAAAAAAGAAAGAAAAGAATCAGCAGTGCCAATGGCAATGGTGGGGGAAGAAGGAACATTATTTCTTAGTGTGTTGTCATCCAGACATTTATTTGGGCAGCTGTACATTTTAAGTAAGATTTAAAAGAAAGGGGCGTCTGACCAATGCTAGTCTGATGGCTGGCTTTACAAATACAATCGGGGCCTTCTAGCTGCTGGCCAGAACCTTCCTTCATTCTGCACCGCCCCCTAGTGGTCAGTGCACATGTCATAGTGAGCGATTGAACTCCTGGTCGGTCAAACTCCTGAGGGGACAATTTGCATATTAGCCTTCTATTATATAGGATGATGAATGTCCAATGGCCCTCGCTCTGCAGAAAGAAGGCGCCGCCCCTGACATGGCCGCTGCAGGCCTGCCTTGCTTTAGAATAATAGTGAGCATTGATGAACCGCCACTGTCCGTGGCGGAATGGTGGGGTCCTCCCCCGCCTTGGCTCAGCGACCTCCATATTGAGTTCTGGCTAAGAAAGAACTCGGAGGCGAGACTCACACTGTGAGAGAACGTTTATTTAGAAAGTCACAGAGGTAGGAGAAGTGGGCCGCAGAAGAAATGGGCTCAGGAAACCAGTCACGGAGGAGAAAGAAGGGCCCTGGTCGCTCAGGAGAGAGAGAGAGGCCCCTGGAGCTGGGCCGTGGGGCATTGATGACTGGGAATGAGTATCCCTGCCACCCGCACCCAACCTCGCTGTTCCCGTGACCCAGGGCGACGTAGGTCACAAAAGGGTCACCCTACCCAGATCCTGATGGAAGATGGCGGTCAGGCCACGCACACCTGGACGCCCAACATCTGTGCAAGGATCTCATTGCATAACGAACCCAAACAGTCCGGCCGGTGTGGCTCAGTGGCTGATCATGATCTCTGCACCAGCAGGTCACAGTTCCATTCCCAGTCAGGGCACATGCCCAGGTTGTGGGCTCGATCCCCAGTGTGGGGTGTGCAGGAGGCAGCCGATCCCTTCCTTCCTTCCTTCCTTCCTTCCTTCCTTCCTCCCTCCCCCCCTTCCTCCCTTCCTCTCTCTCTCTCTCTTCTCTCTCTCCTCTCTCTCCCCCTCTCTCCCCCTCTCCCCCTCCCTCCCTCTCCCTCTTCCTCTCCCTGTCCCTCTCTCTTCCTCTCTGACATCAATAAAAATATATTTTAAAGCATAAAACCCCAAACAACCCCCCCACCAGCTTGGTGTTTATGGGACGTGCAGCCTCGCCCGGAACGCGGGGCCCTGGGCACAGAGAACTCGGCTCAGAGGAGGAGGTGCTCACTCGGGAGATGGCTCCGCACGCCTGCCGGTTCCCACAGCGTCACCGAGCAGGACTCGCGGTTAGCAGACTCTGGGGGTGGGTAAAAATGGCTGTAATTAAAACACAGTAATTGGCAGGTTTGCATAAAATACAGGTTTTTCTGTTTTGATTCTGGAAAAGCCAAACGAGGGTGTGCGTGCCGGCAGGAGATCTTCCCACTGCATTCTTCAGGGTCAACACATGAAGCCACAGCAGGGCGGCCTGCTTCTTATTGAGGGGAGAGTAGCGAAAGGTCAGGCTCACGGGGCTGTGGTGGGAGGAGGACAGAGCTCGAACGCAGGGGTGTCTTAGACTCAGGCCCGAAGAGGACATTGTTGGGTCAAGGGATAGCTTCCAATGGTGGTGAGGGGTCCGGGGGCACATCAGGGAGACTATGTCCAGATCGGAACTGTGATACCCTTTTAAAAAAAAATTCTTTGTTTAAAGTATTATGTACGTCTCCTTTTCCCCCCATTGACCTCTCCCCAGCCGCTCCCACCCCCAGCACATACCCTCACCCTCTGCTGTCTGTGAGCATTGTGATACACATTCTTTAGTTTCTTTTTAAAAAATATGTTTTATAGATTTTTAGAGAAAGAGGAAGGGAGAGGGATAGAGAGAAACACTGATGATGAGAGAGAAACATCATCAATCAGCTGCCTCCTGCACGCCCCCCATAGGGGATCGAGCCCACAACCCAGGCAGGTGCCTTGACCGGGAATCGAACCCGTGGCCTCCTGGTTCCTGGCTCGATGCTCAATCACTGAGCAATACCAGCCGCTTTAACTTATGTAGTCTCCTCTCCCACCTCCCCTTTCCCACTAGACCAGGGGTGGGGAACCTTTTTTTGCCAAGTGCTATTTGAATATTTATAATATTATTTGAGGGCCATGCAAAATTACCAGCTTAAACATTATCCTGCTGTATTTGCTCAAACAATTAACTCACCCTAATGCCTTGGCAGGGCCCGACCAAATGATTTCATGGGCCTTATACGGCCCGCGGGCCGGACGTTCCCCACCCCTACTCTGGGCCATCTCCCACTCGACCAGAGAAAGGCCCATCTCCCATACATCTCTCGTCCCACTAGGGTGCCCTGCAGACCCCGGTGGAGGAACTCCTGGGCTCCACACAAAAGGGTGATGGAGATAGTGGGGTTGGTGTTGATGAAAATGAATGAGTCCGATGACAGGATAACAAATACCTTTGCAAGTCAGGTGGCATCCAATTCTTCATTTCCCACAGATTGAAAGAGGACTTAATTGAGTTGTCAGTTGATCATTAAAAATAATTTTGAAGATCGAGCACCCTGAGATTGTTTTTGAAATATGTCCCAGAAGGAATTTAAACTATTGAGGAAAGTTATTACAACAAATTTAAATTTCCATGTAGTTATTTGTGTGAACAAGTCTTCTCAGCCTTTAGATTAATGTAGGGGGAGGGGCAGCGAGGAATAGAATTGGTGCCGACTTTCGTCTCATTTCAGCACCACTCATCTGTGAACTTAATGGGAAAAGAGGCTCATCCATCTCCTTAAGTGAAGTATTTCTAAAGCAACTGATGTGTATTTTTCACAATCATTTATAAAATATGTAATATTTATGTTTTTATCAATGGTGTACAATTGGTAACTAATGTCAATCAATCCAGATTAAACACTAGTGAGACTTATGGTCACAGGAAACTTAAAAATACACATTTAGCCCTGGCTGGTTTGGCTCAGTGGATAGAGCGTCAGCCTGGGGACTGAAGGGTCCCAGGTTCGATTCCGGTCAAGGGCATGTACCTTGGTTGCAGGCACATCCTCAGTAGAGGGTGTGCAGAAGGCAGCTGATCGATGTTTCTCTCATCAATGTTTCTAACTCTCTATCCCTCTCCCTTCCTCTCTGTAAAAAAATCAATAAAAAAAAATATATAAAAAACCCCAACACATTTATATTTTTATGTTTGTAAATTTATAAAGGTCCTGGGATCATAAAATACCTTTATCTTTGTGTAAATTTTTACTTTTCTGTGACCATATTTACATACACGTAATATTTTTCTGTAAATTATCCATATATGTTTTTATACTTAATTTGCAGTGATCGATGATAGAATGATGAGTAAAACTTCCAAACAGAATAACCTTGACGATGAGGTGGAGCTCGGTGGGGATTCTGGAACGACGTTCAGAGAGAACGAGGAGCAGCGTAAGGCTCCGGCGACGCAGGCGCTCTCCCGTCCGTGTTCGTGCGGATCGTGGGAGGTCGCCAGGAGCGGGTGTCTCCGCTCAGGTGGTACGTTTGGGAGAATCGTGTTACCGTTTGCTTTTCCAGTGTCATTATATGATACCTTGGAAGTAGATCCTGTTTAACTGTCCAGACTGGAGGTGAAAGGGAGAAACAATAGTTGCCATGATTTTTCCAGTGGGCGTGCGAGCAGAAACATGTTGGAAAATATGGAGATAAGCGACCAGGTACCAGGCCCGCCTTATAGTTCTTAAGTCATTCTTTAAAAAAATAGTTTTATTGATTTCAGAGAGAGGAAGAGAGAGATAGATATTTTAAAAATAAATATGTATGTTGGCAGCCCTTCGGGGTCACGTGATGGAGGGGCTGGGAGGGCCATCTTCTGTTGAAGGTCGTGGTGATGACTTTTAATAAAAATAGTGATGACTCTTCTTATTGTGGAAAGAGCTGCCTTCATTCCCTATAACCATGGTTCTTTTTAAAAAAATATATATTTTATTGATTTTTTACAGAGAGGAAGGGGGAGGGATAGAGAGTTAAAAACATTGATGAGAGAGAAACATCAATTCAGTTGCCTCCTGCACGCTCCCCATCGGGCATGTGCCCACAACCAAGGTACATGCCCTTGACCGGAATCGAGCCTGGGACCCTTCAGTCCCCAGGCCGACGTGCTGTCCACTGAGCCAAACTGGTCGGGGCAGCCATGGCTCTTTTTCACGCATGTTTGTTCTGGGTGATGATAAAGGGAAGGTGGGGTCCTTGGCTGGACAGAGGTGACAATCAGCGAGCTTGTGCTTTGGTGCGAGGCGGCTCCCGCATGCCATTCCCTGGTGGGATGCCGGCAGCTGACCCCCAAGGTGAGCAGGGGGTCGGGTGAGCTTCTGAGCCGTGAAAGCCACTGGGAGTCAGCCGGTCAGGGTGGGCGGAGGCCGATGGTGTGGTCCTGGCATGGTTCCCACCGTCCCTGGGGGCCAGGCAGAGAATGAGGAGGGGCTTGGTGCAGAGGAGGGGAGGAGGTGGATAGACCCTCATGCTCTCTGAGGAGCCCTGGGGCGTGGCTGCCTCTGAAGGAGCGAGTGGCCTGGAGCCCCTCCATGGCTGTTCATCTCCTTAGGAGACGGGGCCTCGGGCCAGGCCAAGAGGGCCGCTGCCCCAGCACAGCTGCCTCCTGCTCCTGGTCTGCAGAGAGGATGGGGAACAGCCTAGTGCCCCAGCGATCGTCCGGAAGTGACAGATCCTGCTTCCGGAGGCGCATCATTGGGTGGAAACCTGGACGAGTCATAAGTTGGGGGTGGAGGGGGGTGGCTCCTTGGCTGTTTCTTCTTCACACAATGCCCAGGCCGGCAGGCTCCGCGCAGCGTGTTTCCTGCCTGGGCTGCGGGAGGCAGGACATGCCTGAAACCTGGCGCTGAGTTCACCAGTGGGTGGCGGCGGGCCCGAGGGTGACAGTGGATTCTGGGTAATCATTGCTTGGCCTCCGGGCGGTAGACACACCAGGTGTCTTCGTGCCAGTGACGTGATGCATGTCCACGGGACCAGGCTGTCCTGAGGGGCTGGCAGGAGTGGCTGTTGGGTTCCGATCTGAACCTGTGTCTTTTGGGCTCAGGCCCATCCCGGGTCCCTCAGGGCAACAGGCTGGCATTGCTCCCTGTACCGCTACAGGCCGAGAACAGGATTGAACACTTCACGTGGGAATGTGGAAATGCCACCCTCGCCGGAGTGGCACAGTGGATAGAGCGTCAGCCTGCGGACTGAGTGGTCTTCGGTTCGATTCCCAGTCAGGGCACATGCCTAGGTTGCGGGCTCAATCCCCAGGGTGGGGCGTGCAGGAGGCAGCTGATCCATGGTTCTCTCTCATCATTGATGTTTCCATCTCTCCCTCTCCCTTCCCCTCTGAAATAAAAAATATACACATATTAAAAAAAGAAATGTGGAAATGCCAAAAATGTAAAGAAAAAGGATCAAAATCTATCTATAACCACATTCCTGGAAATGACCCTACTGCTGTTCCTGAAGTATTGCCTCAGTGTCTCTCCCCTTTTTATTCACCTATTTGGTGTGTTTTTCTAATAACAGGTGATTACTCACCCCGCGGTATTCTGTTTTTAATGGCAGATCGCGCGCTGAGGGGTTTGTGTCTCTTGCAGAAGATACACTGGAGCGTGAATGACTGTGATTGGGCGATTAGTGGAGTCTGGCTCTGGAGGAGGCCGCCGCCGGGTTCACCTCTGTGTCTGTCGCTGCTGCGAGTGTCTCGGGCCCTGGCGTCCTCGCTGGGCTGGGGTTACCTGGCCCTGAGCTGAGAACAGGTGCTTCTTCGGCTCACTTTCCACAAGGGAGAGCGGGCGGGAGTTTGCTCAGAACTTGCGGCGAGGCAGCAGAGGGCCCCTGTGAGAGAGGCTGGTGCTGGGCAAGGAGCCCGCGGCGAGGAGGGGAGGCCTCTGGCTTTACTTTATTGGAAGCGTTTTTCTCGTGTCTGTGGGCATTTCCTCTGGACAAATGAGTGCCAGTCTTTCAGACAGAAGACATGTCCCTAAATTGCTGCGGAGAAATCCAAACGCACAGCACAGGACCGCTGGCATCTTTGCTTTACGCTTCCTCTGGGCAGAGTGACCGGCTGAGTCGTGTCCCCCCGACATTCCCATGTGGAAGCCTTAACCTCCAGCACCTTAGAGAGACCATTTTGTTGAAATTTTCCGTGACCGTTTTGCATAAATGTGGCTGAATTTCGATGAGGCTCATTTTCATCTTGATGGCTTGGTTAATCGACAAAATTGTCGCATTTGGGGTTCAGAAAATCCACGAGTCATTGTTGAGAAACAAATGCATCCACAACGTGTCAATGGTTGGTGTGGATTTTGGGCTGGAGGCACCATCGGACCATTCTTCTTCGAAAACACGGCTGCTCAGGCAATAACAAAAGAGTGCGTATGTGCCAGCAAAGCCGTGGAGGCCATTTACCCGATATACTATTCCATACATAACCCTATATTGTATAGTTTATGAAGCAATAAAAAATTTACAATTTTTAATTATAAACCTGTGTTTTCAATCAAAATTACTTCTTGCATGAATTTTGGGACATGCTTTACATTAAAGACACAGGAAGAAAGTGCCCTGTGTAGAAAGGGAACACGCTTGTCACGTGGGATTGTATGTAGGGAGCTGAACTGTGACCTGTCAGGGTTCCGTCTCACGGTCTCCTCTCCGCAGCTCTTCTCTCCAGTGGCTGGGTGTCTGAAGCAGGCCGTGGTGTGTTCCTTCGTCATTTCTTCCCGGGGATAGGTTAGCTGTGTTCCCACTTACTGGGAACATTCGCGTCAGAAGTGAGCCGTCCTGCCTTGCGTGTGATGGGAAAAGGCAGAAGCGTGAGCCCGAGATCTCGGTGCTCAGAGGAGGGTCCCGCTGGGGGGAGTCTCCCTGACACTTAGAATTGGCAGTGCTCCCCGTTCCTGGGAGAGCACGGGGGGCTGGGCAGTGGCAGTGGGTCCGCTCTATGTTCATGTAACTTTAGCCCCCCACCCCCCCTTTCTTTTTTTAAATGCACGACTGTGGTTGCAGCGCAGAAGGTGAGTGGGTCATTGTGCTGCAGAAAACACCCTTTTAAAGCTCGGGTCCCACGGCGGCTGAGCATGCGGTCTCGGAGCGGTAGCTGACCCTGTTTCCACGCATCTCAGCATCCTGCAGTTATTTACGGGGGGCGTTGGGCTTTGAAGTTCTGGCTCTACGTTGCTTACGTGACTTAGGCACCTGGTCAGCTTTCTGGATAACTCAGCTCCCCCTTCAGCACCTGATTGAAAATACCTTTCAAGAAAACGTTGGTCAAATGTGTTAGATAGCCTCCGTCTTGGACTTTTCTGGAGGTAGCGTGACCTCTGTCAGTCACTGAGGTCGTTGCTATGAAAGCCCTTCTTGTCCCGCAATGTAGTGAGGTCTCTGGAGCTCCTGAGATAAACACCGCTTGCTCCCACCACACGCAGCCTGAATCTGACGGCTGAATGTGTTCCTGGCCTTGTGGACTTCTCTCTCCCATCCTGTCATCAGACCGTCACTTAGCATTTTCTTTGCTGATTTTTGGAGCCGCCTCCCTCGCTGAACTCTGTCTGCTTTGCTTCTGGGGAGGGCGCTCACAAGGACGGAACTTGCATGTTGGCGGCCTGAGAAGCTGCTTCAGGAGAAGGTGTGAGGGGAGCCTTGGTTTCAGGAGAAGGCGTGAAGGGAGCCTCGGTATCCGGCCGAGTCCCTCACCTGCTCAGGTGGATAGACCCTCCCCTGGGTGCCTGTCCCAGGTGAGCCCCAGCCAGCGCCGGCGTGGACCAGCTCCCTGCATTGGGGCCGCGGAAGCACAGGGGTCGTTTGTCCCCCTCCTCTCATCATGGTGACGTTTCTGCAGCTGAGAAATCAGTTTTCACTTCCCTCAGTCTCGCTCCACTTTGCATAGAGGCCAGAAGTCTCAGCAGAGGCCACCAGAGAAAGGTCCGGATGGTTCCCAGACGCGTCATCGAGACTCGTGTCCCTTAGCTGTCAGCATAAGCTTTTTCAAAATTGTTTTCGCCCGGCTGGTGTGGCTCAGTGGTTGAGCGTCGACCTATGAACCAGGAGGTCAGGGTTCTGTTCCCGCTCAGGGCACATGCCCGGGTGCGTGGGACGGGGAGGCAGAGCATGCTCAGGGTGCCTGGTTTTGTTCCCGCAAGAACAACTCTTAAACGAGACCCTGGGACTGTAGCTCTGGGCCATGCGGCTGAAGGGACGTTTATCCACTAATGAACGCTCCTGTGGTTGAGAACTGCCGGAGATGTGCTGATGGGAGCCTTGAAAATTATAAACCATTTCACCCAATTTTTTTCTACTTCCCCCTTCCCCACAAATATGCAGGGGGCTTCATTAATGTGCTGAGATTTTCAAACAGCTGTAATTATCCCAACTTACCATTCCAGGTGGCTCTGAGGACCTAAGAGAAGTTACTTTAAACATTTAATCTATTTTCAGTGATAGTGTCATTATAGGAATTTATTACAGCCCAATAAGCTCACACTTCTTTTTTTTCACTTTAAGGGTTTTAGCTGCACTGATAACAATACCTCATTCTCTTGAAAGAGACTGAGATTTGAATTTAAACTCAAACCCACTCTTAAAGGATTAGATTTGAAATCTGTGTCATCAGTAACAGGGTGTGGCCAACGTCACTGTCCACGTTTCCCCGAGAGGCTGTGTGTGTGTGTTTAGTTGGTTTGGTTTTGTTTCCTTTGGTGGCATAGTTTCCCCAGCTAGACCATTGGACACGTCGGCCATGCCTTTCAGTGTCCCACGGCTCCTGGCTCAGGTGGCCTAGTGGACAGCGTGCTTAAGGTCAGCCAGTGGCCCTTTAAATACAGTTCCTCATGTTGTGACCCAACCATAACATTATTTTCGTTGCTACTTCATAACTGTAATGTTGCTACTGTTACGAATTGTAAGGTAAATATCTGATATGCAGGATGGTCTTAGGCGACCCTTGTGAAAGGGTCGTTCGACCGCCAAAGGGATCGCGACCCACAGGTTGAGAACCACTTCATTAGAAGGACCGGGCTAGCCTGCTGGGTCCGGGGCAGAGGCAGCAGCCTAGCCTGGTCATCATAGGCCATTCTGCCCCCAGGCTTTCATAAAGTGAGTGGATGTGGCAGAAATGGCTGTTTCCTTACTTCCCATGGGCAGGGGTGCTAGTGGGTGTGACAGGACTCAGGTAACCAGGGGGGCGGCCCCGGAAGGGCGGGGTCGACGGCTTCGAATGGGGTGAGGAATGTGAAGGCGGCCTCTTGGCTGCTTCTCCTTCTGTCCCTTTAAGAAACACAGGCGCTATGTAGATATCCCGGTGAGAGAATGGCGTAGTGGTTCTCAGAGATGAGTTGTTGGGGAAAGAATCGCTCTGTAGAGACGGAGTGGACACTGTCTGCCTGCAGCCGTAGATGGCGCCCACGTGGACACTGCGTAGTAAGACTGCGCATGACACCGTTCCTGCTGCTGTTGGTGCTTAAAAAGATAAAGGCGTCTTTCCTCTTGAACAGGTAGCTCTATTCCCTAGGGAATAACAAGGACCGTCTCCCAGGGCGCGGAGGCCGGGTGTGTACTCCGGCAGGGCAGGGTGACAGTTGTTCCTTTGGAAAATGCTACAGTAGTGAATAATAGCACAAGAGTTAACTCTGTGTTTCGCGAACTCACAACCCGAAGCCTCCTTTTGCCCCGCCTGCTCGCACAAACGCATCGTGCGCATGGGTGTCAGTGCCTGGCCGCGTGGATGAGTGGATGAGCGGCCGAGACGCAGGAGAGAGCAGTGAGATTGTGACTTACCCTCCCCCTCCCCTTCCCTCTCTACAATCAGTACACATGCAGGAAGAAGAGCTTCACTTCTGCATTGTATTAGTATGGCTTTGTTTTTTTTAACTAAAAAACTAGAAAAAAGCCAGTAGTGAAGCATGTGGTTCATTTGGGGCAGGTTCCTTCCCGCTCAGGTGAACTTCAGTCGGGCGAGGGCGGGATGGTGAGCGAGCCAGGGGTCCGTGCATCGCCAGTGATGCCAACCGCCCTGGCAACGCTGACCGTGTGCGCCGTCGTTCCCGGCGCCGCTGGCTCGGGACAGAGCGGTACCCGGGAGGCTCGTGGGATTCCTCAGAGCTCTGAGGTTGAGCTCACTCCAAGTCTACGTGGTGGAGGCTTTTGAATGAAAAGAAAAGAGGCCTCCTCCTTCCCAAGGTTTATACACAATTAATTTAAGTGAAAGAACGCTGGGCCGCTGGGCCGCTGGGCCAGGTGCCTGCTTCTCAATGCACCACCACGGCCTGGGCTGTGATTGGTCTCGCCTGCGTCACATGCCGCCTCGGGGCCAGGGGACTGGGCCCCCCTGAGTGACAGCCCCGCCCGCCCGCCAGCAGGGTGGGGGAGGGACAGGGACACAGGGGGAGGGGAGCTGGCAGAGGGACACACAGTGCTTGTTATTCAGGAAGCCACTCCTCCGGCCTCCCCTCTCTGGACGCCACATGAATGAGGTTTCGTACTATTCGGAGTGACTGACTCCTTTCAAAACACGCAAAATAAAAACGGTGATGCGTTCTAAAAATTACTTACACTACCATTTTGTAACCCAATTTTTTATACTCACATGAGAATGGAAAGGGAGCCTTTTTCACAGCTTTTCACCCCACAATAGTAATGCTGACCTCCAAACCCAAGACCATGGGAGTGAACACAGTCAGATGAGGAGTAGCTCAGTCAGATCTGTGTGAGCTGGGAGCAGTGTTCCATTGGGGTGCCGGGATGAAGGCCCAGGATGGAGGTCCAGGGTGGAGGCCCGGGGTGGAGGCATTTGCCACCCTTCACTGGCATCGCTGTGGGAAAAGGTGACTTTGGCCTCTGGGTCCCCAGTTTGGTTCTGCACATTAACCCAGGAGTGACATATTGTCCGTGAACGACTGATACTGCTTGGTGGTCTCGAGAGAGTTCGTACTGGGGTTGTCTCCCTGGGGGAGCTCCGCCTCCCTCCCTAGCAGCTTCCCCAGCAGCCAGCGTGGACTGTTTCCCCCACAGCCGCAGGGACTGCATTCTGACCCCTCTGCGGGAAGCTGAGCGCCTTATCAGGAGCCGCCCTGTCATTCCCAGGCTGATCCTGCGATAAACAGGCCCAGGCCCAGGCGCAGGGCAACCTCTGACCGCCCCAGGCTGGCGGGATGCACGGAGCGGCAGCCTCCGCGGTTTCCTGCCAGGACGCAGGTGCCTTTTCTCCCCTCCGGGCTGCACCTGCCGGGTCCTGGGTGCTGCTGGGTCCTGGGCGCTGCCGGGTCCTGGCGCTGGGGCTGCCCCTGCCGCTGTGTGAGGAGGAGAGGGGGGGTCCCACTTGGGCTCTGCGACAGGCCGCC
>NW_006285997.1:411876-412170 GCF_000327345.1 Myotis davidii
GCAGGAGCCACAGGCGCCGGCCACAGTGTTTCCTCGGCTTGTCTGTTACACGCGTGGACATCGCTCAGCTTTTCACAGCAGCTGTGCGTGCGCCTGAGACCCCCGCTACCCCAGGGGGCGTCCTCGCAGGAGGGACGACGAGAGGAAATTGGCCGCCCATCGGCCTTTCGGCACGTCTGCTGGGGGCTGACCTTTAATGATAGAGTAACACGACTCACTGTTTTGTTAATTCCCTTAGTGTAACCGCCCTCCCTGCAGATGCTAGTCTGTGTGTGTGTGTGGGGGGGGCGGTGG
>NW_006285997.1:412225-412496 GCF_000327345.1 Myotis davidii
ACGGGGGCGGTGGGTGGTCAGCTGTGTGAGTCCCGATGGCGCAGCGGAAGGTTCCTGAGTGGAGGCTGCGGCCAAGGACGAGGTGGTTGGGAGGGAGTGCACGGAGCTGAGTGTGCCATGCCAGCTGTCCCCACTGCAGGAGCATCCTGTTTCCTCCCTGTGGGGGGTGGCCCTCTGGCAGGACAGGCCTGTGCCTGTGTGGGGGACACCCCCCCCAGGGCTGTGCCGCAAGCTCCCCGACCCCTCGCTGCAGCTCAGGGCTCCATGCTCA
>NW_006285997.1:412539-413247 GCF_000327345.1 Myotis davidii
CTGGCCGCTGCCGCTGCCCCACGTGCTGGTGGGGCCCCGGCCTGGGCTCGCCACGGTGACCTCGGCTCATCTCACAGACTCACTCCCAGGGAGACTCCCGGCCGGTGACCCCCAGCCTGCCAGCCTCTGCTGGCCCCGTCCCTGGGGCTCCTGATACTGCGGGAGTCTGAGTGGGCTGTCCGTCTGTCCATCTGTCCATCTGTCCTCCGCTGTGAGAATGCACATGCTGCCCGGGACACTGTCCCTCCAGGTTCCTCTGTGGAGAGTTTGCCAGGGGAGTCGATGATCTCTGATGGTCACAGAGTCCAGAGAGAGGCGCGTTGGCAGGGGCCTGAGGCTGAGCCTAGCTCCTGGGGTTTGTTGTTTGTGGGGTGTCTGCTCCGAACCGGTGGGCGCGTGGTGTGGCCCCGCCCGTGTCGTGGGGAAGCCCAGCGAGGCCGGGAAGGGGAGCTGTGTGTGGCCATCGCCGCCCGGGATGGGATTCTGTGGCCAGTGGAGGGGTTACTTAGAGAAGAGGGAAACGGTCGGATGAGGGGATGGAGGAGCTTGCGGAGGGGGTGATGCGATGGAGAAGGCCCCAGGGGCCTGGCTCGGTGGTTGAGCGCTGACCTATGAACCAGGGGGTCACGGTTTGACTCCCAGTCAGGGCCGATGCTCGGGACATGCAAGGAGGCAGCCGATCAGTGACTCACCATTGATGTTCCTCTC
>NW_006285997.1:413303-413653 GCF_000327345.1 Myotis davidii
GTGGTGTGTGTTGTGTGTGGTTGTGTGTTGTGTGTGTGTGGTGTGTGTGTGTGGGGTGTGTGGTGTGTGTGGGGGCGTGTGTGTATGTGAGGTGTGTGTGTGAATGTGTGTGTGGTGAGTGTGTGGTGTGTGTGGTGTGTGTGTGTGGGTGTGTGCGATGTAACGAGGTGTAGACTTGCTAAGCTGCTAGGACTTGGTGCAAGAGAAGGTGGCTTACTTTAGAGACGGGCGAGTGATTGGCGGGATGAGCGCATGGGGAGGATGCTGAGCCTCTGGGACACGCGCTGAAGGGTGGCCGCCTCCTGGGCTTCTGTGCCGTCCCCGTCCCCCAGCCGCCAGCGCAGGGCAGG
>NW_006285997.1:413792-417800 GCF_000327345.1 Myotis davidii
GGAAGGTGCATGGGAGCCTCAGGGTATGAGGAGGGGCTGAGGGCTGCACAGGGTCTCCCCGACAGGCCCGTGAGCAGGGGTGGTGGGCGTGGGGGTGGTAGGCATGGGGGTGGGGTGGAATGCCCATATGTGGAGGATTGAGAGAGAAGAAAGACCAGCCCCAGGCAAGAAGTGGGGAGCAGTGGTGTGTGTGTGTGTGTGGGGTGTGTGTGGGGTGTCTTTCACATACACATACTGTGTTGTAATTCCTAAGCCATTGCCTCACTACTTTTTATAAATTTTTCACAAATTATTCCTAGTGTATAATAACAACATAAAAAGATCTCCTTTGTAATGGCTTTAAATTTATATATCTATGTGAGGTGTGTGTGTGAATGTGTGTGTGGTGAGTGTGTGGTGTGTGTGGTATGTGGTTGTGTGTGTGGTGTGTGTGTGTGGGTGTGTGCGATGTAACGAGGTGTAGACTTGCTAAGCTGCTAGGACTTGGTGCAAGAGAAGGTGGCTTACTTTAGAGACGGGCGAGTGATTGGCGGGATGAGCGCATGGGGAGGATGCTGAGCCTCTGGGACACGCGCTGAAGGGTGGCCGCCTCCTGGGCTTCTGTGCCGTCCCCGTCCCCCAGCCGCCAGCGCAGGGCAGGCGCTCACAGAGCGGATCCGTTTCAGTAACGGGATTCCTGTGGTCGCGTGGTGACTCGGGCCCAGCGGAGTTTAAGTGTCAGCCTTCCCGGTTATAGTCGGTGAGGACGGAGGGGATATTCCAAGTACTTACGGGAGCAAATGGCTTAAGCACTGCCAGGAGCTGGAGAAATACCCTTTTGTCACTAATGAGAGGCCAATTAAAAGCCCTTCTCGCCGTTTATGCCGGAGAGTCCCCGCAGGCTTTTATGGGACGAGCCTTTGAACTTGGCTGAGTTCATTAAAGTGACAGTTTCTCCGGAATGCCCCGTGTTTGACAGCTAGACCCTATAGGAGAGGGTTCTCATTTATGCTAGGGGCTCCGCATTTCACGGAGGTCCAGGCATTATTTGGGGATGTGCCTGCACACTACAAGTCTATCCACTTCAAGGGATATAACCGGTAACTTGAAGGTCATTTTCTGAATCTTACAGAGACTTGTTAGACCCAAACAGTGCAACCCACTGTCTTTGAGAGTCCCAAGGTTTACCAGAAAAGCCGAAAAACCAGAAGGAGGTGTGACGTGCCCAAGCGGAGAAGCTCTAACTCCACGGTGGTGCCTGCGTTCCTACTGCATCTGCTCACAAAACCATGGCCCAGGGCCCAGGAAAGCCGAGTGAGGAACCTGCTGGCCCTCTGCCTCCCTTTCTCCCTCCTCCTTCCCTCTCTCATCCATCCTGTCACCACATCCTGTGGGTTCTGCCGTTGGCGTCTCTCTCACTCTGCCCTCTCCTTCCCACCCCAGTGTTGCTCATGTAGCTGCAGGCTCCTGTCCTCCCTCAGCACTCCCATCACAAGCTGAGTGTCCAGCTCCGCAAGCTGCCCCCCCCCTCCCCCCCAAGCCCGTCCTCCCGCGGAAGCCAGGGGCTCCCTCCGTCTTGGTGTGAAAGCTGTGACTCCCCGGCATAGTTGTCAGCAGACACCCGGGATGGGTCCACGTTCTCTGAAAGGCTCGCAGGAGTTTCACGGTCTAGACCTTGTCTGCGTTTCCCAATCCCCCGGTCGGCTCCTCAGCGCGTCCCCTGTACGTCAGCCTCAGCAGCAGGTGCCCTGTACCCCGATCTTCTCCACCTCAGCCCTGCTGTCCCGCGCCTGGACCCCCCCGCCCCTTGTCTGGTCACTTTTCACACTCGGTTGCTGGAGCCAGGTGCGCCTCAGCAGCCGGTTGGGGGCTCCGTTCTCTGAGCTGCTGTGGTGTTTTTCCTCTAAACGATGATTCCAGAAGTGACCTGGCCACAGGCTGCACACGGTTGCAATGTTGGGGACCCAATAGAGACCTGCCAAGCAGATGACTTAGGTGTGCATCGCGAGAGGAGGGTGCTTCGTCGTCCTTGAAAAGTCCAGGCCTCTGGGAGCAGGCAGCACGGGCGGAGCCTGGTCTGAGGCCTTGGGGCAGGGAGAGGCCGTCTCCAGGGGCCTCACCCTCAGCGAGGGGGTGTGGATGAGCCGGTGGCTGCCTGCCTGGTTGCCAGGCTGCCGGGACCAAAGCGCGTTGAGTTGCTGTGGTTTGAGCTCTTGTCCTCCCACAGTATTGCGAACTGCTTTCAGAGGAGGGGAAACCAACATGACTGGGCTCAGCCACAGTGAATAATACCCTGAGAAACCCGTGTGCCCCCGTCCCAGCATAAAGCCAGACCTACTCATTACGGAAATCCAGGAAGATGGAAAAGTGTGTGTGAGTGTGAGTGTGTGTGTGTGAGTGTGTGTGGGGATTATATGTTTCATTACCTCCTAATGAAAATAGCTGTCTCTTATTTTTTAAAAACCTTTTTTTGTGTGTAAATTTTTAATTAAAAAACATACTGTATATAATTTCTGTGCTGTAAACGTTCCATCATAACCTCTCAGTACAGGTTTGAATGGCGACATGAACTTCCTTTGAATGAATGTCTTGGCTTATTTACCCAATCCCACCGTTAGGGAATGCTCAGGCTCTTGTGCATTTTCTTTCTTTATTTTTTTTTAAAAATATATTTTATTGATTTTTTTTACAGAGAGCAAGGGAGAAGGATAGAGAGTTAGAAACATCGATCAGCTGCCTCCTGCACACCCCTTACTGGGGATGTGCCCGCAACCAAGGTACATGCCCTTGACCGGGATCGAACCTAGGACCCTTCAGTCCACAGGCCAACACTCTATCCACTGAGCCGAACCGGTTAGGGCCATTTTCTTTCCTTGTAAATAAAACTACATCATGTATCTTGTACAGCGTGTGTGCGTGTGTGCGTTTAATGATCTTGATGGCCAGGTTACAGCATTAAGGATGTCAGTAATTTTTCGTGAACTTTATTTTGCAATCAATCCAACATTTATTGAGCTCCAGCCACAACCGGAGAATTCATCTCTCCCCCAGGCAGAGAGGGAGCCTCCAGATCTGTACTTGTGAAGCCTGCACCCTGTAAGTAGCATTTAGACAGTGTCACATCCTATAAGGAACATTTAAACAACATTAAGTCCTGTCAGTAACACCTAAACAATGTTACTTCCTGTCAATAACATTGAAGCAATGCTACCTCCTGTAGGTAACATTTAAACAATGTCACATTCTCTAGGTAACATTTAAGCAATGTTATGTGGTTTGTGTGGTCTCTCTTGTGGAAAGTCATGCTTTGTGAGCTAAGGGAGGAGCGTGCGTCCTGGCTCATTAATAAAGTGCAGTTGTAATTAAGCAAATAGAGAAAATGAATACCGCTTCTAGTCCTTTGCTGCCATATATACTACCAGCAGCTCGCGGAGGAGTCAATGCCAGTCTCCAGTTGGCGCACCTGGAGCCGGAATGGTTGTCTTGATATGTCGTCAGCCAGCGAGTTTCAACCTTTCTCATCTCACGGCACATAGACTAATGATGAAGATCACCAAGAAATGTATTTTTTGCCGATCTGACAAAAAAATAGGTATAATTTTGATTTATTCACACCGGCCGGCTATTGTGTTGGCTGCTGTCATTTTTTATTGGACAGGCTCGGGGGAAAGAGGTCCGTGCCCTGACCACGTGGCCAGGATTGAGGGTTTTGGACATCCCCGCGGAACCGGTGGGGATGGCTGCAGCGGACACTAGCTCTGTGTCCGCTGCCTCCTTTACTCACGAAAGGGAGAGCTATCGAATAGCCCCACTCGCGTAGCCCAGGGGACATTGTGTCAAGTGGGGGCGTCGCAGAATTCACGTCATCAGTGCCTCAGGAAGCCAGTGCATCGAGACAGAGTCGCTCGGCTCTCAGCAGCATGGAGGGGCCGCCTTGCTGGGAAAACGGTGGCCGGTTCAGTGGTTAGGACCGTAGTTCTGCATCCTGCACTTCCTGCAGGTGCGGTGTCATGGCGTGGGTGCTACTCT
>NW_006285997.1:427422-427961 GCF_000327345.1 Myotis davidii
TCGTCAGCCAGCGAGTTTCAACCTTTCCCATCTCACGGCACATAGACTAATGATGAAGATCACCAAGAAATGTATTTTTTGCCGATCTGACAAAAAAATAGGTATAATTTTGATTTATTCACACCGGCCGGCTATTGTGTTGGCTGCTGTCATTTTTTATTGGACAGGCTCGGGGGAAAGAGGTCCGTGCCCTGACCACGTGGCCAGGGTTGAGGGTTTTGGACATCCCCG
Source organism: Myotis davidii (assembly GCF_000327345.1). Taxonomy (NCBI): domain Eukaryota; kingdom Metazoa; phylum Chordata; class Mammalia; order Chiroptera; family Vespertilionidae; genus Myotis; species Myotis davidii. Next base: position 427,654 of record NW_006285997.1, read on the forward strand.
CGGAACCGGTGGGGATGGCTGCAGCGGACACTAGCTCTGTGTCCGCTGCCTCCTTTACTCACGAAAGGGAGAGCTATCGAATAGCCCCACTCGCGTAGCCCAGGGGACATTGTGTCAAGTGGGGGCGTCGCAGAATTCACGTCATCAGTGCCTCAGGAAGCCAGTGCATCGAGACAGAGTCGCTCGGCTCTCAGCAGCATGGAGGGGCCGCCTTGCTGGGAAAACGGTGGCCGGTTCAGTGGTTAGGACCGTAGTTCTGCATCCTGCACTTCCTGCAGGTGCGGTGTCATGGCGTGGGTGCTACTCTT
>NW_006285997.1:428113-430724 GCF_000327345.1 Myotis davidii
CACAATGTGTCCTTCACCCGCATCCCACATTCTGTATTAGAATTGGCAATTCACTTTCCAGTGGGCATGATGTTCTAAAGGATGGTCGGCTCCCGGAACAGCCCAGCGATCTACATCACCTGAGTGTGGCTGAGCTGACGGACAAACGTGTCTGCCCGACTGAAGCTGCTCTCGAAAACGGCCTCATCGCTCAATGTCATGCACCTCATGACTTTACGTCCACAAGTCAGAAACGTCTGTTTATTTTCTAGTATGAGTTCCAAGTAAGAAGCATATCTGCTCATTTAAAGTGGTTTCTGACTCCTTAGTGCGTGAGCCTCCTCCCTTCGTGGGAGCTGTAACCGTGAGTCTATGATAGAGCAGAGTAGCAGCTGGAGAAGCTGCACTGAACGCTGTCTGCTGACTTGCCAACATTTTGCTAAAAAATTACCCCTGTGGGCTTTAGGCTCTTCTCTTTATTTTGATTAAATGCAATTTTAAAGTGGCCTTATTTCATTGCTTTACACTTTGTTATTGTTGCAAAGAGAACTCTGTACATACTCAGCCACTTGGTGCATAGTTGCGGTAGCAGAGGCATGCATCCGAGAGTTTATTGTGCTGCCTCCTGCGAAGGCCAGGGCAGTTACTGTGAAACATTGGTGAAGAGGAACAACTGTAACACAGTAACAACTGAAACACGATACTTCCCATTCGCCTCCCCAGACTCAGTAGTCTTGGCATTACTATTGCCGCGGACACTGGTAGCCGGTGTGATCACAAATCTCGCCTGAAAGTATGTTTACATTCTTATTACATCATCGAGTCTCCATTTATCCTCCCGGGATCTTAGTTTAAACAAATGATGTTCTCATATTGCACTCCTTAAGACATATCCTTTAGCTTGCTGGATGTAAACTGTAAGTGCCTTCTTTTTTTGTTTCTGTTTTTAGACCTTTCATAAGAGTTTATTTGAGCCAATCGGATGCCACATGCGGGGAGAAAGTTCAAACGCTCCTGAGAAGAACAGTTTCTCAGCTTGGTTTTTGCATTTGAAATTAAGAAGGGACGTCAGTGTATTCTTTTAAAAAATATATATGTTTATTGATTTCAGAGAGGAAGGGAGAGGGAGAGAGAGAGAAACATCAATGATGAGAGAGAATCATTGATCGGTTGCTCCCTGCACGCCCTCACACTGGGGATCGAGCCTGCAATCAGGCGTGTGCCCTGACTGGGGATCAAACTGTGACCTCCTGGTTCATAGGTCGATGCTCACCCACTGAGCCAGGCCGGCCGGGCTGTCAGTGTATCCTTAAGAGGCAGCCTTGGGTACGTGTTGGGCGTCTGTGACAGGGACGGTAGGAATGCTTGCACCCCTTTTGTTTATTTGCAGTTGAATCGAAACAGAACCTCCTCAATGCCATACGCGAAGAATCGCCTACACACGGCCCCTCCGTCTCTGCGACTTGCACCTCGTCACACCACCACGCGGGTCTCGGGGGGCCTGCTGCATGGCACGGGGCCCCATTATCACCACCATGACTGTCGCCCTTGATGGGAAATCTGTAGCGAGTCAAGAGCGTGAAGTCTGTGTGTGAGAATTGCAGCCGCAGGAGCCAGCTGGGCTGACCCTGGTTGCTGCTCCTCTTTGTGGAGAGTTTGTGAGACGCTGGGCGCGCTGCGTGGAATGGCCTCATTGTCCGGTTCCCGGGCTGGCGAGGGACACAGAATGGAAGTTATTTTTTCTGTCGTTTTTCTAAGATTAGAGCTGAGCTCGTGCTTTGTGGGAATAGAGCGCTTGAGGAAATAGCATTCCTTATTCATTCCTCTGTCTTTCGATGGGTTTTGCTTTGGTTTTGCTAGTTTTTCCCTGTCTCAGATGTGCTGGGCGCCCTGGTGCCGCAGGCGAGCTGGAGTCGGTGTGGAAAGCGCAGCGGGTGGTGCTCTGGGTCGGGCGTGTGGTCCTTCGTCCACGCCTCATGGCTGCTCCCCGTCCACCCTGCCCCCTCCACGCCCGACGTGAGTTCCTTCCGGACGGTCACATCTGTGGAGGTGGTCGGGCCACAGAACCCGCATGTGGCATCTCAGCTTTTACCCCAAACCTCTCCTTCCAGCCGAACTTTCCTCATTATTGAAAAAAGACACCGGCTTGGTGAGAACCACAGCGCTCTGTGACAGGCGGTCAGAGGTCCCGATAACAGAGCATGTGGTGGCCGATGGGACCCCTCAACGTGTGACCCCCTTGGGCTGCCTCACCTCTCACTCCTCCCGGCTGGGACCCCCTCCCAGCTGGCACCCCACAAACCCTCCCTGGAACCCTCCCTGCTGGGACCTCGTGGAAGGGAACTTGGGAAAGGATTCTCACTCCAGCCTGGGACTCTGAGGTGCGCATCGGTGACGAGCTGCAGACACCGGGGGTCCCTCTGAACCTCGAATGGGCCTGCCTTCCCTTTGAGCTAAAAATGAGATGGGTCCTGTTCCGCGGCCGAGCATCGGCCTGTGAACCAGCAGTCATGGCTCTGTTCCCGGTCGGGGCACAGGCCCAGGCTGCTGGCTCGTTCCCTAGTGGGGGGCGTGCGGGAGGCAGCCGGACCATGATTCTCTCTCATCATGGATGTTTCTCTCTCTCTCCCTC
>NW_006285997.1:430862-432095 GCF_000327345.1 Myotis davidii
TTCCCTACTCTGAGGAAGGGCTGTGTTGGAGGTGTGGGTACCCAGCGTGCATCAGTTCATCCTCTCCCTGCAGGCCTGCAGGATGGGGATTATTGTCGCCCTCATTCAGGGGAGGAAACTGAGGGGCTACTGAATGGGGTCCCCAACACCGGGTCGGATGCCACAGCCCCGGGCTTTGGCCACTGGTCTGTCCTGGCTGCGGGCGGCGCTGTCCTGTAAACCGGCCCCAGAGACGCACTGCACCGTCGGCAGGAGCGGCTCCGGCGCCCTCTGGTGCCCAGAGCCCCTTCGCCCCCACACCGCGTGCACGTGCCTGTGTGCTGAGCCCGCGATAAGGAGGGCGAACTCCGCCCGCACTGGAAGATTCTGGAAGAGCACACAGTCCCGCCCACACGTCTTCCCAGGTCCCCGGCCCCGTCTGGCTGGGCCTCACTGCGCCTTGGGGTGGAGCCGTGGGTGCCTGGGTCTGGCTCAGGCTTAGGAGAAGGGGGCTGGGTGCGTCGAAGCCCCGAGAAAGGGCTGTAGTCACACAGGGGCTTCATTATTATTTTTAAAAACCCCTGTTCCTTTTGGGGGGGGGGTTAAATATATTTTTACTGATTTCAGAGAGGAAGGGAGAGAGAGATGGAAACATCAGTGAGGAGAGGGAATCATGGATCGCTGCCTCCTGCACGCCCCACACTGGGGATCCAGCCCACAATCTGGGCACGTGCCCTGACCAGGAATCAAACCGTAACCTCCTGGTTCCTAGGTTGACCCTCAACCCCTGAGCCATGCTGTCGGGCTGTGTGCTTCTTATAATGTTGTTCGCTCCTCCTTTTTAAAAAATGTCCTTTGTGTCTGCGGCAACGTCCTCATTCACTGAGAGGCGGGCCCGAGCTGGCCCCTGTCGGGAGTGACCCGCGTGCTGGGGTCCGGCCTCTGGAAGGCCTGAGTGCTGGAGACAGGGTTGTTCTGGGTTTTCCGCCCTCAGTGCTGCCTCTGTCAGCCTCGGGCTCAGCGCAGGACCCGGGAGCAGCGGCAGATGCAGGGGAAGCCGGGACCGGACGTCGTGCAGGCGCGGCCGCGGGCTGCCTCCCTCCCACTCCAGGCCGAGTGAGTCCCCACTGCCTGCCACCTGCGGAACCATCTCCATGCAGAGATGCGCTAGCCAGCGGCCCTCTCAGGCCTGGGAGCGCAGGTGTGCGCGGCTCTGCCGGCATGAGGAGCCCAGCTAGACCAGCAGTGGGGCAT
>NW_006285997.1:432139-438132 GCF_000327345.1 Myotis davidii
CCAGCCTCTGCGTGCTCAGCCTCCTCAGCTGTAAGAAGGGCTGCTGGCCACCAGCTCAGCGCCGGACTTGAAAATGAACCGAGCGGACACTGGCCCAGCACTGAGCACGGTTCCGGGCACTGGCCCAGGGCTGGTTAAGATCCGGATGAGGTTGACGATGGCGGATACTTGCTGGCCTGGCTGGGGCAGGTTTCTCTGCGTGAGGCTGATGTACAGTGCAGCCCGGTGTCATGGACTCCAAGAAGGTGTAACACCCAGGGCCTCGCATGGTGAACTTTTATATCGCATTTCCCTTCTCGCGTGTCTCCAGCCTAAGCCCTGTATTTCCTGTGCCCATCATCGTGTGAAATCCCTCGTATTTTGATTCCCTTGTGAGTAGGCATTCTGCCTTTCTCCGCACACTTTACTATCTGAAAACCGTACGTGTCTCAGAATCAACGGCTGTCATTAATGCCGTGTCTCCCCCATAAAGCTCTCGCTTAGTTAATGTCTTTAGAAAACCGATGTTGGCTTTGAGTAGGGGACGTAGTGATTCATGGGCCCCACCAATGTGCTTGCATGTCTGAGTTTGAGAAGGGGAGGGTCCGTGTCTGGGGGTTAAGAAGGCCCAGCAAAGCCGACCCTGAGGCCAGAGCCTCCCCTGTGTCCACAAGCATCCAATCCAAGGCCCCCAGGCCCCACGGCACCCCAGCACTGGGTCCACGTCCCCCTGGGCCAGGAGCCGAGCCCCATTACCACGGAGTCGCATTTGTATTGACGTGAACTTAGCGGTTATTTCCTTAAGAAACCAGAACCGGTTTAGGACCCGGGAAGGTAGCCGGCCGGGCTTCTTACCCAGGGGCCCCTGCGACAACTCCAGAGTTTCCGAACGCGGATGAAGAACATCCCCTTGGCACTAACCCTGACCGACCCGGTCTCCTTCCGTCATGAATGGGCAGCCGGGGCAGTGTGCAGCGTTTCACGTCTCTTACGGAAGGCACCCCTAGAACCTGTTGTTCTCTGTTCATAGACAAGCACTGTATATTTTGTTTAGTATTTTGATAGCAACGTTTCCATATAATTGTGTTCCTTTGTCATCCTCTGGTTTTGTGGGTGTGGTTTTCTGTTTGTTTTTGTCTCTTGATTTTAGAAACACGGTTCCCTGGGCTTCCCCAGGTTGCCCCAGTTCGGGCTGAAAGCGTGCAGAGCCCTGCTGTCTGGTACTTTCTCGTCCGGGTCCTGGTCCACAGCCGCCCTCTGCCTGCAGCTGGACAGCCCAGGGCGGACTCTGAGGTGCAGCCACTGGGTTCCGTTCTGTCACTGGGCTCTGTTCTAGATCTTTGACTCTGGCTGTTTCTCTGTATGGTCTTCATGTTTTTTCTGTGTTTTTTTTTTTTTCTTAAATATATTTTTACTGATTTCAGAGAGGAAGGGAGAGGGAGAGAGATGGAAACATCAATGATGAGAGAGAATCATCGATCAGCTGCCCCCTGCACGCCCCACACTGGGGACTGAGCCCACAACCTCTGCATGTGCTCTGACCAGGAATCGAACTGTGACCTCCTGGTTCATAGGTCGATGCTCAACCACTGAACCACACTGGCTGGTCTGGTCTTCATGGCTTGAAGGAGGAGACTCTCTAGCTCGCTGCCTCTCTCTGTCCACACAGACTCCAGGGGAGGCGTGGACTCCTGACAGTCACTTGGGAAGACGGATGCCGGGAGACAAGAACCAGAGGGCAGAGAGCAGGGAGCCCTGGATGCGGAGGCAGGAGGGCGCACGCACCTCAGAAAATAGGGGCCCTGGGCGGCGGTGGGGGGGCGGGAGGCCCAGAAATGAGGTGAGGAATGGCCTGTCAGGGAATTGGATGGAGATGGAGAAGTAATTACACGGAGACTCCTGCCTGCCCTGCCGGAGACTCCGCCACATCAGGATCTGCGATCCTCCTGGAGCCTCCCTGTGGTTAGGAGGTCATCGCTGGGTCTTTAATTACTAGAGTTCAGCCTGCAGCGTCTGTGACGCTGGCTTTTGGGGCGGTCCCTCCCTCCCAGGTGCCTCCCACATTTCAGTTCCGACGTGGTCCTCCCAGATTCTATACCTAAAGGGGAAAATAGGCAAGCTGTTGGCTTGTAGGAAAGGTCTCCCTTTGAGGGTGTTGGGAGGCGCTGAGCAAAGGATGGAAATGCAGGAAGTCATTGCAGGGAATAAAAAAGTAGTTTATTTCGGGAATTGTAGAACCCAGGTGTGGATCTCCATGAATCCAAACCCCCAAAACATGTTTTCCTTACCAGTTGGGGAAAATAGTTGTGGTGAAAATCTAGATTTAGGTGGTGTTCAGTCTCCAAGAAACAGAGCTCCCTGCTCTGCCGTGCAGGTTGCTAGTGTCAACATGAATTCAGAGGGAGGAGCCTCTGACTTGGGGACGAGACAGCACATCTACCCATCGTTAGGCAAGAACCACGCACCTGGCAGTGTTGTCACGCCGGGATCTCAGGTAACAAAACGCTGCTGGGTATTTGTGACTAAGGGTCCTGCTCTGATGCGTACTCATGAGCTCTTAGTCACATGCCTTCGGCAGGGAGATGTGCGTACAAAATGCTCTGGGCTTCTTGAGAAAGACTGGCAGATACTTAAAATCCGTTTCTAGCCCTAACCGGTCTGGCTCAGTGGATAGAGCATCGGCCTGCGGACTCAAGGGTCACGGGTTCGATTCCAGTCAAGGGCATGTACCTTGGTTGCGGGCACATCCCCAGTAGGGAGTGTGCAGGAGGCAGCTGATCGATGTTTCTCTCTCATCAATGTTTCTAACTCTCTATCCCTCTCCCTTCCTCTCTGTAAAAAATCAATAAAATATATTTAAAACACACACACACACACAAAAACCCGTTTCTATTTGTGCTCCTGGTTTCCCTGTCATACCCTTTCTTTGGAGAAAAGGTTAAGCTTATCTAAATGACCGCAAATTCTTAATCACGAAGTAACAAGAAAGTGGGCTGGGAGGAAGGTATGCCCGAGGCTGCCTGGAGCGCTGGTTGTCAGATATTCTTTCTGTGCGGAAGTTCTTCCAGTTACACTGGGAGGACAGCTTAGGCTCTGGAATCCCGCCTGCTACTTGGTGCTCCTGAAATCGGGGTGACTGGGCAGGAGGGGGTGTCAGCTCTGCAGGGTTATCAGGGACAGCCTGGGGAATCCCTGAGGGAAGACTGAGGCCCCGGAAGTCTGTCGTCTAGGGTGGGGACTGAAACTCGCCCCCAGGCAAGCCTTAGATAGTCTGATTTCACAGGTCTTGCTGGTGAGGTGTTTCCTCTCCAGCTGCCGCCCAAAGCCCAGTCCCCGCGGACTCCTGCTGCACACACCGCTCTGTGCGAAACACTGCCATGCTCTGATTCTTTTTATTCATTGTTTATTTTTTGTTAATCCTCACCCGAGGATATGTTCCCCTTGATTTTTAGAGAGAGTGGAAGAGAGAGGGGTAGACAGAGAGAAATATCGATTGGTTGCCTCCTGCACATGCCCCGATCAGGGCCCCGGGCCGGGGAGGAGCCTGCAACCAAATACGCGCCCTTGACTGGAATCGAACCCAGGACCCGTTGGTCCGCAGGCCAACGCTCTGAGCCAAGCTGGCCAGGGCCCCTGCTGTGATTTTCGATGTCGGAGCTTGGGGCTGGCTGCAGGGCTCCTGGCTGTGTGGGAGGCACACTTTATCCTGTTAGAACGTAACATATGCCCATCTACTTCTCTCACGTTCCATGTCAGAAATGAACACGTGAGCACACCCTGACAGCCTAGTGCCGGGAGCTGGTCCATCCTTGCTGTTTCAAGGGACCTGGCATATATGGCATAATACTCTTAATATGTTTGGTCACCTTCTTGGCACTATGTGTTTTAACCAAGGTCACCTCTCCGAGAAAGGTTGTTTCCCCTGGTAGGGATTTTCCCCTGAAGTTAGGGAGGGAATAAAACCTCTTAACTAAGTGCCAGGCGGGTAATTAATCACTTTAACTACGAACAATCATGCTTAAGCTACATAATCTTTACTCCCTGGAATGGAGATAAGAAACACCCTAACCTTTGGAATAGAGATTGATAGGATTGGGCAAGAAACAGAACTTAGATGAGGATCCTAGAGACAGAACTTAGAACACAGAACTTAGAAGACAGAACCTACACAGAACCTAGATACAGAACCTAGATACAGAACCTACACAGAACCTAGAGACAGAAGAACTTTGCTGGAGAGAACCGTGTAGGAGACATTAGATGACCTCGAGTAACATCGTCGTAAACACAGTCGGACATGCTTGCTGTCGGCCCCGCGCCCCCCCCCCCCCCCCCCCCCGCTCTGGTTCTGGGTGAGTCACCCCTCTTCCCCCAGGGAACGACGTTCTGTGACTTTAGAGGAGAAGTCGGATGAAAGGAAGCATTCCCATGCAAACCGCGTTTCTGCACCACCCCTTCCTTGCAGCCATGAATGGCGGGGGCAGGGCTCACTGCAGAGGGTGAGATGGGGGCCTGACGGAAGTACGACACCCCGTCCAGGGGGCCCTGCCAGCGTTCTGTGTAGACTAAGTTATTGAGGGCTGGGAGGTCCGTCTGGGGTTGCTCACCCCTGAGTAGTCAGCCTGGGCGGCTGGACCTGGAAGAGGCCTGTGTGGTCTGGGAGTAGTCACATGGCAGTATAGCAAGCCCCCCGCCCCGTTCCCGCACTGCACACGCGTGCCCGTGGCGTTTTATGTGAGACACACCAGTCTTAGGTTGAGTGTGGGAGTGTCGGTGTGCATGGATGCATGGTCTGTGTTGCTTAAAAGAGATCAAAGGGCCCTAGCCAGGTTGCTAAGTGGTTAGAGCTGACCTATGAACCAGGAGGTCAGGGTTCGATTCCTGGTCAGGGCACATGCCCAGGTTGCGGGCTCAATCCCCAGTGTGGGGCGTGCCAGAGGCAGCTGATCCATGATTCTCTCTCATCATTGATATTTCTATCTCCCTCTCCCTCTCCCTTCCTCTCTGAAATCAATGAAAATATATTTTAAAAAATCTGACGATGACATTGAGACTTGTGGAAAGGGGTCTGGGATGGGGTCTGTCTTTCACACCTTCCGCCCTATCCATCTGCCAGTCCCACAGGCTCCTGGTGGTTGTGAGCGTAGCACGGACAGGCGCGGAGCGCGGGGGCTCCAGAGCCGTGGCATTCCCAAGAGGGCGTGATTCCAGAGTCCCCGGGCTGGGAAGACAGTGGCTTGCAAAACCACCAGTGTGTTTTCTCAGCTGCGCCAGAAACCTGGCGAGGGAGCGTTCGATGATTAGTCTTGGCACCGGGGCTCCGAGCTTCCCAGTCTGTGGCCGCTGCCCTGGCTACTGGCCGCCCTGGCCGCCCGGGGAGACCTCATCCTCCCAGGCCTGAGTCAGGTTGCAGCTGAGTCAGGTTGCCTGTGCCATCCGCACGGGCAAATGCCAGGAGGCCTGGCAGGCTGCAGCGTGGCCTTTGCATCCTCGCGGAGCCATATGGTGCTGAAATGTCAGCCTGTTCCTGAGTGGGGGCCACACCTGGGGGCCGGAGAGGGAAAACAGACCTCCCATCACGGGTCCCCTGAGGCCCTTCATTCTCAGGCCCCGGCTGTACCCCACGGGGGCTTGAACCAACATCTGTTGAGCTGCTTAGACTATGGAAGGTGGCAAAAATAAATGAGACAATCAGATGTTTCGTACCGTCATGGATTGTGCCTCCGGGGTTCGTGTATCTTGCATGTAATAGACTGCCAGTGGAGGAAGGTGACACGTGTGGCCGAGTCACAGTAGAATTTCACGGGAGGAGACTGTCTTGGAACCTGAAGAGGGTGAGGACACAGCGACCCCCCCCCCCCCCCCCGGGATGGCAACAGCCTGAGCGGTGCTTGCAGGGACCGTAGGAGAGACCACGCCTTCGCTGGTGTCCGTCCAGCTCCTTCCTGCTGTGTCCTCGCCCGTGGTCTTGGCGAGCGATTGACGTCCCGCCTGGAGAGGCTGACACTCTGGGT
>NW_006285997.1:438350-442776 GCF_000327345.1 Myotis davidii
TGCACAAGTGCTAAGTGACTGAGGCCAGAGGGCCTGTGGGAGGCCGGAGGGGTGGCGGGGGGAGAGGGGGTGACTGATGTGGTTCAGACGGGGTTGGTCCTGGCCGGCTTCCTGAGGAGGTGGCTGGGCTTGGGTTTGGCCCACGTGGCTGGTCTCAGTCCCACTCTCCGGGGCTTGACAAACACACGGTTTGCGGATAGCACAGGGTATCCGGCTGGTCGGAAAGAACGGGAGAAAAAAGCAGAGAGGCATGAACTCAAAGACAGTTTCTCTCCACTCATACTTCCCACTCAGGTTTTGAGATGTGCCCTTAGGTGCATAGTATTAATCAAGTTTACTTTAAACCTAGGAAGAAGGCAGGCCGCCGCTTCGCATTTGGATAGAAAGGTGTTACAGCTGGAGAGAATTATTGGCTCAAATGGGTCTTTGTTGTCTTTTATTTGTTTATTTTTATTTATTTATCTTTAAAATATATTTTCATTGCTTTCAGAGAGGAAGGGAGAGGGGGAGAGAGAGAGAAACATCGGTGATGAGAGAATCATTGATCAGTTGCCTCCTGCACGGCCCCCATGGGGGATGGAGCCTGCGACCCGAGCGTGTGCCCTGACCAGGAATTGGACTGTGGCCTCCTGGTTCGTAGGTCCACGCTCAACCGCTGAGCCACGCCGGCCGGGCCACTGTCTTTTTAATTCAGACGACTCCTTCCTGCCTTGGTTTATGCCAGTTCAGAGATTCGCTCTGATTTCACTTAACCACACATGACCATATGTCAGCTCAGCTATTTGCAGCGTTCCCAGCAGCTGTGTGCGCGTGGCCATGCGGTGACATTTGCGGGATCCGGCACACGGGAGCCAGCCCGCCCTGTGGCACCGACTTGGGAGGGGGCCTTGTCTGTGCCTGGGGAGCAGCCCCGAGCTCTGCAGCCCTAAGGGGAGTGGCCTTGAGTCTCAGAGGTGTTCCTTTTCTTCTTAAACGATTTTTAAACTTTGAAGTAATTTTAAAATTCCAGAAACATGGCAAAAATCATGCAGAATTCCCTTACATCGGTCCCTCACCCCACTTCTCCAATGAACACCTTACCTACCACAGGAAAACCATCGCCCCGATGCACCCACCCTCAGAGGGAGCCTCGTGCTGGTCCACGAAGACACAGGGGGGCGGGGCGGGGATGTGCTCTGCTGCCCTCGTGCACAGTGCGCCTTCCTCTCCTCGTTGGTCCCCCCACCTCCGCCTTGCGGACTCCTGCTCATCCTCAGGACACAGTTTACATCTGGCCTCTCAAGCGGCGTTTGCCAGCCGGTGGCCCACCGACCTCTGATGGCCCACGAGGTCCAAAAGGATGGTGACCGCTGCTCTGAAGGAACCGTGCCTGACCACGGCCACATGCACACACGTCTGCCGGGAGCGCCTGGAATTGCTGAGCCGACAGAGGTGTTGAATTACTGGGCTGCCTCCGCTCCTGGAGTGCAGGGTTTGTGCCATTCGGATGATATTACAGCTTTTTGTTGTTGTTGATCCTCACCGGGGACATTTCCCCATTGATTTTGAGAGAGAGTGGAAGGGAGGGGAAGAGGCAGAGAGAGAAACGTCCATGTGAGAGAGATACATCCATGGGTTGCCTCGCGAATGCACCCTGACCGGAGCTGGGGAGGAGCCTGCAACTGAGGAACATGCCCTGGACCGTAATCGAACCCGTAACCCTTCCATCTGCAGGCCAGCGCTCTGTCTCCTGAGCCACACCGGCGAGGGTGATGCTTACAATGGCGACCTTGAACTCTAGTGATCTGGATCAGGCCCGTGTCCTCCCCCGATGGTGAACTCTGAGGAGGGAGACACGTCCGACTGGCCTCATCCTTCTCCTGCCGAGGGCCCGACACCTGGCGGGTGCTGCGGACTCGGGCACACGCGCGTTAGTCACGGCCCCGCCGAGCAGACCTGCCTCCTCCACCACTCTGTGCCCCGTGTGCGTGCCCGTGTGTGTGTGCCCGTGTCCGTGTGTGCGTGCCCATGTCCGTGTGTGCGCCTGTGTCTGCATGCGTGCCCGTGTCTGTGTGTGCGTGTCCGTGTGTGTGTGCCAGTGTCTGCGTGCGTGCCCGTGTCTGTGGGTGTGGGTGTGGGTGCGTGCTGTGGTTTTAGGCGGAAGGTTTCCCAGCAGGCCGGCCGGGACAGCAGGTGTGGAGGACACCACAGAGGGAAACAGCCACCAGCAGAGAGTGGCTTTTTGTGTGTTACAGCCCTTCCCATTTCCTACACTTTTTAAATTAAAACCTGCATATTAGACATGAAAGGGAGCAAGCTTCCTTTTTTTTTTCCTCTCAGTTTCGTTTCACAGCTTGGGAATTTTGCAACCTTTTGATTTAGGTTTACACCACAGTGAGGCAAAAGCTTCCGAGAGGGTGTTGAATTTACAGGAAACAGGCCCAGAGAATTCTGCTGTCACCCTGCGGCGATGGTGTGTGACCAGGGAGAGTCCGGTTAGGGCGGGGCTGCCGCCTCGAGCCCGGTTCTCTGCTGCTGGCTGGCGCTCCCGGTGGTTCTCGGCAGGTGACCGGGACTCAGGAGGGACGTGGACGAGAGTGGGCAGGGTGGTTGGTGCTGCTTGTTTTCTGCGCCCACTGGCCTTTTCAGGTGACCTTCCAGATAATACTGAAAAAGCAACACGTTTCAGTTTTGCATCATCATATTTTGGGACACTTTGGAGTGGTTTGGTTTAAATTTTTTGGAAAGAGGGATCGTTAGAACGCTTGGAAAAGAGAGTTAGGGAAGGCTATAGTGTGTATGTGTGTGTGTGTGTGTGTGTGATGGTGAATTTTATTCTAGATGCTCTAATCCAGTCTGCATGCCGCTTCATCCAGGCCGCACGCTGTCAGTTGAGTGATGTAACGCTGAATGCTTGCATCCCTGGCTTTCTTTTGATTAAAGAAGGTCATAGAGGTCATAAGAACTTGCTTTAGGGAATAAAATTTAATAAGTAAATTGGGCTGTAATTGGGCCTTGGAATAAATTTATTGTTCTTATGTAATTTTTCCATTCAGAAAATATTTTTTCTCTCAAGCACTTGCTACATACATGGTACTGTGCCAGGGAACCCTGGACAGATGGGTGATGGATGGATGGGTGGGTGGATGATTGATTGACTTTAATGTCCTGGTTTTGACAGAAGCATAAAGAAGGTGAGGAAGGTAAAGCCTATTGACTAATAAAGAGCCATTGACTTCCATGGTGTTGTTAAATCCCGTCCATCTTTATCGATAAGCTGGAGGCATATTACTTGAAAAGGAAAGGCGTCAGTATGAAGAGTTCCAACCGGAATACTTATATCTTAGTTAAAGCAAATTATGTCTTAGTGAAGGCGAAATTGATTGACCGAGGATGTGAGTAAATTACACAGAAAGGACTTCATTGATTAAGTAAACAAAACTTGTATTTTTACTTAAAATTCATTCGTGTATAGATGAAAGCAAGGGTGAGAGTCCTGATGAAAGAAATTACCGAAGTGAACATTTTCTCGTCATGGAGCCCTCCTGCCACCTGGGAAAAGGCCTGTGCCTCATCAAGCCATCAGCCAGGCATTTTCTCATGGAAAAGTGAAGGGATTGGGAAGTACCACTTGGTGATTGCAGAATAGCCCGGGACGTGAAGCCCAGCACAGGGGGGTGTCGTTGGTAACACTCCGATAGCTGTGTGTGGGCAGTGGGCACTGCACGTATGGGTGTGAGCACACTGCCCAGTAGACGGTTGTTTATCCACTGTGCGTACACCTGAAACCACCACAAATGACACCTGATGTGAGTGAAATGGAAAAGTAAGTAAACACACAGGAGGCTTTGCAACCTGCCTCGATGTTCCCGGTCTTAGCGGTGCTGTCTGTTACAAGGTGTAAAAGCTGTTTGACGCGAGGAGGAACCGCACTCCTGCAGGTCGCTGGGCCCGTTCCCGCAGGTGAGCCTGCCGCGCTCGCTGCGCCTTTAGGTGGCGGACCTGGAGGGTGTTGGATGAGGGATTCTCCTCCCCCTCACGCTCTCAGTCCCGCTGCAGGCCGGAGGGAGGGGAACGTTGTTCTGTTGTCCGGGCTCAGGCCGTGTTCTTGGTCTTTAGCGTGAGACGGAATTATAAAGGGAGTCCGCCTAAGTAGCGCTGAAACGATTCCGGAGCACTGTAAGAAGGGAGGAATGAAAAGTAGTAGGAATAGTCTGAATAGAGCACTCGCATTTTTCAAAATGTCAAGTTGACATTCATAGTAGGAGCCTTTCAGTTTCAAAAACCAAATCCTGGCCTCCCCTGGGGTCCAAGTTTCCCCAAACAACAGTGAGCCTGACAGCACACAGGTCGCCTTTCCTCCTCCATTCTAGTCTGTTCCATCCAACACCTGGATTCCACCAGCCCTGTGAGGCGCCGTTAGTGCCATAGGACTCACATGTAGGGA
>NW_006285997.1:442800-444946 GCF_000327345.1 Myotis davidii
AGACAGGAAAGCGTGGCTTCCTTATTTGCGGAAGTTTAAGGAGGCTCGTGACGAAAACATTGATGCAATGGCGAGACAAGTTCTGCCTCCATGAGCCCCGGTTCTGTTTTGGTTCCCCTCGAGCCAGAAGCCGCTACCTGGACATGCTTCTGCCTGTGAGAGGCTCCGTGGCGCCCACGGGGACACCTGGCCACGTCCCCACCACCCATCCCCTCTCCCCTCCACCCCTGAGGAGAGAGATGTCCTGGGTCCCCATGCGGGCGTTAGGTTGGGATGAAGACCGAGGCCTCTCAGGGGAACGTCGGGGTTAGAGAAGTAGGTGATTCTGAGATGTTAGTGGCATGTGGTGGTTCTAAGTCCTAAGGACCCTGAATTCCAGGTGCCTGGGTTCATCGCTTGCACTGCTACCCATTGTCAGTTGGAGCTCAGGAGGGAGACTTGAACTCTTAGCGGGGTGAGGGCTGGCTCCTGCCCTTCCAGCTTCATGAATCCAGTGAGGCGAGTGGGTCTCACCAGCCAGGGGGCCAGGTGCCCAGGGAGACGTGTCAACCAGGAGCCATTTCCCCGAAGCCAGAGAGCGTCCCTCTCACCGTTTACAGCCTTTTTCCACGGGTCTCCTGCTGCCTCCTACCTGGTGACCAAGGACATTGACTGTAGGTGGGAACTATATGAGGGCTTTTCTCTTTCACTGTAGTATTTATACAAATGCCCCTGACCTGGCCGGCTTGGCTTAGTGGATAGAGCGTCGGCTTGCAGACTGAAGGGTCCCAGGTTCGAATCTGGCCAAGGGCACATACCTCAGTTGCAGGCTCCTCCCGGGCCTGGTCGGGGCGCGTGCAGGAGGCAACCAGTCGAAGTGTCTCCCTCACATCCGTGTTTCCCTCTCTGTCTCCCCCCTCACCCCTTCCACACTCTAAAAATCAATGGAGAAATATCCCCGGGTGTGGATGAACCAAACAACAGTAACAGAGATCTGGCTGTGCGCACGCTGCTTGCTTAGCTCCCTCCTAAGGCCCTTCAGTGAGGAAGGCCATTGGCCTGGGGCTGCCTCTAGGTACCGCCTCCCCGTGGAGGGCTGTTGATTCTGTTTTTAGCGCTGCATCCCCTTGTGGCTGCCACAGGCGGGGATGACCACATGTCCTGCTTCCTTCCTGGTTCCTCCTGGTTCAGTTTCGTTCTTTTGTTGTGATTCCCAGAAATCGTTGTGGGATGGTCATCTGTCCTGCCTGTGAAACTGTGTGGCTCGAGCGTCTTCAAGGACAGAACACCACAGAGAAATGACCTGTGCTCCGGAGTCGGGGGCTGACTCCCATGGGCTAAGGGGTCCTATCAAAGTGATGTGTCTTCAGGCCCCATCTCGGCACAGCGACCTCCATATTGAGTTCTGGCTAAGAAAGAACTCGGAGGCGAGACTCACACTGTGAGAGAACGTTTATTTAGAAAGTCACAGAGGTAGGAGAAGTGGGCCACGGAAGGAAGGGGCTCAGGAAACAAGTCACGGAGGAGAAAGAGGGGCCTTGTTGCTTAGGGGAGAGAGAGATAGAGAGATAGAGATAGAGATAGACGAGAGAAATATTGATCAATTGATTGCCTTATGGGCCAGGGGAGGGTGGGGAAAGGCAAGGGCTGCTCCATAGAGAGAGCCCATTGGTCCTCAGTCTTGAGAGTATTCGCCGATCCCAATGAAATATTCATCAGCTTTCCAGGCGTGACCTTTCAGGGTCGTGGCCTCCACTGATTGGCTGGCGCCAGGGCAGGGGTCATCAGTCAATGCAGCTGGTCCTGAATCAGCCAGGGAGTTGCTTGTCTGGTTTTGCTGCTTTTCTGGCCTGGATGGATGTGAGGTCTTCCCTGGAAGGAGGTCTGACCTGCCTGACCAGTGACATGTCAGGAGGGAAGGTCAGGGAGGGTTCGAACCACATGTCCAGCAATGTGAAAGGTCAGGGTCTAACCCAGGGGCCACAATGGGTTCTTAAACTGGACCGGAGGACCGGAACAAAAGCATGGATGGAGTGTTTGTGTGAACTAATGTAAATTCCAAGTAAACATCATTACATAAAAGGGTACGGTCTTTTATTTTTTTAGTTTTATTCATTTCAAACGGGCCAGATCCAGCCCGCGGGCTGTAGTTTGCCCACGGCTGGTC
>NW_006285997.1:445038-450362 GCF_000327345.1 Myotis davidii
AAAGGTCAGGTCTAACCCCATAGCCAGCGATGTGAAAGGTCAGGGTCTAACCCCATGACCAGCGATGTGAAAGGTCAGGGAGGGTTCAAACCCCATGTCCAGTGATGTGAAAGGTCAGGGTCTAACCCGCAGGACCAGCGATGTGCTAGGGGAGGAAAGGTCACCCTGGAAGCGAGGTCCTTGTTTTCCCAGTTGCTCGTGACCTTCCACCCTGGTGACCTCTGTGCCCGCCTCACCGTCCTTGCTCTGCTCCTGTCTGACTGCTGACCACAGTGAGGCTCCTAAGCTGACCCAGGACAGTCCAGTGCTTCGATGCTGCCAGGGGACTGCCAACCCTCCCCCTCCACCCCTGCTCTCTGAGCCCTCAGCGCAGAGGTGACGAACTCCTTCTGAAACGAGGTTATTGATTTCAGAGAGGAAAAGAGAGGGAGAGAGAGAGAGAGATACATCAATGATGAGAGAGAATCCTCGATTGGCTTCTCCTGCAGGCCCCCCCCCCCGCCCCCCAAAACGAGATTTGTAAAGCCCCCAGGCCACAGTGATGAGCAGGCCCCTGTGCCTCAGGCGGCCTCTGCCTCAGACCCGAATGCCCTCCCCACAGGGCATCGGCCTCCCTGCAGGGACAGAGTTTAACAGCACCTCCTCCTCTCCCTGCCCGCCTATCAGCTTAAATCCGTGGCATCCATGCGCCTGGACTTAGCCCTGCCCCCTCCTCTCTGGGGTCATCGGGCCGTGTCTTTCTCTCCCATGGCCTCTGGGTCGCATGAAGGTTGGGTCTCGTCCTCATTAGCCGCCCTGGTGCCTGGCTCACTAGGAGCAGAGAGTAGTGAGTCCATAAATAACGTATCTGCCCCATTTCCACGGTGTCTGGCACTGCACCGGGCAGGCATGCATCCTCTCAGCCTCTCACGTGGCCAGACATTTATTGAGAGGCATCGTGTTAGGACGGGAGCGTGAAGAGGAACAGGACACGGTGATCCCCTCACGAAGCCCACGGGTGATTAGATGTGAAAGTGGTTGCTTCCTTCCTGTCTTCGAAAGCCGTGGGCAATGCCGTACCTCATGGAGGTGAGTGGCCCAGCCTGCGGCGTGTCCAGGCAGCCGGTTTCCCTGTGTCCGGCAGAACCTCTCGCCTCCTCTGCCCTCCCGGGTGGGCCGGGGCCCCACTGCTGCGCACGCCTGTAGTCATCGGAGAGGGACCGGTCAGTCCCGCCGGGAAATCATGCAAGGCATACATCTCAACTTCAGGTGAATTCAGAGAGCAGGTGGCGCCTGGGAAAGCCCATGAATTATCACCCCCTTTGTGAGTTCTGAGACGTGTCTAGGGGGTAGGGCGTGCCATTTTCTTCATGCCATGGCGGTTTCCACTAGTGTAGCCTGTGTATTTCCAAGCTCACGTGACATTGGGAGCGGTGGCTCTGTGTACTGTCTAAAATACCGCAAGTCCAGTGGATTTATTTTTGGTAACTTTTTCCTGATGTAATGACTTGACCTAAATAAAGACCCTGCACAGAGATTGTGAGTTCACCGCCCGCGTGGACTCAGCTTTGCAGCGTCATGGGCGTTTCACTGCCGCCGTGGACAGAGCTGCTCCCTTTAAACCCAGAACCATGGGTCCCTTGCATAGACGCCGCTGCAGGTTTGCGCACCCCTAAACATTCGACTTTCCCCACCTTTGCTAATTACGGTGTGGCTGAAGATTCTTCCGAGATTACACATCTGCTTCGAGGAAGCACAAGGCCGGATGAAGACAGAAATGCTTGGAGTGTGTGCTGAGGCTCCTTTAGCTTCTGTGAGGAGTGGGGGCCGGTGATTTCGGTGTTCATCGTTGGCTTAGCTGTACTTCCCCGGAAGAATCTCCTTGCTCTGCTTGGTCAGACACAAAAGCACGATGAGCGATCCCTTTCTCATAGTTTCTGGGGAAATGGTCAGAAGTGTGCTGTCTTGTTTATACTAACTAGCAAGCCATATGCGTGTGAGGGGGAGAAAGTGTGTCGGTCTCTTGAAGGAAATGTAGAGGTTCCCGTCCTCAGTGGGGCGTGGCGGAGTGTGTCATGGCTGCACCTGACACTTGCACTGCACACCTCCGGGCCCGGTGCTGCCTCTTTCCCAGGGAAGGGGCGTGTAGTCCCTTCGCTGCAGCTCTGTAGCCCTGGGGTGCTGTTCCCTCCCACCCCCCACCCTCCACCCCCATAACTTCCTGGAATACTCGTTCCTTCCAGTTCTGCCAGGTGACGTCCTACTCAATCTTCAAGCCTGGCTCTGATGTCACTTCTTGCAGGAGCCTTGCCTGGCCCTCCCAGGCATCAGCGTGGCCACGTGCAGCTGTCCTCTGGGCCGTCAGCTGGGTGAGGGCTCCCGGGCGACCTGCCCGCCAGGCCGTGGCCCTGTCAGCCACGTGCATCACCATCCTCTCCCATTGCAAAGGCGCGAGGGAGGATTGGATCTGAGGTTGGTGAGCGAGTCCGGTCTCCGGTCAGCTGCTCGTCTGAGGAACTTTGGGGAGATGACCACCTCATGACAGAGGGATGTCGCCCAGGCTGTTTGTCGTATCTGCATAAGGATGAGCTAAAACGCTGCTTGGGAGCTCTTTATCTTTTATGCTTCCTCCGGAAACAGTTATAATTACAGGCTCCAAGAAGGCGACTCGCATGTGGAGAGTCCCATGGGCCCTTCCCCCAGCTCCCCCAGGGATGGCATTGTATGAGGCTGGAATACAGTGTCAGAGCCCGACCTGGGTTCTGCCCATTACTGTTCACAGGACGTGCCAGGTACCCGGGCTGCGTCCATCTGGTCCCGCCCACGGAGACCTGCATCCATCCGGTCCCACCCACACGGACCCGCATCCATCATGTCCCGCCCACACGGACCTGCATCCATCCGGTCCCGCCCACACGGACCTGCATCCATCTGGTCCTGCCCACACGGACCTGCATCCATCTGGTCCCCCTCACACGCACCCACATCCATCCGGTCCCGCCCACACATACCCACATCCATCCAGTCCCGCCCACATGGACCTGCATCCATCCGGTCCCGCTTACATGCACCCGCATCCATCTGGTCCCCCCAACATGGACTCGCATCCATCCAGTCCCACCCACACAGAGACCTGCATCCATCTGGTCCCACCCACATGGACCTGTATCCATCCGGTCCCCCCACACGGAGACCTGCATCCATCTGGTCCCACCCACACGGACCTGCATCCATCCAGTACGCCCACATGGACCTGCATCCATTCGGTCCCGCTCACACGGACCTGCATCCATCCGGTCCCACCCACACGGAGACCTGCATCCATCCGGTCCCCCCATGGACACCTGCATCGATCCGGTCCCGCCCACGGAGACCTGCATCCATCCGGTCCCACCCACATGGACCTGCATCGATCCGGTCCCGCCCACGGAGACCTGCATCGATCCCCGCCCACGGAGACCTGCATCCATCTGGTCCCACCCACATGGACCTGCATCGATCCGGTCCCGCCCACGGAGACCTGCATCGATCCGGTCTCACCCACATGGACCTGCATCCGTCAGGCCTGCCCATGGAAACGCTCTTCTGCACTTTGCCTGGAGGTCAGCAGAAGCACCACACACACAAGACCACCTCACATTTCAGAAGCAGGACTAATGAACGTTGGCATTTCGTGTAAATACCTGGTTTGGGTTTTGGAGAGGCAAGATAATTACTCTAAATGACATGATGGAGGCGGCGTTGGGTCACCCCGATGGGGGGAGAGCATTCTCTAGAACATGTGGTTTTCCCCACACGCTGTAATTTAATTCATAAAGATGCTCTAGAAAGCGGTAGATAGCACAAGCGCCGAGAGGGAGCCAGTCACCCCTGCTCCGGGCACAGCTCTTACCGGGTGGCATCTAGTCCCGTCCGTGATGCCAGACCCGGTGGTGCTCTGGAACGCGGGTCGCTGCTTGCCCAGGGAGCCCCGTCTGGCTCGGCTGCAGGGCTCTGAGCCCCCGTGAGGTGTCCTAAGGACGGGCGCTTTCATACAGGGAAACCACACTCGTGTCTGGTGACGAACGTCTCACCGGAGTCTGTGTTATCAGTTCTCAGCGCACGGCAGGCTCAGAGGCAGCCTGTGTTGTGAAAGCCTAAGCAGGCGGTAGTTAGGAGAGCGACGAGAAAGAACGAAATGACGTCTCCGTGAACGAGGGTGCTTTCATGGCTCTCGGCTGGTTCTTTGAATTTAAAACAAGGAAGAGGACTGGATGTTAGTTTCAGAACTAGCATTTAAGGGGCACCTACTATGGGCCAGGCACTGTGCTAGGCAGTTGATAATACGTTGTTGTAGATTATCCTTAAAGTGGTCGGATGAAGTGGTTGCCGATAGTATCCTCGTTTCATAAGTGAGAACACGAGGCGTCCCAGGTCACGGGGCCAGACCGCTGTGCACGCGTTGCCTTTCTGTTCCCGGGCCACGCTCCGCCCTCTGTTATTCGGGAAGAAGGAGACGTGGAGCTGGGGTTTGGTCCTTGGCTGATCGAGGGGCCATGCTGGGAGTGTCCCTGAGTGGCTGTGAGGTCCTGGGTGGACACGCCGGTCCATTCACTTCTCATTTAAACGTAGATGACAAAGTGTGTCCATGCTGACTCATTCCCGCTTACCTGGTGTGCTGCACCGAAGAACATGGTGTAGAGAATGGTGGCTCAGGCCGGCACTTGAGCCGTCTTTTCCGATCGGGAAACTGGTGTCCTACCTCCGTGCTAGACCCCGACTATGACTAATTAGTTCAGGACAGAGCAGCAGGGGCGCCCTGACAGGAGGCAGCCCTTCCGTGGCCTTGAGATAGATTCCTCCGCCTGGGGGTTTTCTTCCTTGGGGGCTTTAGAGCATGTTCCTCAGCTTTAAAGCAGTTTTCCTTCCTGTTCCAGCTGACTTAGGGAGAAGGGAAATTACTTTGCCTGCCTTGAATTCTAACAGGGGGGCATGGTAATAAGATAGCTCGAGACCACATTGGAGCCCGGCCGGCGTGGCTCAGTGGTTGAGTGTCGACCCATGAACCAGGAGGTCATGGTTTGATTCCCATGCGGGGCACTTGCTCGGGTTGCGGGCTCGATCCCCAATGGGGACGTGCGGGAGGCAGCCGATCAATGATTCTCTCTCATCATTGATGCTTCTATCTCTCTCTCCCGTTCCCCTCCTCTCTGAAATAAAATACATATATACCGTATTTGCCGGCGTATAACACGATTTTTTGGCCCTGAAAAATATGCCTCCAAGTGGGGGATCGTCTTATACGCCAGGTACACTTCAGATAGACTGCCCATAGTGCTTGCCCCGTGCCATAGTGGCCTCCAGAA
>NW_006285997.1:450737-460771 GCF_000327345.1 Myotis davidii
ATCTTTCTTCTATCATTGACAGTCCCTCTAGGTTGTGGGCTGCTTGCCTGTGTTCCTGAGAAGCATCTACGGTACCAGTCTATAGAGTGTGTTTTCTTTAGTGAATTACCGGTATGTTTACCGGTAATAAACTTGCACTGTTTTATGTATATGTTTGATTACATACAGCCTTGTGACAGTTTTCCTGCATGTCATAAGCATTTGAATATAAATTAAAATGTTAAAATCAAATCTGATATTGTTTTACCTTTTATTTGGTGTGTGGAAGGTGTGCGGAAGAGGGGGTAGTCTTATACGGCGAGTATATAACAAACTCTGTATTTTGAGTGGAAATGTTAGGGGGTCGTCTTATACGCCCAGTCGTCTTATACGCCGGCAAATACGGTATTTAAAAAAGACCATACTGTGATCAGAATGTAAGATTTGCCGTGAGTATTCCTCAGAGAGGTAGTGGAAAAGTTACTGAGTAGATAGCGAATACAGAGGGTAGAATCACTTGGGAAGTTGTTTTCTCACTTACACAGGGGTAATGGGCTCCCTATCTGAGAGCTAAAATGCCAGGTGCTGCTCCTGCCTGAACTGCAGAACAGATGGACAGGAAAAGGGATTAGTGATCTGGACCTTAATTTTGACTTTGAGTCAAATCCTTCATGGCACTTTTTACTATTGTGAGAGATGCTGTGTCCTTTGTCCCTGCGTGTTGAAGAGTTCCAGGTGGTCTTGCTGTCTGAGACAGGAGGGGGTGTGGGGCCTGGCCTCAGGCCGACTTCCGTTCACATCCCGGCTTCGTTACTTCCCACGTACGTGACGTTGGACAGTCGGTGAACCTTGCATTGGACTATGAGGAAGTGACATGCAAAATACCTAGCAAAGTGCCAGGGACCCAGTAAGTGAGAGCTGCTCATTCTCAGATGCACCCTTGGTCAGGTGACCGCCCGAACCCCGGCCTCAGGGGTGCAGTTGGACCTGCACCCAGGATGTCTGACTTGAGAGCCCCCCTTCGTCACCGCCCCGCAGAGCTTCTTCCTTCTGGAAGGACCGTGTTTCCGCGGTGCGTTAGACGCTGTGGCCTGCATCTGGCACACACGGCGCCGTAGACACAGCTGCCGGGCCCTCAGGCCAGCCTCTAGCCTCCAGCCGCCGCGTGCCCGAGGGTCCGAGAGCCCACAGCACCGGTGTCAGTCCCTCTGAGAGCCGGGAGCACGCTGCTTCCTCACTTAGGAAGGCCAGGGCCCCCTGCTGCTGGGCTGGTGGTGGGCAGGGCTGTGGTGGGGGTGGGTGGAGGCCTGCAGACCCCCTGGGACTCCTCCTCCATTCCATTCCCTCCCCGCCTCTGCCCTGGCCCCCTTTGTGCTTCCTGCCTGTGTCCATGTCGTGCCTTAGCACGTAGTCCCGTCTCCTCTCCTGCCTGGGCCTTTGATGGAGTGACATCACTCCTTGGCTGGGGTCTCAGGGTGTTTCCACTGCCAACACTTGCCGCTGACAGGACGTGGCGGTGGTGTCCCGGTCTGGCTTCCTCCCGTCCCTTTTTCTCATCTGTGCACAGCCTCCTTAGGGAAAGGTGACGATCTGTGTGAGCTGTGTGGGCACCCAGCATTCCGATGTCGAGGGGGACACAGCTCCGTGTGGAGATGCTGTGTTCTCTGGGTCCTCGGGCAGCAGCTGGGCTCGGTTGCCTTGGAGACAGCAGATGTGAAGTTGGGGAGGGAGGCAGCAGGGGGTCGGGGAGCTGACGATCTCCCCAGCTTTCTCCCCTCCTCGCCTGTTTAACCAGGCAGGACTGTTTGATTCATGGGAGGAGGCCAGTCCCTGACTTAGAAAAGAGGATGAGCTTAGCATCTCAGCCTGCGTTTGGAGGGCGGGGCGGCAGGAGGGAACTTCATGTAAGAGAAGGCTTAGTGGCCACCCCACGGGCAGGGTGTAGGAGGAAGGCATTCTGGCCATTATTTCTATATATAATGTAGAGCAATTGATTACTTATTACCCTATTTTTGTGTGAGGCGTGAATTTTATTTTGACGGTATCTATAATTACGTGGAGAGGCCAAATGTTTCTCCTAAAAACGGTTCTGAAATATCCCGTTCTTCCTCTAGGCATCGGCGTGCCTCTTTCTCTCTGAACGATTTTCATCTGAAGCAGCCCAGTGGAGTCTTGTTAAGTGAGGCAATGAATTACTTAATAATCCCCATAAATTCTTTAAGATGGAAGAAGGAGAACATTGAATGCAGCGTTAAGTAAGCTCCGGGGACTTTCAGGGAAGCGAATCCTTCGATCTCAGAGTTCTGTGGGCGACACCGGGTGGCTGGCTCCGCAGTCGTGCTGTGCCTGTGCAGGCAGACTTTCTGACTGTGGAGGAGGATGGGCGAATACCCGTTAAAGGGCGTTGAGCGGAGAGGGTGGACGCGTGCAGTGGCGTCCTTGCTCGGATGGCCGGGACTCACCGGGGAAGGAAGGGGCAGATCCTCAGGCTCAGGCCTTCGCTTCCTGTGCAGAGTGAGAGCCCCCATCACGACTGCAAGGAGGCAATTTCCGTGTCCCGAGACTCGCCTGGCTGCACAGAATTGCACAACGAAAACCACAGCTCTTACGGGAAAAGTCGGGTTAGGGACCCAACACTCGAGAACGTCATCGGTGCCCTAGCCGGTGTGTCTCAGTGGGTGGAGCCTGGGCCCGCAAACTGAAGGGTCCCGGGTTCGATTCCCAGTCACGGCATGTGCCAAGGTTGTAGGCTCGATCCCTTGGTCGGGTGTGTGCAGGAGGCAGCCAGTCGATGTGTCTTTCTCACATCGATGTTTCTCTCTGTCTCTCCCCCTCCCTTCTACACACTCTACAAATCAATGGGAAAATAGCCTCGCAGGGGCGGGGGAGGGGAGATTAAAAAAACAAAATAAAACAAAAATCACCAGCGACACATTAAACAACGATATGGGAACCGAATGCAAATCATGGCATATATTACACATGTTAAATGGTGAGGGTACACACAAATAGGACAACACATGTGGCACCTTCACTGCTAAAGCCCTGAGGCCGGCTGGTGAAGGTGGGTGGGCTTCAGGGGCTCTGGCGGGTGAGGAGGCGGGCACGGGGGTGAGGGAAACTGTGGCTCACATGTCCGTGTATCTGTTGATTGACTCACATGTCATATGGATATATGTGCAGTATATTATATCTAGGTATATAAGCCACATGTATTGACATGATCTTGTGCGTATAGAGTCCATAGACACAGCGGATTAGTGGTGATGAGGCGCTGAGGGTTTGGGGTGTGGGCCAGGACTGTTACGAGGTGATGGGGACAGTGGTAGAACACTGTGAGTGTGCTGCATGCTGCTCGAGTGTGTGCTTACAAATGGGTGGCTTGGTGAAGTTTTTGTGGTGTGTATTTACTACATACATGCATGTGCGTGTGCACACACACACACACATTTAATCGGGTCCCGGTCGGAGCCGGTGTGGCACTTTGGGGACACAGTAGGGAGCGCAGAAGTGGCTGTCTCAAAGGGCTGTGCAGCTCAGCTGGGAGGCAAGGTCACAGAATAGCGGCCAGAGTGAAACGCCACGGGCGCGGGGCGGGGCGGGGAGGTGAGGATAGGGCTGCAGGAGTCCAAGGTGAGCACCTGTCCCTCCGGAGGAATCCACGCAAGAGGAGGCCACAAAGATGGACTCCGTGGGTCTCAGCTGGGCATCGCCTGCACTGTTCTAAGGAAGACCTGCTTCCAGGCCTGGCCTGTGGGCTCGGGCCCCAGAAGGGGCATAGGAGGCAGCCGGTCAACGATTTCTCTGTCATCATTGATGTTTCTCTCTCTTTCTCCCTTCCTGATGAGACTCGCGGTGTTGTGCGATTGCATAATGAAATGCGTCAGTGCCCGGGAGCGGGGCATGACTGAGTGAAGCAGTATTTTCAGTAACAGTCCTTGGGAGTGAGTGCCCTGCGGGCGGGGCCAGGGCTCCTGGCTCCCACCTTCATTCAGGGAGCGGGAGCTGGCCAGCTGTCCGCCTCTGGCTCCTGCCCGGATGGTCCCACAGGGAGCCTGGACCCACAGGGGCGTGTCGCCTGCTGCGCTTAGAAAGCAGTGGCGCTCACTCTTCACGGAGACAGAGACACAGGGCAGGAGCCAGTGGGGGAGGGGAAAGGGAAGTGACCTTTCGCTTTGAGCCCCATGCTGGCGTGAAAACTTCTCACTCCTGGATACAACCTTCTGGAAAGAAGCTAAACGCGCTGTTTAAACTTTTCTGTTTGGGGAAGACGTATGGAGTCCGACACAGAGAAATCAGTTTTCAAAGATTCTGCACCCCCTTGGGGATATTTCCAGGAAAATAAATGGAGACATTTTCAGTTTCGCAAACTCACCATGTCCCGGGGCAAAAATGTGTAGTTCTACCCATTTCAGCCCCCTGTTCCGTAAGGAGAGGTTTCTCCCTTTTCTTAATTGATTTAAAGAGAGTAGAAGTTCATCAGCCCTGGTGCCCACAGCCGGCCCCCTCCGGACCGTGACCTGCTGTCGCACACTGGCCTGGGCACAGCTGCTTCTTCTCAGCCCCGTGTCCCCCGGCCCCGCTCCGCCTCCCGTGGTCCCGCTCCGGCCAGGCCTCCCGCTGCCCCCAGACATGGTCCTTGCCCGTGAGAACCCGGGAGGTGAGAGGTCCTGCGGGAACCCGCCAGCGGCCGCTTCGCTCAGGAACTCTCCCGTGGGTGAGGTCTCTCACCAGAGGCTCTGGCCTGATTGGTTACTGATGGGTTTGACTTGCAAGCTCACTGCATTTCTTTAAATCCTCACCCAAGGATATTTTCCTATTGATTTAAAGAGAGTAGAAGAGAGGGAAAGACAGAGAGAAACATCGATGTGAGAGAGACACATGGATGGGTTGCCTCCTGCACACCCCTGACCAGGGTCCTGGGCTGGGGAAGAGCCTGCAACCAAGGTTACCTACCGCCCTTGACTGGGATCGAACCCGACCCTTCTGTCCAGGGGCTGGCACTCTATCCGCTTTCTCTTTCCAATTGCTGACCTGCCCCTCCCCCCGAGGGCTCCCCCTGAGGAAGGTGGTTTGCTGAGTGCAAGGTCAGTTCTCACGGGGACAGCCCCGCACGCCCCTGAGGACGGCGCCCAGTGCCTGGCGTCGGGTACAGAACACGAGGCCCACGCTGGGGAGAACTGCATTTTTCTTGCTTAGGGACGTGGGTGAGTGTCAGGCACGGAACATGTCCCTGAAAATGTCTGTTTTGTTCCTGAAACGTCCTCAAGGGGGTGCAGAGGCTGCTTGTGAATGGGGAGCGGAGTGGAGATGGGGTTGGGGGGAGTGCGGATTGGAGCTGGAGAAGGAAAATCTCTGGAGAGCTGTACCTGGGGGGCTCGGTGGGATTCTGTGGGCTCGGCACCCCACTGCCCCTTCCCCCTGGGAAGCCTGTAGTCACATCTACCTGGCTCACTCACCGTTTACTCTGAAGGAATGTTCATATGTTAGTGATTTTTTAGAGATAGAGAAAGAGAGAGGGAGGGAGAGAAACATCGATGTGAGAGTGGAACATCCATCGCTGCCTCCTGCACGCCCCCTACTGGGGATCTAGCCCGAAACCCGGGCATGTGCCCTGACCCTGGGCAGACCTAATGTCGAGGTGAGGATTCAGGGCTAATGACAGGTAAATGTTTCCTGTCCTATTGCATTGAGTTTCTTACCAAGTGTTAGCCATGAGTTTGAAGACTAAGGCTGGGAAATGATGGGCAGGTAGGCCTGTCACCCCAGACTCAATCTGTAGAGTGAGGAGTGTGAGTGGTTATGCATATGTTCCTGCCGTCACACAATGGGAGCAGTGTATCTTGAAGGTATACCCAATGTATGTGAGTCCAGGAACCTCTTTTCTTGGCACTTCTGGACAATTTTCCATTCATCACAACCATTTCATTCATTCATTCATCCAACAAATATTTACACAGCTGGTACCAGAGGAGAAAGGGACCATTTCTTTACCATTATGTCAGGTACCAGAAATCCAGTGGTGTACAATATATCATCTTTATCACTAAGGTATTTCCAGCCAACCCTATAAGCTGTTACCCGTGACCTCTCCAGGCCTCAAAAGTTTAAATGTCTATTTGGATCCCTGCCGTCACCTGTGTGGACTGTGTGTGTCCCTGCCGTCACCTGTGTGGACTGTGTGTGCCCCTGTCACCTGTGTGGACTGTGTGTGTCCCTGCCGTCACCTGTGTGGACTGTGTGTGCCCCTGTCACCTGTGTGGACTGTGCGTGTCCCTGCCGTCACCTGTGTGGGATACTTATTTCCTTGGACTTTCTTCTCATCATAATTCGGTTCCACAAATGTTGACAATGTTTTAGAACAAGGTGTCCTAAATTTAAAATGTTTTGCCTTCATCGAAAAGTTACCTTTTAAGTTAATATATTCCATTTTAACTAAAGAAACCACAACCCGAATCGGGAGACGTGGAGGCTGGGGGGGCGCATCCCGGTGGCTTCGCCGGTGGACATGGTGCTGCGTTCAGGGGCGGTTTTCCTGCAGCTCAACAGGACGAGGTGCCATACATAGAAGCGCACCTGCCCCTCACATTTGTTCAATGACCAGCTTTCCTCCCAACTTTCTCAAAACCCGAGGACCTTCCCTTTCTGCTGAGCCTCCATTTCCCTGGAAATCAATACCTTCTTATTTGAGCTCAGCCGTCTTGCCGTGAGAGCGCAGGTGGCCCGGAGTCGCTCTCAGGAAAGGCGGTGGTGCTTATGTGAGAGGTGGATGGCTTGGCCTTTTATAGCATTTTCCTCAAAAGAGCACTCTTGCCGCCGATACTGGGAGCTCACCGCCTCTTCCCCGCCCTCTCCGCTTCCCTTTTGGGGACACGAGGAATGGGCGGGGCCACTTCTGCTCCCCAGGGTGGCCTCTGGCACAGCCCTCGCTGGAGGGAGGAAAGCGGGCTGATCCGCACGGACCTCCCCACTGGGAAATGTCTGAGTTTTGTTTTTGCTTTTTTTGGGGGGGGGGGAGGGGATACGGTAGGACGAAGGCTGTTGGGAGCCACTGTGTACTCCCCAGTTCCTCCCATTAAATAGAAGCTCTCCCTGCTGGTGGCGGGTATCATCACTTCCCTAGAGAGGCTGCATTCGTCTGCTAGTGTTACTTCTGTGTTATAACAAAATGTCACAGACGGGAGGAGTCGGAGGATGGGGGTGTGAACTATAGAAATCTATTTCCTCACCGCCTGCAGGCTGGGTGCCTCGGTCAGGGCTGGCGGTCAGGGCTGGCGGGTTTGGTTCTCCCAGGCTCGCTCTGAAGGCAGACTTCTCTTTGTCTCCTGACGTGGCCTTTTCTCTGGGGACACACCTCCTGGCGTCTCTTCCTCTTCTAAGGAGGACACCAGTCAGATTGGGTTGGCGAGCCCCCTCGGTAGGACGAAGGCTGTTGGGAGCCACTGTGTACTCCCCAGTTCCTCCCATTAAATAGAAGCTCTCCCTGCTGGTGGCGGGTATCATCACTTCCCTAGAGAGGCTGCATTCGTCTGCTAGTGCTGTTATAACAAAATGTCACAGACGGGAGGAGTCGGAGGATGGGGGTGTGAACTATAGAAATCTATTTCCTCACCGCCTGCAGGCTGGGTGCCTCGGTCAGGGCTGGCGGGTTTGGTTCTCCCAGGCTCGCTCTGAAGGCAGACTTCTCTTTGTCTC
Organism: Myotis davidii; assembly: GCF_000327345.1. NCBI lineage: Eukaryota > Metazoa > Chordata > Mammalia > Chiroptera > Vespertilionidae > Myotis > Myotis davidii. The sequence goes on from NW_006285997.1 coordinate 458,412, forward strand.
CTGACGTGGCCTTTTCTCTGGGGACACACCTCCTGGCGTCTCTTCCTCTTCTAAGGAGGACACCAGTCAGATTGGGTTGGCGAGCCCCCTGCCCCCCCACCCCCCGGAGCTCATTTAACCTTAATTCCTTTCTTGAAGGCATCTCTCCAAATGCAACCACATTTGGAGGACTTCACCATACAAATTAAGTTTTGGAGGGACACGCAATTCCTCCCCAAACTGCTATTGGTGAGCTCAGCGTCTCTCTCTTCCTTTCCCTGAACAGATTGTGAAGCGTCTGAAGGCAGAGCCTTGTACAAACAGCCTTATCGGGTCCCAGTGTAGCGCCTCCTACATAATAAGTCGGCAGTAAATACCTGTGGAATTGAATTTTCATTAAACCAGCTCTTCAAAACGTCAGTGTGGCTATTAGACTTTTATGGAAACGATCTATGGCCACAACATGGCACTTCAACATTTTTTTATGGACTTGGGCAAAGGCTGCCAAGTCATTTACAAGACAAAACACTGCCCAGAATGCTGCTCCTCTCCGCCTGCCTCTCCTCCCGGCCTCAGCGGGGCCCCTTGTTCTTTGGCAGACATCTCCTCTCCTTCTCCTACGCTCAAGGTGAAGACTGACGTCCAGACAGCACCTCATGCCATGACCCTGACCCCACGCGGGGCCTTCACTGCCTGGGCCCTCATGTCTGCTTTCGGGGACGAGTCTTTAAGAACAAGGGGTAGCAGGCTCTCGGGAGGTGTGCCCCTTGGAGCCCCTGGGACTCCCCGGCCATCGTTGGCGAGGTTGGGGCCCTGGTGACTCCCACTCTGAACACTTAGGAGTTCGGAAGGCGTCTCCGGTGTGTGGACTCCAGAGGCTCCTCCATTGGATGCCTGCCTGGGTGTCACAGCGCAATCTCTGCTGCCCTCCGGGTGCGCGCCTCCGCAGCGCCCACTGTTGGGGCTGAAAGGGCTGGTTGAACATCTCAGCATTGCCAGGGAGGCCCTGCCTGCTGTCTGCTCCTCTGAGCTTTGGGGCGCCCCTTCTCACTTCGAGATACGGGTCTCTGGGGGCCGATGAGTGTCTCTGCAAGCTCTGGCCGAGTAGCGCTGATCAGAAACCCGCCTAAGAGACAGGGGCCTGTGGTGTGCGTGCCTGAGGATCTGGGTCGGTTCCCACCAGAGCCCAGGTGCCCTCACTCTCCAGGGAGCCTTCCCGGGGCTGGGCGGGGCCTTCCTTAGAGCTGGGCGGAGCTTTGCCCAGAGCTGGGCGGAGCCTTCCTTGGAGCTGGGCGGGGCCTTCACCGGTACTGGGCAGAGCTTTACCAGGAGGGCCCAGTTCAGTTCCCATCAGGGCACAGGCCTGGGTTGTGGGCTCGATCCCCAGTAGAGAGTGTGGGGAGGCAGCCTATCCATGATTCCCTCTCATCACTGATGTCTCTCTCTCTCTCCCTTTCTCTCTGAAATCAATAAAAGGTATTTTTTTAAAAATAAAATGATGCTTTCATCCCTTTCTTGAGTCATAATAGTTATTCTTGAACCTCCCATCCCTCAAAGTGACTGATCTCCCCTTACTGCTTATGACAGATTCCACACCACGGAGCCGTGGGTTGGTGGTCCATCACCTATTTCCCATCTGTTTTGTGGTCTCTGGTCCCCACCGGATTAGAAGTATTTTGAAGCTCCTGCCTGACACTTTTACATCCTTTCTGTATTCCTCAGCCCTCCCTTCAGACAAAGGCGCTCACTTGGCGTTTCCCCGGGACACAGGCAGCTACACTGTGCATTCTAAACTGCGCTGTCCGGTGGGCGGGGGGCCGGGGGGGCGGTGTTCCTGCTGGGGACTAGTTCTCCAGCTCGCTTGCAGCCGAGGTGCATTTTGAGTTGGGGCGCTTCCCTTGCAGCCGCCAGGTCTCCCCAGCATGGCCTGCGATGATGTGCAGGGTGTGAAGGTCTGAGTCGGGGGGAGGGGGGAGAGGGTGGGGTGGGGAACGTTTCCCTTCCTCTGAGGAACCTACTCCAGTGATGTCCGCTGATGGAGAGAGCGGCCGGGTAATGAGTGCGCTGTCACTGAGCGTGTGTTCAAGCTGATCCTCGGCTTTAGAGGTGGTGCCCCAAGTGGAAGTCTTCTCACCCTGTGGCCCGGCCTGTCCTTCCGTGGCCACACCCAGACCCAGTTCCTAGGAGGCGCTTACAGGCGCTTACATGGCTTTTCCCAGGAACCTTTTCCCGGCTGGCTTGTTCCCTTGGAGCTGGAGTCTGAATTTAAAGCTCAGAATTGGGGATAGAAACCATGCTTTAAAGGGTAGAAGTTATCTTGTGTTTCCCTCAGCCCTGATAGCATTCTGATGGTATCTATCTGTCTGTCTGTCTGTCTGTCT
>NW_006285997.1:466673-468957 GCF_000327345.1 Myotis davidii
TTGTGTTTCCCTCAGCCCTGATAGCATTCTGATGGTATCTATCTGTCTGTCTGTCTGTCTGTCTGTCTATCTATCTATCATCTATCATCAATCATCTCTGGAGACTGCTTTCACTAATCACAGTTCTGACCTCCTCTTTGTCTCTGACAGACCTTTGAATGTTGAACATGTGCTGGGGCTGGGGGATGGGGAGTGACGATGGGATGTTCTTGAATTCACTGAGCTCTGAGTCCAAGGAGGGAGCTAGATGTGGACACATACTTCCACGGCACTTAGATGTGGGGAATCTTGGGTGTAGAGAGGGGTCCAGAGGAGGAGGGGGCTATCTCTATCTTTTCCGTGGAAAGACTTTCCCAATGGGTGGGAGTGAGGGTGGGGCCCTGGGCTGAATCCTGAGGGAGCAGCAGCTCTTGAGGGAGGCTCCGTGGGGAGGATGGCGTCTTCTCGGGCTTGGTGAACCACGTGGCCCGTCCATGTCCACTGGCCACTGCTAGAGAGCGAAGGGGCTTTCAGTGGCTGCTCTGTGTTCTTCCTGAGGGAACAGATGGCCTAGGTACACGGTATGAACTTGGCATCCAAACCCAAGAGCATGCCACATCGGCTCTTGGGCATGCCAGGGAGCTCAAAAGAGCAATTGCCAACTGACTGATCTTTGGGCAAAATGATGGGTAATTTTTCCTTGGAGGCATCTAGTTTTAACTGATTTACATCGTTACGAATACCCGGATTATAACGATATCGACTGTGTGAATGTTTCCTGCATACTATAATACTCCTTTTGCACATTGGAAGGAGGTGAGAGTTGGCATATGTAGGTTGGAAACACAGCTCAGTTTCATTGCCAGGATTTATTTTTGTTCACGTATTTCATGGAGTCTAAAAATAAAGGTAGGGCTGTAAAATTAGAATTACAGAGAATGAAGGCGATCAAATACTAATTGTGAGTCCTTGTTTAGCAAATATTTATCACTGTTTAATTTGTGCAATGAATCCATGAAAATAAAACCTGTGCAATGGTTTTTAATTGATTTTAAATTTATGTTATCTTGCCCGCAGTCATGTCCGTAGTGATATACTAATGGGCTCAAGTGCCATCCATTATATTTACAGATATGAGTGAGGGGTTCGTCCTGTTTTCTGTTATGTCCATCTAGCTGGTTTCTAGTTAATGGCATCTATTACTTTTATTTCTATTAATTAATTAAGATCTATCTTTATTGTTGAAAGTATTACAGATGTCCCCGATTTTCCCAGGCACCCCTCCACCACTCCCACGCCCCACCCCCTGCCCCCCACGCAGCCAAGACTTCCCTCTTCTTATATGCTCATATTGTGGGCTTTGGGGTCAGCTTTCTACTGGGTGGATGTGGAAAGCAAGTGTTCCTGATCGATGTGTCTGGTTAAGGTCTGTGAACCTAACAGAAAACAGTGCTTATTCATGACTTCGGTCAGTCGTCCATCAGCTTCCACATGCCATGGCCGTGGCTCTGGGGGAGGAGGACTGTGGCCTCCCCTGACCTCTGGAGCCGACGCTGCAGGACCGGGGACGGCACTGACGGGGCCACAAGCATGTGACACACAGCTGTCAATTGTGCTGTGGAGAACAATGCACGGCTTTGTCCCGCTGAGGAGGCCGGGGGTCCCTGGGCGAGGCGTGTACGGAGGGTGCTGCTGCAGGCACGGGGCCAGGCTGCTGTCTGCCGACGTGTCTGGAGACTGTTAGGCATTTGTGTCTTCAAAACTGTAAATGGTAGTAGTAAGTTGCAGGAATTTAAATCTCTCCTGCACTTCTTTTTAGGTGTAAAAGTGTTTCTTGGACTATGTAAAGTTTGGTGTAAATTAATTTGGGTCTAGTGTTTATCCTTTTCCAAATTGTGTGATCTACATCTATGTCATCTATCTCTAACTCTATCTCTGTATCTATATCATCTATGTCTATATTTATATCTTCACTGTTAAAGGAAATTCTGTATACACTGAGTGGCCAGATTATTATGACCGCCCCATCAGTACTTCGTTGGACCTCCTTTTGCCTTCAGTACTGCAATGATTCTTCTTGGCACTGACTCCACGAGATGTTAAAGGTGATGCGAGGAATCTGACACCTGCCTGATGAATAGCACTGTCCAGTTCTGTGAGATCTGATGGTTGTGGAACCAGCTGCCTGATGGCTCTTTTAACTTCATCCCACAAATGCTCAATTGGATTGAGATCTGGTGATTGTGGGGGCCACCTAAGCAAGATAAAGTCTCCCTCATGTTCTTGAAACCACTCCTGCACAATA
>NW_006285997.1:471915-478283 GCF_000327345.1 Myotis davidii
CCGCCCCCAGCTCGGGGTCTAAGCCGAACGTGGCTTCGGCAGTGGTTGCTGGGTGCCTCCTCCCCCTCCTGCTGCCTGGGCTCCCCCCTTGGACCCTTGATTTGTTGCTGGTTCCCACGGGCACAGGGTGGGGTTGGCCGACGGCTTCCCCGCGGTGCATGCTGCCCTCCCACTGGTCCCTCGATGGCCTGTATTTTCTGTAAGTCGGATATTAGGTCTAGAGCCATGATTAGATTCAGGTTTGCTTGTTTATCTCTCTCTCTCTCTCTCTCTCTCTCTCTCTCTCGTTTTCATTGATTTCAGAGAGGAAGGAAGAGGAAGAGAGAGAGAGAGAAACATCAATGAGGAGAGAGAATCATTGACCGGCTGCCTCCTGCACACCCCCTACAGGGGATGGAGCCCAAAACCTAGGCCTGTGCCCTGACCAGGAATTGAACTGTGACCTCCTGGTTCATAGGTCGACGCTCAACCACTGAGCCACACCAGCCGGGCTGTTTATTCATTTCTTGGCAAGCACATCTCTTAGGAGGCGCATGTACTTTGGCCTTCCTTCCAGGAGGGTGTGTTGTTGGCTGCCCCCTGGTGGCTTCCGTGGGTGCTGTGAGCCGACCCCACCCTGCAGTCCCCAGCTCCTCCATGGGATGGCCTGAGTCCCCAGGGGTGATCACTGACTGCCTGGACCCACCCTTTCTCTTCGGAGTTGGGACAGGGCAACTTGTCTCATTCTGCCGTTGCTCCGACATCTCTTGGCGGCATCCTTCTAGCATGCGGACCTGTGATGACCTTGCCATGCAGCGGGCACAGAAAAGACAAGATGAGCGCTTGGTTCTCTCTCATATTTACCATTTTTAGAGGAGAACCTTTGTGTCTGTATTTATACCAGTTGATTCAATCCTATCAATCTCTATTCCAAAGGTTAGGGCGTTTCTTATCTCCATTCCAGGGAGTAAAGATTATGTAGCTTAAGCATGATTGTTCGTAGTTAAAGTGATTAATTACCCGCCTGGCACTTAGTGAAGGGGTTTTATTCCCTCCCTAACTTCAGGGGAAAATTCCTACCTGGGGAAACAACCTTTCTCAGAGAGGTGACCTTGGTTAAAACACAGCGCCAAGAAGGTGACCAAACATATTAAGAACAGTATGCCATATATGCCAGGTCCCTTGAAACAGCAAAGATGGACTGGCTCCCGGCACTTGCAGCCTGCAGAACGGAGTGAACTTGTCCCCACGAGTATGATTACAGACTCATTCATTTTCACACATTGGGCATCTTTCCATCCCTCTGCCGTTGTTTCTCTTTTTGGCTTCAATTGTCCTATCTCAGGCCACGCTGACCACTGTGTCCTTGCGCCGTGACCCCGACAGCCTTAGCTCGGGGTGGATGTTTACTCTCCGACCTTGTTCGCTAGTGCCTGTGGGGTGTTTGGATGGGCTCTCTGGGCATCCCGGCCGCTGGAGGACAAGTGAGCGTTGGGTGGAGGGCGCAGGGAGTGTCCCTAGATGTCCCACGCCGGCTCTCCTCCTCCCCCGTGGCGGAGAGAAGGTGAGAAGGTGGCTTTGCGGTGAGATCCACGTGGCAGGTCCTGATGTTCCCACGGAGATCTGGACCGTGTCTCCTGGTGTAGGGTGGAGTGGAGGACGGAGTGGAGGGTGTGAGCAAGACACTGACCACTTCCCGCCCCCAGTGCTCCCGTCACCATGCTCTCCACCTTCTGTCCTTTCCCTTCTCTAGCACGCAGGTGGTCACAGTGCTCACCTCTGAGGGACGCGCACAGGTGACCACGGGGATGCTCACAGGTGACCACAGGGACGCTCACAGGTGACCACGGAGACGCTCACAGGTGACCACAGGGTCGCGCACAGGTCAGCACAGGGACACGCACAGGTGACCACGGGGATGCTCACAGGTGACCACGGGGACACTCACAGGTGACCATGGGGACGCTCACAGGTGACCACAGGGTCGCGCACAGGTCAGCACAGGGACACGCACAGGTGACCACGGGGACACTCACAGGTGAACACAGGGACGGTGACCACAGGTCGCGCACAGGTCAGCACAGGGACACGCACAGGTGACCACGGGGACACTCACAGGTGAACACAGGGACGCTCACAGGTGACCATGGGGACGCTCACAGGTGACCATGGGGACGCTCACAGGTGACCACGGGGACGCTCACAGTTCAGCACAGAGACGCTCACAGGTGACCACGGGGACACGCTCAGGGAGTGGTGGCATCAGAGCGGCAGGTGGTCATGTCTCTGGGTTTGGCACGAAGTCTGAACCTGCTATTTTACTCTGTGCAGAGGTGACGGAGGGTTTTCTAAGAAAACACGGATTTTGTTCCATTTTCACGCTTCTGGTCTTGACCTGCCCGCCCTGGTGTATTGTGGGAACCGGAGAAAACGTTTTCTCAGCGCCTGGCGCCCCGTGCCCACTTCCCCTGCTGCTCAGCAGCGAGGCCTCGTGCAGCGTGGGCCGGTCTGGCCTGGCCGTGCGGAGCTCAGCGGGCGGTATTTGAGGAACACGCTGTTCTCCTTTTCTAGACTCATGGTTCCCAAGACCGTGCCTCCCGCTGGGTGGCGGCGCTGGGGTGCTCTCCATAGACCAGCAGACGAATCTGCCAGGCGGTCGAACGCTACACGCTTCACGTGCTGAACGCTAAAACGTTTCAGTGGCTTCTGGTGGAAACGTTACTGAACACGCAGCTGCCTCAAGCAGAGGCCGCCAAGCAGCGCCTCGCCTGCTCTTTGGGACTGATGAGTCAGCTGCCGCCGTGGAACAGGAGCCCCTCGCGGAGTGGCCTCAGACAGCTGTCCTTCTTCTCCCTGTCCTTCCTTCTCCCTGTCCTTCCTTCTCCCTGTCCTTCCTTCTCGCTGTCCTTCCTTCTCGCTGTCCTTCCTTCTTGGGGCCGGGCGGCAGGCTGCCGGGTCTCAGGGCCTCACCGGGGGCCAAGCCTAGGTCTGTCCCACCAGTGTCCATGCTGGGCCCCATCCGCTGGGGCAGAAACCCAGGGGGAGCTTTGCTTGCGGAGCTGGAGCGATGCAAGAGAGCCAACCCGCCTGCGGGAGCACGTTCCACGTCTCTGCGGCCATCCCACGGGGTCCTCTCCACCCTCCACGCGAGTCAGCTCTGAGCCTGGCCTCGTCCGTGAAGGCGGGGAGGGAGCGTTCGGCGAGCACCTAGCTTATCATGACAACCGGGTCATGGGCAGGTTGTCGGACACGGTTTCATGTCTGTGCGGTCCTTGGCCCCTGCACAACCCGCCCGGCAACCCTGCCTGTCCCTTGCTCCTCCTGTGCCTGCGAGGCTGTGAAGGGCGTGCGAGGCCGTGGAGAGTGTGCGAGGCTGTGAAGGGCGTGCGAGGCCGTGGAGAGTGTGCGAGGCTGTGAAGGGCGTGCGAGGCCGTGGAGAGTGTGCGAGGCTGTGAAGGGCGTGCGAGGCCGTGGAGAGTGTGCGAGGCTGTGAAGGGCGTGCGAGGCCGTGGAGAGTGTGCGAGGCTGTGAAGGGCGTGCGAGGCCGTGGAGAGTGTGCGAGGCTGTGAAGGGCGTGCGAGGCCGTGGAGAGTGTGCGAGGCTGTGAAGGGCGTGCGAGGCCGTGGAGAGTGTGCGAGGCTGTGAAGGGCGTGCGAGGCCGTGGAGAGTGTGCGAGGCTGTGAAGGGCGTGCGAGGCCGTGGAGAGTGTGCGAGGCTGTGAAGGGCGTGCGAGGCCGTGGAGAGTGTGCGAGGCTGTGAAGGGCGTGCGAGGCCGTGGAGAGTGTGCGAGGCTGTGAAGGGCGTGCGAGGCCGTGGAGAGTGTGCGAGGCTGTGAAGGGCGTGCGAGGCCGTGGAGAGTGTGCGAGGCTGTGAAGGGCGTGCGAGGCCGTGGAGAGTGTGCGAGGCTGTGAAGGGCGTGCGAGGCCGTGGAGAGTGTGCGAGGCCGTGAGGGGCGTGCGAGGCCGTGGAGAGTGTGCGTGGCCGTGAGGGGCGTGCGAGGCCGTGGAGAGCGTGCGTGGGTAGGAGAAGCACATTCTCTCTGGGGCCTGGGGGCTTCTCCAGGCGCTGAAACCTGTTGGTGGGCGTCTTGGACACGGGTAGCTTTTTTCTTTCCTTTCCCCTCCAGTGGTCGGCAAACGGCGGCTCGCAAGCCACATGCGGCTCTTGGCCCCTTGAGTGTGGCTCTTCCACAAAACACCACATGTGGGCGCGCACGTACAGTGCGATTGAAACTTCATGGCCCGTGCGCAGAAGTCGGTATTTTGCCACGGTTCATGGAAGTGGACGTTGCCTCGGTCAGTTGGTAGCTGACTTAGAAGACCCATGTGATGAACCCGCTGAGGAAAAGCGCAGATGCAAACGGGGACATTTGTGTGGGGGTGTAATTGGTGCTGATTATAATGATTGCTGATTTCCAGGTGCTTACCATGTCCACCAAGCAGGCCCCAAATCGACTGTCTCCATAATGAATGACGAGTAGCAAAGTGGCTTCTATTTGAACATGTTCTGCAATAAATTCCTTCTTAATTCAAAGTGTCTTTGTAACTAAATGACCTGGGCAGGATGTCACCATGTTTACAAAGTTGCATGTTTTTCAGATGCCTGGGGAGCACTGCCCATGCCTGGCAGTGCAGGGTTAGCATTAGCCTCTCCCTCCTCCCTTCTTCATGCTTAATCTCATTTAATTCTCACGGCTCTCCGTGATGGGAGCTCCATGCTGGGAGCTCCGTGGTGGGTGCTTCAGAACCTGTGCTGGCTGCTCTGTGCTGGGTGCTTCGTGCTGGGTGCTCCGTGCTAGGTGCTCTGTGATGGGAGCTCCGTGCTGGGTGCTCTGTGATGGGTGCTCCAGAACCTGTGCTGGGTGCTCCATGATGGATGCTCTGTCCTGAGAGCTCTGTGCTGGGAGCTCTGCTGGGTGCTCTAGAGCCTGTGCTGGGTGCTCTGTGCTGGGTGCTCTGCTGGGTGCTCTAGAGCCTGTGCTGGGTGCTCTGCTGGGTGCTCTAGAGCCTGTGCTGGGTGCTCTAGAGCCTGTGCTAGGTGCTCTGTGCTGGGTGCTCCATGCTGGGTGCTCTGTGATGGGAGCTCCATGCTGAGTGCTCCATGGCATTGTGTGCCACACGGATCCTCATCAAAGGGGGCTCGGCCATCGCCCGCTGCCACACGGCTGGGCTGGTGAGGGGTGGGCAGGGCCCCCCAGTTCCCCGAGGCGTCCTCAGGAGCACCACCTGCACCTCCCTGTGGCCGCCTCCTTGCCGTTGACCTGGGACTCTGGGGCCTCGGCTGGTGCTCCCTCTTGTCCCTCCAGCCTCGAGTTCGGGGACGGCTTTCTTTTCGTCTCGTGGAGAACACAGCCATCACGTGTGTGTTTCACTGAGTAGATGCTGAGTGGGCTCGTCAGAGGCGTGAGGGCGCTGGGCTGGGGACTGGAGCTGCAAAGGCCCGTTTGTTTCATTGCTGCGCACAGAACGCTGGAGGTGGCTGGTGAGAGGCATGAAGTGAGGAAAGTGTGGAAGTGAGTCACAGACCGTCAGGGTCCGTGGCCCCGAGGGCCCCGGAGAGTCCCCTGAGGGCTGGTCCTCCGTGTCCTAGACTCTCTGCCGGGTCTGCTCTGCGGCCACAAGGAGCCCCGTGGGCATGCGCCACCTTCCCTCCCTGAGGACGCTGCCCGCCCCCCACCTCCCAGCCCCCCTGACTCCCTATGATGACCCGTGCCCGCTAAGGCCTCGGTGCAGATACTTTCACACAGTCGCCGTGTCTGCCCCCTCCCCCACACGGCCCTGAGAAGTGGCCGTCACGTGGAAGCCGAGGCATGTAGGACACACGGCTCTGCAGGCCCCGTGGCTCCGTGAACCGTCCCTGGGACATGCCCTCCTCTCGGACTCGGGTTCCTCCTTCCTGTTTCGGTTCTTCTTTCTGGGTTTTCTCCGCCAGCCACTCCCTCGTCTCCGCTTCTCCGTCTGGTCTGACCCGTCTCCCCGATGGCACCCTCCCATCCTGGGACCCCCAGCATGGGCCTGGTGGGCCCTGGCGTACTGCCCACTTCTTCCCCATGGGGTTGTTTTTAATTCTCATCGATAAGAGTCTCACCTCTCCACTGAGCAACAGCCAGCCAGTGGTTTCCATCAGCTCTTCCCCCTGACCCCACATCACACTGTGGACATGGTTGATGATGTGAATGCAGGCGCATGGGAGCCCCTGGGAGGGTCCAGTGGCAGCTGGGTGTGCGGAGCCCGAGGGCGGGCGGTCGGACAGCGGTCACCTGGTGAGGAGGGATGCTGAGGTCCAGCCCCAGCGGGTCCAGGGGTCCCCAAAGGTGTGGACGGAGTCGGCGAAGAAGGAATGACACGGAGAACGCGTTCAGTTGATCAGCAGCCTTGCCAGGATCTCTA
>NW_006285997.1:478397-480980 GCF_000327345.1 Myotis davidii
TGAAAGTGATTAATTGCCTGCCTGGCACTTAGTCAAGAGGTTTTATGCCCTCCCTAACTTCAGGGGAAAATCCCTACACGGGGAAACAACCTTTCTCAGAGAGGTGACCTTGGTTAAAACAGCGCCAAGAAGGTGAGCAAACATATTAAGAACAGTATGCCATATATGCCAGGGCCCTTAAAACAGCAAGGATGGACCGGCTCCCAGCAGAGGGACGTCGCAGTGGAAGGGTCCTGCCCAGGGGAGCCGTGCTGTCGGTGCGAGTGGAGACCGGGTGCCGCGGCCCAGCTTCCGGCGGCCGCAGGGGGAGGTTTGGCCGAGTCGCCACGGGACACGTGGACGCAGGCTCCTCCCGGGCAGTTGGAGCGGGCCGGGCCCGGGGATGACTCGGGCGTGTTTCAGGGGATTCCTGGTGCCGCTGAGCGGAGACCTGTACCTTTTCCGCTTGACGTTCGAGAACATTCTCAAGGAACGACATCCCCCCAAATTTTGTTTAAAAAAACATTTTCGGTTCCTCTGAGTTTTGTTGACGTGTACGCTTTGGGGTAGAGTTGGCTGTATTTAGCCAAGGAACGCACAGGGCAGCAGTTACACTCCGTTTCAGGTGGACAGCAGCAGCCGGTTCCGTGGGAGTGGGTCCGTGGCCCATCAGTGCCCTTGGAGAGAGTGTGGCCAGGGTTTAAAAGACCATTTCCCATGTCGCATCCTGCCCAAGGGGTCCTGTACCGGCCTTTCTACTGGACTCTACCGTTCCAGTCATGGCCCAAGGATGGCACAGGTTTTTATTTTTATTTTAGTGGCTGACTCTGAACTTCCCAGCAGGTGAAAGTGTAGGTTTTCTGTCTCCACAAAATGCGGGCAAAAGCCCAGCCGGTGTGGTTCTGCGGTTGAGCGTCAACCTATGAACCACGAGGCCGCTGGTTCGATAACCCATCAGGGCACATGCCCAGGTTGTGGGCTTGATCCCCAGTAGGGGGCGTGCAAGAGGCCGCAAATCAATGATTCTCTCTCATCACTGATGTTTCTCTCTCTTTCTCCCTTTCTCTCTCTTTAAAGATTGATTAAAAAAACAACACATATTAAAAACAAAGAAGAAAACATAAAAAAAAAACCTTAAAAAAATGCATGCAAACCACGCCTCCCTTTGTGTGTTTACTGGCACATGCAGGCTGTTTCTGTGATGGGTGTGTAGGAAGTCATGTGTGCGTGTGATTTTGGGAGTGTTTGCTGTACCGCATGTTCCTGCCTGATGCCTATGACATAACGCCTCGTGATAGATCCCGATGGTGTGCTGGGACGGAGGCCCAGGCTCCCGGGAGGCGCACCTGGAGAGCCCGGCCCTGCTGCCCGCATCCTCCCCGGGGACATCTGTAGTCCGGGCATCCGCCCCGTGCCCGGCGTAGACGGGCAGTGCCGGGACAGCGTGTGGGTGTGCCATTTGGCCATCCGGTCTTCGGGGAAGGAGGTGGAAGCTGGGTGGTGGCCTGGCAAATGCTCTAGCCACCTCTCTCTCCGATCACCCACAGCCCTCTGACCGGCAGGCCGTGCCCTCTTCCCGAAGCCCCGTGCCATGCACGCCCTGCTCCCAGCCCCACTTTCTCCACAAACACGGAGGCTGCTGCTCATAAGACTCTGCTCCTCGCATCCAGGTGGGGGAGTTAACAACAGGAAGAAGCATTCGCCTGGTGAATTGCAGACTGTCTCGTGTAAGCAAATCTGACAGCGTGGTGGTGGCGTTGGATTGAGCTGGGGGCACAGCTACTGAGAGAAACGGGGCAGCATGTGAGAAAAAGGACACGTTTGTTTTTACGGAGAATTCAGATTTAATTAAGCCTTGTCTAACATCTCTTAAAAAACTGGAGGATGCTCTAACCGGTTTGGCTCAGTGGGTAGACCGTCGGCCTGCGGACTGAAGGGTCCCAGGTTCGATTCCGGTCAAGGGCGTGTACCTTGGTTGCGAGCACATCCCCAGTGGGGGTCGTGCAAGAGGCAGCTGATTGATGTTTCTCTCTCATCAATGTTTCTAACTCTCTATCCCGCTCCCTTCCTCTCTATAAAAAAATTTAATAAAATATATTAAAATATATATATATATATTTAAAAAAAACTGGAGGAGAGATAGAATTATCATCAGGCACCCGAGAACCCTGAAATCCTAAGACTTTGATAAATGTATTTACATTTGAGTGGATCTGTCAGTTTACCACTCAGTACAGAGCCATTTTCTGTATTTGCCAGCGTGATCCCTTGATGAGTGTTGCATCTCTGCCAGAGTGCTGGAAAATGCCCTGGTCAGAATTGAACTCGGGCGGCTTTTCCTTTAATGACCCTGGCCGCAGGGGGCTTCCTGTTTGCTGTTCTTCTCTTTGGGGACGGCGTTGACCTGGCGTACCTACCCTTTACACCTGATTATAGTTTTTATTTCCCAAAGGTGTTAAAATAAAAAATATAAAAATGTGAGCCAGGTGGGTTGCGTTTTTTCTAGTAGGATGTTGAGCAGCCCATGCTGCAAGGGAGGAGAGACGAAGCCCAAAGGTTACTCTCATGCGAGAATGTCCTGCTTTTGGGTTTCGAACTTCAGAC
>NW_006285997.1:481085-484225 GCF_000327345.1 Myotis davidii
GCTTCCCTTCGAGTAAAATCAAAGACATCTGTTAACCTAATCACACGCTCACCTTGACGTTTGCGTTTACCGGTTCCCTCGGAGAAAAGGTCCTCCGAACGCTACCCTGTGTCTTATGCTGTTGGAGACAATTCTTGGACCTGTCCATCTTTTTTTTTTAAAATATATTTCTTTATTGATTTCAGAGAGGAAGGGAGAAGGAGAGAGAGATAGAAACATCAATGATGAGAGAGAATCATTGATTGGCTGCCTCCTGCACACCCCCCACTGGGGATGGAGCCCGCAACCTGGGCATGTGCCCTGACTGGGAATCAAACCATGACCTCCTGGTTCCTAGGTCGATGTTCAACCACTGAGCTACACTGGCCGGGCGGGAGCTGATGATAAAGGCTCACTGACTGACTCAGGGATACGCAGTGTCTTCCTCCGGTGGACTAGGAGCTCCTGGGTATAGGGGTTGCATCTTACCTGCCATCCCCAAGAATCTAAAATCTCAATCTTCGCATGACTCACGGGACAGGAAAACCTAATCTCACCTGCCGAGGTGATATTACACATGTGGATGCAAAATTATTCACCCTGACTGGGCACTGAGCCACATTTTCCTGGGAAGCTTACAAGTTAATTTTCAAAAATAAAAATGCAGGATGCCTCAGGGCTCGGGTGTCCGACGGGGACTCAGAGCCCAGGCCTAGAGCCCGCGGGCGGGTCTGGTGCTGGCGCTCAGTGAGGGTTCAGGGAAGGGAAGGGGTTGCTGACCGACCCCCATTGTCATGCTGTTTGCCAGCTGGTAACCTGGTCACGGGTGGTGCTTCTTCACAGGAGAATTTCCAAAGGGGACGTCTCTGCTGTCTGGAGTTCCGGCGGACAGAGACAGGTGAGGGCTGACTAAAGCTTTGCCAGGGGAGTGGGAGGCTCCTGTGTTAGTGCCTTTGAGAGAGAAGACAAGGTGTTTACGGTTCCCAGGGGCTGTGGCGTCGGACGGAGCAGGTTACGACTCGGGGACCCATTTCCACGCCCGTTTCCAGGAATGAGCTGAGCAAGGTGCAGGGGAAACCCCCCTGCAGTTGTCCACACGTGCGGAGAGGAGTGAGCTGGGGCTTTGTCGGCCTCGTCTTTTCAGCTAAAGAGAGGAGGGGCGGCTCTAAGCTCCTGGGACGAGGTTCGAGGGTGACCGCGGACGCGCTTTATTTCCGAGATCCACATCGTGCCGGGCACCTTCTTCTAACGCTGTCCATCCCTTTGTCAGTTTCCCCCCCTGAGGGCAAGGCCAGGCTGGTAAGAGGGTGCGCACTTGGCAGGCAGTTGTGACTAAAAATGCATCCGAAGGTTAGAAAATATTCAAGAGGGCCCGGCCAGCTTAGCTCAGTGGTTGAGCATCGACCTAGGAGCCAGGAGGTCACAGTTCGATTCCCGGTCAGGGCACAGGCCTGGGTTATGGGCTCGACCCCCAGTAGGGGGCATGCAGGAGGCAGCCGTTTAATGATTCTCTCACATCGTTGGTGTTTCTCTCTCTCCCTCTCCCTTCCTCCCTGAAACCAATAAAAATTTATATGTAAAAAGAAAATCTTCAGGATGATTATCCTTGTATTCCTTCGAGAAGACGGAAGACACTCAGAACGGAGCACTTTTCTAGTTTGTACAATATCCCTGTTGACGGGGAGTCATTCCAGGTGGAGCCGTGAGAGACCTGGGAAAAGCACGTGTTGACCTGTTTGGTTTCAGGTGGGGGAACGATGAGACTTACCATTTCAGTCTGCAGAGGCAGTTTAACGCCACGCTACCCTTCACAGGGACACTGAAGACGTCTTCTCTGTAGTCATTGTTTATTGATCCTCTGACACGGTGCGTGCACTCCGCCAGGCAGGAGGCGGGGCACACGCAGGGCCGGCCGCTCCTGACCTCAGAGGACTGGGAACTGCCAGGCGGGAGTGAGATAAGAGCGGAAGGAGGGCCCCGTCACGGAGGTCAAGAGGAGTGGAAAGTGCTGTGAGAGCTGCGATGGTTGTTGCCGGGGCCGGGCAGCAGCAAGAGGCTCAGATGTTGGTTAAGGAGGGGAGTGCACGGGGGCCTGTGGCAGGGTCCTGTTTTAAGCAGTGCTTTTACTTTAAAAACCCAATGGCTGCAGAGAATAAGTTGTTTTTTCCCTCCTGTCACGGGGCCGTGTTGATTCGGCGGCAAGAGATTCTGAGCGTGAACCTGCTCTGGCTCAGGGGGGTCTTGAAGCTCCCGTGTGCACGAGGTCAGAGGTCAGCAGTGACTGCCACTCAGAGGCCGGGGACGCCTCCAGCAGGTGCGGCCGTCCGTCCGGGGACAGCCCCTCCCCCCTTCACAGCCAAAGGAGCCGGCCCAGCGCCCGGGAGAGCCCATTCTTCATGACCCCGCCGCCTGTGACGCTTGGCATGGCAGCGACGGCGCTTGCTGGGTTGTGCTGGTTCGTGAGCTTTCCAGGGAGGGCGGCGTTCCTTCCGGGACCATGGAGAACCAGGGATGGGGCGGCAGGAATGAGTGGGATGATGTGTCTTTCCTCCAGGAAAATCCTCTGGAAGGTACGCACATGCCCCCGCTCACAGCTGTGAGGTGAGCGAGGATGCTCTCGCCTGCCTGCGCTCGGTGGCAGGGCCCCTCTGCGGCTCCAGGCATGTCCTTCCCTTGAACTCCAAACCCCTGAACCTGATCAGAGGAGCAGGCTGTAAATAGCGCCCTGGGGTCCTGCCGCAGCCAGAGATGCTGCTATAATTAGTAGTTGGCGGCCTGCGGGCGCCCCAGAATGATGGCCTGTCAGTAGGAATCTGCGCTTTTATTAGCTCGAGGCTCTGAGTGGTGAAGAGAACTGAGTCTCCTTCCATAGGAGACCTTTGAAATAACAGTAATTGAGACAAGTAAACCCGGGGGGCGGGGGCGATGAACTGGCTCTCTAGCTCCCTTCATCCCTTCAGTTTGGTGCGGTGGGAAGCGCACAGGAAACTGGAAGCATCTGGGTGATTGTGTCCGTGGAGCCTAGCACAGGCCGGCGTCCAGGCGGTGCAGATCGGGCAGCTTTCAGGGGCCCGTGCTTGTGACCCTGTAAGAGGAGGCGGGTGAGAGGAAGCGTGAAGAGCTCAGGAATGGCGGCGGGGAGCGTGACGTCAGCGCAGGGA
>NW_006285997.1:484321-505908 GCF_000327345.1 Myotis davidii
GGGCGAGTGGTGGGCACAGGTGGGGTAGCCCCAAGGCTTTCTTGTTTATTGTTGACATTATTACAGGTGCCGCCCCCCACCCCCCTTCACCCCCTTCTTGTGTAGTCATTGCGGCCACTCGGATGGGATGTGGAAACAGATGCTGAGCTGGTGTGTGGGGAATAGGTCTGACCCCGCGTAACTCTGGGGCTTCATCCGTGAAACAACGTAACCGTGGCAACGACGTCCAAGAAACCCGGCTCAGGAACATGTCCCGAAGGGGAAGTCATGTTGAAGGAAAGTTCATCGTCTATTGATGCAACGTTGCTTGTCTTTGTAGCACTTCCTTTAAGAGCAGCATTGGGTCTGGCCGGTGTGGCTCAGTGGGTGAGCACTGACCCATGAACGAGGAGGTCACGGTTCGATTCCTGGTCAGGGTACATGCCCGGGCTGCAGGCTCCATCCCCAATGTGGGGCCTGTGGGAGGCAGCTGATCAATGATTCTCTGCCATCACTGATGCTTCTATCTCTCCCTCTCCCTTACTCTCTCTGAAATCATTAAAAACATATATATATATATATATATTTTAAAGAAGAGTATTGGGATTTGGATGTGAAAAGACAGATTAAAATAGATAAAACTAGTTGTCTATATATACACATTTGTAAATACTTGTAGACCTAAAATAGACCAGTACAGATCTATCTAGTTAGATCTCTTTTAGGTTTTAATTAAAAATAAGCCTTCTGAGAAATAAACTGGAATAGTCTTAGGAAAATGTAAGAGTATTTTTTTTTTTGCCCTTAAAAAAATGCCTGAATATTTTTATAGCGATATCACATCATCTCATATAATAACATCCTCTCACTGGAGCCAGCCTCAGATGTCCTTTCCTTCATGTTCCCAAGCTTTTATTGAAAAAATATTTGCAGCCAGGTGTAAATTAAAATTTTTTAATTATTTGAAAATGCCATTCTTTTCTCTGATCTTTTCCTGACCTATTAAGTGTTCCTCTAAAACCGATTGCAATCACTCTTCGATATCTTACTTCTGAAATTGCCACCCAAACGTGTCCCGCGAACACAGTCCTTTCCTGACTCCTTCTTCCTTCTGTGGCCTCTTCTGCTCGATAGAGGAGGTCATTTGAAAGCCTCTGTCAGTCACTGTCACTCTCCATCTAAAAAGTTTAATTATCTCTGGGGTTAGAGCGCCAACACAAGAACTAAAGGGTCACAGGTTCGATCCCCGGTCAAGGGTACGTACCTCAGTTGTGGGTTCTACCCTAGGCCCTGGTCAGGGCATGTGTGGGAAGCAATCAATCCGTGTGTCTCTCTCACATAATGTTTTTCTCTCAGTCTCTCTCCCACTGTTCCTCCCTTCATTCCACTCTGTCTGGAAATTGCCACAACCTTTTGCAGCGAGGATTCAGGATCTGGAGAAGGGGCTGCACATAAATGGATATACTAAACAAAAAAATATGAATTTAGAAGGCATGGGAGAACCAGGCAGAGACCTACTCTCTAGTGGAGTGGCTGCCCAAATGCCCAGACCCATAGCTTTTTATTTACTAGAATACACATTTGCCCTTTAGCAAAGCAAACAGACATCAATGGTAAGGTTTGGTAAACAATAAAGGATTATCAGGTTAGGGGATTACCTTCAGCCATTCAGCCAGCAGCAGGGTAATACAATGCTGATTCTCAGCCCTTGCTGAATATCAAAGTCCATCAGCCTTCTGATAGACTTCTCACATTTAGATGTTAACTACTTGTTGGTCTTTGCCTCCAGCAGGAAATCAATGGAAAAAATGTCCTCAGGTGAGGATTAAAAGTAACAATAATAAATTTTTTTTAAAAAAGTGTAACTAATAGGTATGAGGAAACTTCAAGGCCTTTCATGATGGTGCCACTGGGTTTACCCTCCATCCTAGGACTCATCGTGCTGCCAAAACATCCCACCTGCTCCTCTGGGGGATTTTGACCTCCTGCCCCCAAAGCCCTGAGGGATTTCCAACTCACTCATGAAACCTTTTGTGACAACCCCCAGCCACCCTTATTCTGCGATTCCATTGCCCTCCTTCCGAAACCTTAAAAAAAGGACACTTTCTTTGTTCTTGCTGCACTAATTATTCTCGGCATGAGCATCATGCCTAGTGGAATGCAGTAGTGCATTTCTACCTGATAGTCTATTTTTCTCTTTAAAAACTGTGGACAGTGGCCTTATTTCCCTCTTAGGATTGTCTGACTGTGAGGCCATTATGCAGGGTATTGTCACAGTTCATGGACCTACCTATCTAATGCCACCCTCAGAAACGGTTAATTTTGAAATCTGAAGGAAACAGAAGCAGCCCAGGTGTTGTCACATTGAGTTTGGATTCTGGAGGGCATGGCATTCTCAGTGTGTCTTGACAACAGGAGATCTTGGGTAGACTCTGAAGGCAGAGCAAGATCTGAACTGGCAGTTTCCTTACCATGAGAGTGGAAGATGCAGTGAGCACAGGGCAGTCTCCTTACCGTGAGAGTGGAAGCTGCAGAGGCTGCATGCCCCGGGAGCCAGAGTTCTCCATTTTCAACGAGTGCCCAGTAGATTCCACCATGTGGCTTCTGCTTAACACAGGAGCGTCAGGACTACTTTTACAGCTATTCATAGCAATGACTACCTTCCCTTTTCTACAGAAACAGATGTTGGACAGTGTGGAAGACCAATCAGTCTTTCCAAAATATTTCTTTCTGGAATGTTACAGAGCTTACGTGCATTCAATAGAATGCTAAAAATGTTTCTTGGCAAATAAACACCAAGGATTTTTTAAAATTTATGTAGTTTGTTTAAAGCCAAGGAATAAAGCCATTGAGTTGTGACCAAGCCACCCTCATAGTTCACTCTTCTTTTACCTCAGTGGGAGGCCTCCCTTCAAACATTCAAACAAAAATCAAGCCTGTCCAAAGATGAGCAGTATTTTACAAACTTTTTGAAGAGGCTTCCTTAAATTCTGGGGGGAAATGCCCGATTTGATATTTTACCTTTTTGGGTGATGGATATTTTGAATTCCTGTCAATACTTTCCATCTTCACTCTGAGGTCAGCTCATTTGACCCTTTGGGTCTTGCTCTTAAGGGATGTTAGGACTGAGCGGAGATTAGTCCAGGGCTTCTTTTGACCCATGACTTTGGCAAAACCATCCTCTACCCAATATCTGTGAGTGATGAGGTTTTCCACTCCGGCTGTGTGAACGGGCTTGGTGTGGGTACCACACACGATTCCTTCCAGCCCTTTAGGGTGGTTCTCTCCCAGACCCATACTTTCATGATGCATGTGCTTTCTTCTCAGTACTCGGGGGAAACTCATACAGGCCATTGCTGTTCTTTTAGTGTGTAGCTCTCTCCTCTCTGCTTCCTTGATCTCCAAAGACTCAACTCTCTTCTCAACTCCAGGAGGCACGAGGGCTCCTTGGGGCTCCGTGCACTGGCCCCTCGCTCCAGGCAGTGAGCAGGAGCAAACGTAGGGCTCTCCCCTCCCGTGTATGCCGCACACCCACTGTCTTGCAACCCTTGCTACATATACTTTCCCCAGTTTTTTGGTTGTTTCAGGAGGTTCCTCCTGTCTCATCTTGGTTGGAAGCAGGAGCATTAGGTGTCAGTTTCCCCCGGAGGCCGTTTTTCTTCTTTTCCAATCTGGAGCCTCTTTCCCCTTATCTTGGTTTTTACTTTTTTTCCTCACCTTTATCCTTTGTTACAAGATACAAGTTCCCTAAATCTGTTTTTATTTATCTGTCTGAATTTCCTTCACTGTTTCAAGAGGGCACAAATGAGATAGACCTTTGGTCATGACTTGATTTCTGACTTGGATTCTTGATAGAGACCAGCCCCAGACTCGGACAGAAGCTAAATGGGCCCCAAAGCACCGCCGCCCCCCTCGCCCCTGCCCCCCAGCAGATGCTGTGATTGTGTTCATTCCAAAGCTGGATGTTGGTGGTTATTGTCTTTTATGTCGTCTTGTGCAGATTTTAAGGTGTGATGGGCCAGGGCTGCTTTTTTTTTCTCACCAGGATTAATAAAAGCTCCAGAATCTAGCAAATAGCAAGTTATATCCCGCAGAGAAACAAGCTCTAATGGTTCTCAGTTGACAGGCTTTTCTGGTGAAGCACAGTTGTTATTCCTCGGACAGAGTGCTGAACAGTGGTTTCCTTAAGTGGCAGTTAGTTCCCTACGCCGTGAATATCAACTTAGAGGCGACAGCCAACGGGAGCTTGCTTTCTTTCTGTTCCATGGAAAAAGGACTGTGATTTTCTTGACCTCACATTGCGAGGCGTGAATTTTAATCTGCTTTCTAAAAATGTTTGGCAAATGGCAATTGACATAGAATCCTTCGTCTTTTCAACGGTTGCCTTTGCAGTGACGGTGCCTCTGAGGGGTCTGAGGCCTTTGTCATCAAGGGTGCTCTCAGGAACACAATGGCCTGCTTTCACCGGCCCGGCGGACCCAGATAGGTAAGTTCTGAAAAGTTCCTAACCTGCCACAGAAAGGAGTCAGTGTGCCGCAGGGGGAAATGCCCTGGTGTGTCTGATGAAGACTACCGAGCAGTTACTGTCTTTGCGGGAGGTTCTCACACTGGGGTCTGATGGATGCAAAGACTCCTGGTCCTCAGCCTGGACGCTTCCAGTGTCAAGTGATCATCGTACTGGCACGTCGTCGTGATGACGATTCGCTGTTGGTTTGTTTCTTGGTTGACTAAGTATTTACCGGAAATCTGCGCTGTGGCAGGTCCTGTTCCAGGCTGTGTTCATAGCCATGAGCAGTTCCCTCCTCTCACTGAGGGAACATTAGTTGGTGTTATTATTCTAATTAACTCCTGGGGGATCTTGAGAAAGTCAGTTTTTTTATCCTGAGTGTCCTGGGCTCCAGTGCCAAAGCATGGAGCTTGCTACATGCTGTTTAAGGTTCTTAGAAAGAAAGCAAAGGGTGAGATGAAGGAAGCTCAGAGCTGTGATTACCAGTTTGGGGGAGCCCAGAATGAGCTTGGTCTTGGGAGTGTTCACAGACGCTGGGTGAGCCACGCTCAATACGCTGTTTCTCTCATCCCTCCGCCCAGGGTGGTCTGTTGTCTCCCTGACATTTGGATCTACTGATGCTTGTAATTGGCTGGCAACCAACTCTGCTCTTTTCATTATTTTGTTCTTTAAATTGCCTGCACTCTGGGAGAAAGGCTTATCTGCCTTCCCAGTCAACATGCTTCGGATTCTTCGACACCTCATTCCCTCCAGGCTGGCTCTCACGGTGCCTTCTTAATGGCGCTCTTGATTCCGCCTTCCGCATTTTAGGCGGTTGATGCTTGGCGATCTCCACTGGACCCTCTCGTGAGTGTGTTTCTAGGGATCAATGCCTTGCTGTGTGTGGGTCCAGACAAGCACGCCCCTGTTTTGAGCCCCCCGCCTTTGTGGGTGGGAGTTGATTTGTGGCCATTTTCTCGGGGGAAGAAGAATTGGATGGGAAACTGGTCTGTTTCTCAGAGGGAATAATGAGATTGTTGATGAGGGTCTTTTTCACTAGAAAGGAAATTTAATGACAGTTTTGGTGAAGGCATGTGAAAGTCTGTTTCATTGGGTAGCGGGTGGTGTCTGCCTGCCTCGCCTGTGTTCATAGAGCGACCGTTGCCCACGGACGATGGGCCGCTCATACAATGAGCTGCTGGACAGCGAAGATCTAATGTTGTATGGAATGTGCATTATCAACTCACTACCACACCCCCCCCTCCCCGATTTTTCGCTCTAATTTGTGTCACGTGGCATTCACGGAATTTTCACTCGGCTCGCACTGGTTCTCTAGCTCTCTGCCTGTCACTGCGCGTAGTCCTCTTCCCTGTCCCGGATGTGGGTTTACCAGTAGTGTTCGGTAACTTCTGGCTTCTTTCTCATCGCCCATCGTCCAGTGTCATCGTTCACATCGCAGGATCCTCCCGGCCTAAGGCAAACGAGGCCTCAGCGTGGATGGAGCACAGCGTCTCCACCTCCCGGTCCTCGTTCCTGGACCACAGGACGTCTGTCCCACTGAGCGGAGCCGGGGGAGTGACCACGGTCGATAAAAATCCTCAGCGACGATGACTGTGTGCCACCTTGCCCCTCATGGCCTGAGGGGCTGGAGAATCTTTACTGACAGCCGTGCTCCCCAAGGAGCCCACAGGCTGGCCCTCGGAACCCATGGGGCAGCTTGGTCTCCGGAAGCAGCCAGGCAGTGCCACAGGGGCTCCAGCCAGTGTCCTCTCTTTGCCATCGAAGCAGCATGTCAGGGTGGGAGGACCATGGACACCACGGAGGGCTGGCTCTGCATTTCCCTGGGGAGGAGAGGACGCTCACACAGGCACTGGGTGCCGCCGGCGCGGAGTGAGAGCAGCAGAGGAGCCGTGACTGCGGTCCTTCCGTCCGTGTTGGCGGCGGTGCCATGGGCCGGGGCGCAGCGGGCCGGGGGAAGCAGGGTTGGGCTGCAGTTCTGAGGTGGGGAGCTTTCTTCTCAGGTCTGTTGTTGCGAGAGGTTGTGTGATGTGGAAAGATCGGCTTTTATCGTTCTTGCTGTTGTTCCTTCTCCATTGAGTGGTGGATTTGGCAGGGACCCTGCTTTCATCTAAAACTGTCTACTGTCTCTACACATGGAGTTACACCAGAGTTTGATGCTTGCAAGTCACTCAAGGAAGTGGTTTGCTGAAAAATGTGGACTCTGTGGAAATATTCTATGACCCCGTTTTCTCCTCCCCCATTTCCTGGAGGTCAGAGGAAACACATGATTGAACTCTTCCGCTTGTCTGTTCTTACCAACTCTGACAGCTGCACCCCTGGGGCTCACCTCTCCCCAGAAGACCAGGGATAATCGGGCGTCGGGACCTCCCTGTCACAGTGGACGGTGTGGGAGACCCCGAGAGGAGTTTTATCAGCGTGTGTATCGCGTTTCCCTGTAAACCTGAGGAAAATCACCCGTAAGATGTCTCAACTGATGGTTCCAACTTGGGGCTGCCCTGCAGCCCGAGCCGGTGTGATATCATTCTCTTACCAAAAAACAATCTTTAGTTAAAAATGTAAAAAAGGAGAAAAATGATCATTGATTCTCAATCTTCCACCCAGAGATCGCCACTTTAGATATGGTAAATACTAGCTCTTAAAAGGCATGATTATGGAATCTAACACATGCAAATGTACATAAGTATGATAATATACATATTTTTAAAAGGAGTAATAGTGCGTGTCCTGTGTTGGAAGGTGCTCCTTTCACTAGGTGATGCTTCACATATATGTGTGTGTATATATGTTTGATTTTAGGGAGAGGAAGGGAGAGGGAGAGAGAAAAACATCAATGATGAGAGAGAATCACTGATTGGCTGCCTCCTGCACGCCCCCTACTGGGGATGGAGCCCACAACTCTGGCATGTATTCTGACCGGGAATTGAACCGTGACCTCCTGGTTCATGGCTGGACGCACAACCACTGCACTACACCGGCCAGGCCTCAGTGATACTTCTTGGTCAGTTTCTCCTGTGGTTAAAGGGCCTCCTGCGCACCTGCCTAAGGCCGGCGTCCCCGTGTGCGGGGCTCCACGGTGTCATTAAACCTGTTACTGGACATTGGAAGCGAAGGCTGCCTGTGCTGTGGTTCCCCTGTGGGTGTCACAGGAACACGAAGACCTTTCTGTTTGGACATCTGATCAGTGAGGAGCTGAGATCTGCTGGACCAGAACTTGGAAACCTGACCCCAGGCGCGTGGGAACCTGCTGGGGGATTTCCACGGAATCACTTACTGCTGTTGCGTCTTAACGTCACTACATTTTCTCTGTGCAACATTTGGATCTCACGTTACATTGGGTCAGCACGCAAACATGGAGAGATTCTGTTCCCGGGTAGCAGGCTACATACAAGGTGGCTAAGAGCGCGCCCGAGTCGCTCGCATTGTATTCATGAAGACGGCGGATGAATAAGGGAGGCGCAGTACCCGCCCCTGGTAAATGGGGAGTCCAGTGCTTGCCTGGTGCCAGGCAGGGAGGAAGGGCCTGTGTCGGTAGCGGGAACCTGTCTTCCTCCTCTCGGGGTCGCTCAAACTAAGTTTTTTAACGTGCGAAAGAAGGGCCCACAGCAACGGGTTTTCTGATTTTTCAGGGAAAGCTGGAAATGACATTTATTTATGGAAAACTCCCAATTCCTCAGTGTGGCAGTGACTGCCACCGCTTTAACACAGCGCAGGCGGAGCGGGAGGCATCGCGGGCCTGTCTCGCCCTCGGGTCTGCAGCGCGGTAGGCCCGGGCCGGTCCTCAGCTCTGGGATTGAGCAAATCCTTCAGAAAGCGAAGGCTTTGCCTCCCACGTCCGTCTTCCCGGGGTTGTTGTAAAGAGAGATGTAATATATAAAAGCCAGGAGATTTCCAATAGGCCGTCACTTAAGGGAAAAAAGGATGCACAACAGGGTGTGACAACCATTTATGGGTTCCTAAGGCCCCCACGTGAAGTGTGTAAAACCTCCCATTGTCTGCAGAGCGCAGCAGGGGCGGCGCATTCCAGCTCATCGGCGGGCGGTGGCTACGCAGCTAGTAACTGCTTTCTGCAGAACCCGGAACCAAGAGTTGGAGTCGATTCTGGACTGCTCACACTTCAGTGTGGGGTGCGTGTGAAGTGTATGTTTAAACGTGTGATGCTGGGGGACCTCGGAACCCATGGAGCCTGAAACCCACAGAGCACAGTGCCTTCCGGTCTGCGGGTGCTCTGCTTGTGGCCTCTCCCCGCCTCCCCGTCTCCGTGCCCTTCTGCTCCTCACTGTGTTGCTGAAGAGCCGGAACCATCCCCGAAGCAAGGCCTGGCCTGGAGTGGACATGCATGCCTCCGTGTGGGTGAACGTGTGGCCAGGCGCTCTCTCTTAGGTGCAGAAAGAGGTGACATTGGCCTAGCATGCTGCTTTAAAAAACTAGACATGACCCTTTTATGAAAAAAAAATATATATTTTTATTTATTTCAGAGAAGAAGGGGGAGAGAAAGAGAGAGAGAGAGAGAGAGAGAGAGAGAGAGAGAGAGAGAGAGAGGAAGGGAGAGGTAGTGAGAGACAGAAACATCAATGGTGATCATTGATCGGCTGCTCTCCCCCACGCCCCACACTGGGGATGGAGCCCACAACCTGGGCATGTGCCCTGACTGGGAATCGAGCCATGACCTCCTGCTTCATCGGTCGACGCTCAACCACTGAGCCAAGCAGCCTGGGCTAGACATGATCCTTTTTATAATCATAGAACATTGGAGTTGGTAACGGAGCAGGGATTTAGATCGTCTCTAGCTGGTGCCAGAGGTGAGGCCTCGCGTAGAATCAATAACCTACTTCTCTGAGGATTATCCAGCCTCAGCTTGGTTTCCACATTTTGGTCAGTTTGTTCCCTGGCGGAGAACGTGGTCCCACTGGTGCTGTTTTCCCGCTGTGTACACAGTGCAGTGCGGGGAGTGGCAGCCCTGAGGCCCCACAGCCCGCGGGACACTGCAGTGCCAGCTCTGCCACCTCCACGCTGGCTCGACCTCTCTTGGCTGATCTTTGGCGCTTGCCCAGCCGTGTGCGGGCGATGCTAGTGTCAGTCACCACTGGGCCTCTCCCAGCGCTGCTCCCTCCAGTGGCTAGTCGACTCAGAAGTCCCCGGAGAGAGATGACCCATCGGTATGCCCGCTCATTAATTTTGCAAAACACGTTGATCACTACCCCATGGTTTTCTTTACGTGCATTTAAATGGCTTCCAGTCCCCACTAAACAGACAAATGCTTTACGATTTTCTAAAATATGAGAGAGAAACAGTGATTCACGGGTTGCCTCCTGCATGTGTGATGACTGGGGCCGCAGATCGAACCTGCAACCCAGGTATGTGCCTTTGACCAGGAATCAAACCTGCGACCCTTCGGTGCTCAGGCTGATGTGCTAACCACTGGCCATACCGGCCGGGGCTCTCATCGGCATTTATTTAGGGTTTACAGTCTAAGGGAAGCAGCACCTTAGTCTGATGTGTGATCAAAACCCTTGGTTGGAGATGGTATAGCACCGCTTTCAGTTTCTCTGTTGGAGTAGATATTTTTGTACTCCCTCTTCCTAAATATTTCATAAATTTAATGCAGTGGAGGTTCGATCAGAATAACAAAACGGCAACTTTTCCTCCAAAATGATGTACACGTCGCCATCCATCACACTTTCCCTGCTGCCTGACGTTTTCAGCTGCCTGTGACCTACTTAGGGGTCGCCTGACGAGATGAGGGTTCCTGGGGAGTTTTGCGAGGCCGTCGCAGTGGATCCGCCCTTGTGCTTGCGATTCCCGCCTCGTTCCCGGGCGGACGACGGCCAGCCCGGGCCTGCACACCCGCCGCCTTCTTGTTGGGTGGACAAGCTTTCTGTTGTGATTGTCAGGAGCGGTAGCATTTGATTGTTTGGCTTCCGAGCGCACTGTGCATGTATCTGCGGGCATTCTAGCAGGAGGCATGTTAATCCTGCGTTCACCTCACTTCCATCCTTGTTAGTGAGCATTTCCCGTCCACGTCTCCTGCCCACAGGCTAATCGATCAGTTAGGAGTGAGGCAGGAAATTGCCCCGTGGAGTGCGATTCGTTTGAAGAGGCGGACACAGGGAAGCCCTCATGGCAAACTCTTTGAAAGGGAGCGAGTCCTGAGTTACAGCTCAGCGGCGAGAGGGAGGAGCGTGGGCCTGCGGGCAGGGGCTCTGACTGATGGCCAGAGAGCGGAACACACAACAGAAAGTTACAGAAATGGGGCTTCCTTTCCGAGCAGTTTGTAGGAAGATGTAGCAAATCTTGAACAAAATAGAGCGTGTCTGACCTCTCACTCCGGCCTGTCCTCAGGCTTGACCAGTGGTCTCCTCTGGAGCAAGTACCTCCTTCAGGACTCGCTGCCCCACGCCCGATGCGAGGGCCGCCCTGGGCAGGCATCCCTCCTGCCCTCTGCAGGGCCAGCTTCCGTCCCCCACGATGGCCAGTGGGACTCGGAAGTCAGCGTGGGAATCACTGACATGGCACGCTGGGAGCAGTGTGTGTGTGTGTGTGTGTGTGTGTGTGTTTAATACGTTTAATATGTGTTTATTGATTTCAGGGAGGAAGGGAGAGGGAGAGAGAGAGACATCAGTGATGAGAGAGAATCATTGACTGGCTACCTCCTGCACACCTCCTACTGGGGATCGAGCCTATAACTGGGCATGTGCCCTGATCAGGAATCGAACTGTGACCTCCTGGTTCATAGGTTGATGCTCACCCACTGAGCCACACTGGCCAGGAGGTAGCAACGTTCTTGACACCAGTACAGTTCTTCCCGCAGATGCACCCGCGTTGCTTATCCCAAGAAAGCGAATCCCGAAGCCACACGGACCCCAGAAGGTGCCTGTGTGGTGCCAACACGCAGGCCTTTTCTGAAATATCACTCAGGGCTTTTTCATTGTCACGAGCGCTGAGAAAAGCCGTGCACTGTGACCCAGTTTAGTGTCGGCCATATTTCTTGCCAACAGCTTATTGCTGGGACCCTGGTTCTCCCACGGCTTAAACAGGATCAGGTTGGCTTGTCACAGTCTCTCCTCCCGTCCACACAAGCAATCACACCGCCCAGTGGGCGCCATTACCGCCTTCATTAACCCCGCCGCCTGCTGCAACGAATGGATTTCCATGTGTGTCCGGGAGCCGCTGCTGCTGACAGTTCAGATTATCCGGACCAGAGGGGCGCGTCCGTCCTGCCCGGCGTGGGAGTGCCAGGGTAGGGACAGACCTCGTCCGCAGCCACGCGGACTTCGCAAACGCTGTGCGAACGCTGTGCAAACACCGTGCCTGGTCCCGTGCTGACAGCGAAGGGGGACAGCTGGCCCATTATCGGTCCCCATTTTCTTTCGTCCCTTGAGGCTGCCTCAGATCTTTATTTTCACAAAACAGATTCCGATGCAGGACCTACTGATGAGGCCAGCGGTTTAGTGCCCCATGGCTGAGGGGTTCAAAATGCTCGTCTCCCCGCTGTGGGCGCCTGATGAAGGGGTGCTGGGTGGGAGGGGGGTGCGTGCTTCACACGGAGTACTGTCGCGGAAACGCTGCTCGCGGACAGTGGCCACTCACCTCCCTCTGTGGGCGTAGCCATGGGTCCCTGGCCCCATGACAGGTCACAGAACCCTCAGGTGCGGTTCCCAGTGGGGTGCCACGGCTCCAGGGGCGGGAGGGAGCTGGGTACCCGGGGCCAGAGCAGGGAAAGCTCAGTGTGCGCCACGCGTGGTATTGTGGGGACCATCCTGCTGGGTGAGCGGTGCCCATGGCAGGTGGAGCTGCCAGCCCAGCGCCCTTATATTTAAACGAGTAGAGAGACTTCCAAAGGAACGCCGCAGCCCCCCCCGCCCCCCCAAGCAGGTCAGCGCTGTGGTCTGATTCCGTGGGAAGGGGGTCGTCCAGGCAGAAAGAGGAAGGGCCAGGGGACGCAGGGGACACTCAGTCTCGTGGTGCTGGGGGTGGAGGGCCGCTCGGACTGGTGTGTGGACCGCGGTGGGGAACATTCATGCGTGTAAGTGAAGGGTTTCTCTGCCTCCTGGCTTTATCATCTGAATCAGGGGTGGGGAACTCTCTTCTGCCAAGGCCGTTTGGATAGTTATAATGTCATTCTCGGCCACACAGAATGACCGGCTTAGACATTAGCCTGCTCCATTGGGTCGAACGTTGGATGAACTCTCCCCACCTGCCTTGGCAGGGCCAGACCACATGATTTCGCGGGCCGGACGTTCCCCGCCCCTGGTCTAGATGCTGAATTCTGGGTCCAAATCGTTGGGAAGGGGGCCCTCAGAACGGCCTTGGGCATCAGCTTCTGCCTCTGCACCCTCTGGCGTTTGTTTGTGCCCACATGGCGGATGTGGTGGCAGGACATGGTGGCCGGCCGTCTCCCCTCCTCGCGTGGCCTCCACCCGAGGTCTCGCTGGTGGTGGTGGCCCTTTGAGACTCTGCTTTGCGTTCACCCAGGATGGACTCCAGGTCATCAGCCCCACAGCCTCTGCCGAGCTGGCAGGAGTGGGGGCCTGCTCTCAGCTGCCTCCACGGCTCTCTCACGGGGACAGAGACCTGGGGAGGTAGCGGTCATGGAATTCACACCCAGCTTTTCTGGTTGCCGTTCCCACTGGACTGTGTTGCTGATGCAGGCCCTCCCAGAGTACCAGTGAGCCAGGAGGTCACGGTTCGATTCCCAGTCAGGGCACATGCCCGGGTTGCAGGCTCGATCCCCAGTAGGGGGCGTGCAGGGGCCAGCAGCCGATCAATGATTCTCTCTCATCACTGGTGTTCCTCTCTCTCTCTCCCTCTCCCTTTCTCTCTGAAATCGATGAAAAAGTAAAAATAATTTAAAAAATTATAGTTACTAATAAAAGAAGAGCAGCCGTATCTTCTTACGCTCACATTTGCCGCAGTGTGACTTCCAGGGAGGCTTAGCGGTTTCAGCTCCCAGGCCTGCTCTTGGTGAAGTGGGATTATATAAATCCCCTCGCTCTTCCATTTAAATTTCATACGGGGAGGTTATTTTGGGGTGTTTGAGGTTCCCTCCCCAAAATGAAATGCTCTGTGCTGCCTGGAATCTCTCTCTTTCTAATCTGGTCCTCTGGGCACTGGTTACTCCCCTCTGGGCTGCCGGGAATGCGGGGAATGCCAAGGCACCCGCTTTGTGAATACGCCCCGAAGGCATTCGCACTGTCAGATGGAATTCCTGGACAGACTGAGTCACCTCCCGTGATGCTCAGAAAAATAAAAACAAGTGCAAAATCTCATTCACACCACACAAAAACATATCTGATTTGTTTGGCCAGTTTCATTGTGTAAGAGGGGAGAGGATAAATATTTACAAAGATTTGTAACCCTGGTCAAGCACAGCCATGTTTAATCTCGGTTTAAAAAAAGAGGTGTGTTGGGGGGGCAGCTTTCAAGCAGTGTAGCGTTTGCTAAGGAAGAACTCAGATGTCCATGGTGGTGGGCAGCACCTGGGAGCGCCGTTCGCTGGGATCCACAGCGAGGAGGGAGCCAGGGAAGCGCCCGCTGCGTTCGTTCATGAACGGGGAAGTGGGGTGGGGGGGGGCAGGGGGCGTGGTCCCAGGGAACGTGGTGCCTGAGAAACCCTGCGGGAGGGTTTGAAAGTTTATCCATAACAGATGAGTGCTGAGCCGGTCATGTTCATTTTTACCGGCCGTGCTGACTGGGCTGTTGCAGTGGCATGAGTTTTGCCTTAACTTGCCATTAACATCTCAGAGATAAAACTGGCAGCACTCCCCCTCCCCCGCCCCCAAATATCTTTTACTTTAGAAATAGCCCCTGAGGAGAAGCAGAAAGGCTTTGGAGAGAATTTATGAAGTGGGAGTTACAGGCTAGAGTCCAGTGGTCGGCAAACTCATTAGTCAACAGAGCCAAATACCAACAGGACAACGATTGAAATTTCTTTTGAGAGCCAAGTTTTTGAAACTTAAACTATATAGGTAGGTACATTGTTATTAACTGAATTAGGGTCCTCCTAAGGCTTAGGAAGAGCCACACTCAAGGGGCCAAAGAGCCACATGTGGCTCGCGAGCCGCAGTTTGCCGACCATGGGGCTAGACGAATTTCTTGCAAAGTGTGAGCCACGTGACCCCAGGTTTACAAATACCACGTGGCTAGTCACAATGCGATCATTCCCATGCGGCCCTGCTCGGCCTCACACTGTGCAGAGCCTGAGGCAGGGCTGGGCGGGGCTCCTTCCCGGCCCCACGGCTCCCGTGGGTCAGTGGGTCAGAGAGCTGCTGCGTCTGCCTGGGGGGTTGGGGGGTGGGGAGTGGGGTGGAAAGAGAGATGAGCCTCACGGGAACAGGGAAGGATGGAAGACTAGTGAGATGTACCCCTAATTAGACAGCCTGTGCTGGGGCACTGAGCAGACGGGCCGCCTGGTCCTGGTGGTTGCGGTGTGGGGCCTCCGTGGGCCTGCGTTTCCCAGTGACCAGGGCGAGAAGCGGGTGTTGGAAGGAGTTGGCCTGATCACACCTGCCATGTGTCCCCGCCTCCCCCTGGGTGTGCCCCCTGTCCTGGGAACCCCCCGTCCTTCACTTTGATTGCACGTGAAGCTATTATTTCAGCCGCTTCATTGATTACGTGGGCTCTTCGGAAAGCCTGAGGACCCAGTCATCGATTCTAAGTTACCGTCTTTATGAGATGTCTAAATCATTAACCCCCTCTAAGAAGGGGTGTCTGGGAGTTATTGGGAGTGACCTGCGAAGTGTGCACAGGTCAGGCATGTGGGTACTAGGTCGTTCATGATGCTGGTCCCACCGTGACGCTGTGAGTTAGTGCTTGTCCCACGTGTCCTGACGTGGTTATTTTCGCCGTTGAGTGGACTCTGGGTTATGGTTTCTGCTGTTAAGTTTGTTTACAGATCACCAAGGGGCTTCAAACTCATCTAAAAGCCCGCCACCTGGGCACGTTGTTGCCTGTGACAAACCCGCGGGGCTTCCACAGCAGGGCCGTCCTTTATGGGGGGCCTGGGGGTGTATTCGCGTCTCCCTGTCTGAGACAGAAGCTCACGTTCACTCCCAAAATGTTAGTCTTTTAAGAGCCACGCCTGAAAGCACTTGCTGTCACTGTCTTTGGATGTGAGCGGCGGGGGGATTCCAGCGCACATGGTCGGTAACAGGGGTCTCGTGTCTGTCTTGTGCTGGGTGCAGCTTTGTTATCCCTCCCGTGCCGCCTCCTTCCTGAGGCAAGCGTCGGTGTCCCTCAGAGTCACTGTGCGCATCTCACTAAAATTCCCTCGAGGCGCCTGGGCTGGACTGAGCTACGCACACCTTCTCTCTGCTTTTCCACCCCGGCCCATCCCACCTGCAAAAGGTTTCAGAAACCAGTTATTCAGTAACCAGCAGGTGGCACTAAGGGATGCCCCTCACCCACCCATTCCAAATGCAGTGCCGGCCCGGGTGTGTGGGCCTGGGATGGTGCCGGCCCAGGTTATGGGCATGGGCATGTTTATTCCCGCGGGAGGGCTCCAGTCATTACCAACTCAAAGGTCCCCATTGGTCACTCCACGGAGACTATGGCAAGGTCCTGGGGACATAGTGAGCCAGTGGACACAGTGCCTGCTCTTGAGGAGCTCAGAGTCTGAGGACAAGGCATCTCCTTCCATCACTGTAGTTTAATAACAAGTCAGACATGCATTCCTCACTTATCATGGAACATCTACTTATTGAGTAACCACCGTGGGGTAGGCGCCTGGATGCGGGGGGAGTGTAGCGGTGAGCATGCAGGAGCGGTCCTTTAGTACATTCCACACCCTTGACATTCATCTTGATTCGACCGAGAAGTTGGCAAAGTGTATAAACTTAAAGATCGACTCTTCAAAAATACGTACCATTAAAGCAGGACAGTGGGTCCCTGCTACAGAGTGCGCCTCCGTCCACAGCCAGGTCTGCTCCGTCCCCGTTAGCAGAGAGCAGTGTCGCTCCCCACCCGCCCGTGAGCATCTTCATCTCTTCCTCCGTTTCTTGCAGTGATTGCCAGCTTCCGAGGCACCGTCCCCTACGGCCTGTCGCTGGAGATCGGAGACACGGTTCAGATCCTGGAGAAGTGCGATGGTAAGTGGGCTGCTGCGGCCGAGGTGGTGCCAACAGGCCCTCCCTCCACAGTTTATGAAGTTCATACGCCCGTCCACCCCTGTGTCCGTCTGGATTTTCCCAGGAGTCACTGTGAACCATTTCTGACAAGACTTGTGCCTTGCCTTCAGCTCTTGGCGGATGAGAAATCATCGTTTGGTATTTTCAAGCTGATGCTATTTCTCCCTAATATTGTTTCCTTATAGTCACTGGATGCTGAAAGAGAAAGCAACCGAGACTCCTGTGTTGGTGGGAGTCCATGGCACACTCGAAACCCTGCCTTAGACTCTCGAGGGACGGGTGGATTCCCCAGGACAGGAATCCTTCCCCCGGTGGGGTGACCAGCGCCTCGGGGAAGGCCCCCACCCCGGGGGGGACTCTGTTCTCAAGCTGCAAGCTTGTCCCTCCTCCCGCCCTCCAAATTTGGACTAAAATTACTTGATGCATTTGTAACACTAGTGGGATATATTATATGAAATTGTATGATGATGACTAATTTATGTAGCAGGTAACATTAAGTCAGGATACCCAATACATTCTCAAGTAAAATTTCTATTCCGGCTGTGCAAAGCATCCTTCAACTTTAGTCCCCCAAAAAATCCCGGATGAAGGGACTATTCTTTGCTAATAGAATGAACACATTTTAAAGTCCCATCAGTTTCTCCCAAAATATTCATTTTCCTCCAAGCCTGTTGTCCTTATTAGGAATCTACAATATGCTGATGTTCTACCATAGGAGGGTTCACTATTGATTAAATTGTGTTCCCCCAAACAGCTATTACATTCGGTTGGAGCCTGGCGTTAGGTGGGGGTGGTGCGTGGACATGTACGCTGTCTACTGAAATTGAAACCTTAAAAGAGGTCATGCTTTCTGAGTCGTCGCCAGATGCATTTGTCTGTGTCCACTTTGCATGCAGATCAGTACACAGTTTGCTTGGGTTTGGTGCAGGAAGATGGGCTCCCAGCCAGCGGGCTGTGTGTAATCTAACGCCTCTCTGTGCAGTACCATTGGACAGGCCTCTCTCTGACTCTTCTGCAAGCCTCCGAGTTTGGTTTCCATGAGAATAATGATTTAAGAATGGCTGTGTTTCTTGGGTATGTCTTTAAGCGCTTTAATAAGCCCTGAGGTATAGAAATTTCTGGTTTTCTATTCATCCTGCTTTCTCTGGGCTTGAAAACTGTCAGGCAGGACATTTTTACAGTATATCCTTAAAGAAAAAGAACTTACTAGGAGCAAATATATTTAAACACAAAGCTCAAGTATTCTTTTTGAAAATTCAATTAATCACAAAAATTCCATTCAGTAGAACATTTCTTGCATGGTAAAATAATTTCCTACCAGTAAACAAAGTGTTTTGTATCCTTGAAACTGTAAGTTGAAAATATTGTATTGATAGGGGCATATATATATATATATATATATATATATATACACACACACACACATACACACACACACTGGAGACAAGAGGCCTGGCGCACAAAAATTTGTGCACTCGGCGGGGAGGGGAGATCCCTCAGCCCGGCCTGTGCCCTCTCAATATATATCGCATATAATAAAAGGCTAATATGCAAATCAACTGAACAGCAGAACGACTGGTTGCTATGACACGCACTGACCACCAGGGGCAGATGCTCAATAGAGGAGCTGCCCCTGGTCATCAGTGAGCTCAACCAGAAGCTCATAGCTGGCGAGCGCAGCAGTGGTGGTAGGTGCCTCTCCCGCCTCCGTGGCACCACTAAGGATGTCCGACTGAGCAGGCCTAAGCCATCATCAGACATCCCTAAGGGCTCCCAGACTGTAAGAGGGCACAGGCTAGGCTGAGGGACCTCCCCCCTCCGCTGCACCCCAGTGCATGAATTTCATGAACTGGGCCTCTAATGTATGTATGTATGTATGTATGTATGTGTATGTATATGTGTGTGTGTGTGTGTGTGTGTCCTGTACTCATTTTATATAACAAAGGTATATTTCCCTGTAAGGGGGGGTGGGCTGTGAAATGGATCAGCGGGTGGCAGGTGAGGTGACGGGCCGCCTGCAGAATGGAAGTGATGGTGAGCTGGGCTGGACACTGAGCTGGTGAGAGTGGCCATGCATCCTCTTGGTGGATGAGCCCTGGCTTCACTCTGACTATTTTCCCCAGTTCTTTTCGTGTTGGTGTCAGGGCACAGCTTAGTGGTGAGACGGTCCTGTCCTTTGTGGAAGTATTTCCAGTGCCCCTGGCCCCACACACAGTGACGCAGAATCACTGACTGGGCCCCCTGTGCTGGGCTCCCCCATCTGGTGCTGGAAGGCTGACCCTACCCCAGGCCGTGGCTGAGGACCTGCCAGCTCGCTCCATGCTGTGGGCCGAGCCCTGCTCTCCAGGCACCGTGGGGGCCGTGTTGCCGGGCAGAGGGAGTTTGGAAATCTGTTCACTCTGTGCAGATCCCGGATTCCCTGAGGCAGCAGAGAGCAGATTGGCTTGTAATCATCGCTTTTAAAACATCCCAGTGGTTTCTTTACATGTGACTCTGATTGTTTCTCCACAGGCTGGTACAGAGGATTCGCCTTAAGAAACCCAAATATCAAGGTAAAGAAATTATTCCTTCTAACCACCATTACGGGATTTAAAAAGCCAGTTATTTTGCTTTATTATCCGATGGAAATTGCAGTTGGGGCTCTGCGTGGAAATGCCGCATGGCAAGACAGATTTTCATAAATTGGAAATTCCTTTGAACTCGGATTAGAGTTAAACTGCGCTACTCAGGTGCTAATCCCGTGTAACGCCGGCGGTGTGTCCCGTGAAGACCTTAATACGCTCATTAGATAGAAACAAAATCTTCTTGAAATGTGTTTCGCAGAGGGCGAAATTAAAATTCTGGGGGGAAGCACAGATGCCAAAAGAAGTATTAACGCGAGGTATTTATTGTTAGGTTTTCTGCAGTCTCGTTTGTAGAGTGTTGGTTGGGGAGACCGCTTTATGCGGCCGTATGTTAGGAGTTCCTCTGGGTTTCCACGGGGAACCAGGAAGCCAAGGGCTCATCTCTCTACCACTCCAGACGGAAATGAGACGCATTTATCTGTTTGCAGAAATCTTCAGGAATTGTGGTCGGAAGCGATGATTTTTGTTTCACCTTTCATTAGTGCAGTTATGATTTTTTAAAACATATTTTTATTGATTTTAGAGAGGAAGGGAGAGAGAGGGGGGAGTAGAAGCATCAATGATGAGAGAGAATCATGGCTCGGCTGCCTCCTGCATGTCCTGTACAGGGGATGGAGCCTGCAACCCGGGCATGTGCCCTGACTGGGAATCAAACCATGACCTCCTGGTTCATAGGCCGATGCTCAACCACTGAGCCACACCGGCCGGTCCAGTTTATGATTTTGACACTAATCCTGACCTATATCTACATTTTTCTTCTTTATTCTAATCTCCCCAGCTTTCACCCATACTTCCTCATTCTCTAGTATTTTTTTTTTAATATATCTCATGTTCCTTTTGTTGTTGAATTCTGGCTTTATTAGGATTATAGATAAGAAATTATGTAATTTCTCCGTTGCCCGTCTTTCTGCCTTTTAACCTTTTTCTGTACGATGCAACATGGTTTAATTCCTTTGTTTTGTTTACTTTAGGCCATTCTAAAGGAGAGCCTGAGGGGCCATAGAGTATACAGATTTAATTTTTTAAGACTTAGCCTCATTGCAAGTTATTTTTGGACATCTGCTGCTCACATGCAAATGTAGCTTCCTTATTTAATTATCCGTTTAGAACTTGTTTGAAGAAAATAATTTATTCGGCTTCTGTTATTTCTGTCATTCTTCTAATCTCAGATTCGGACTTTTTCCTTATTCATTATAATATCTCTGTTAATCTTACTGTACTGAGGCAAGTTTAAATTTTGAAGGAAAAAAAAGTATTTTTAAGCCTGTTTACCTCTTTCCTACTGTTGTATGTATAGAATTTGGTTATTAAGTTTTATGGGATCCTTGGATCCACAGTGGTG
This sequence comes from Myotis davidii, assembly GCF_000327345.1. Classification (NCBI taxonomy): domain Eukaryota; kingdom Metazoa; phylum Chordata; class Mammalia; order Chiroptera; family Vespertilionidae; genus Myotis; species Myotis davidii. Next base: position 504,896 of record NW_006285997.1, read on the forward strand.
ATAATGTATTCAAATGACATTTGCTTTCCTAAATATTTAATTGAATTTGTCACTTGATTATACATCAGCAAAATCATTCCGAGGATATTGTCATTTAATGGACAATAAAATTGATGCTCATGTTTAAAATGTTGTTCCTTTCAGTTTCCCATTGAGAACAAAGGAACAGCGGGCTTGTCCTGTCGTTGCCTGCAGTGACAGCTCTGAGCGGCGGGCTCCCGGTGGTTAATTGGGTGCCGCCGCCGCGGCAGCGGGTGATTAATGCCGCTGTTCGCATCGGGGTCTCCCGGAGCACTGACTGCCCACGTGGCCTCCCAATTCAAGTCGCTGCTTTCGTGGATATTGTTACATACACACACGGGCGTTTGGAGAGAAGAAAAAGAACATCCCACACAAACCACAGCACCAAAAGCAGTCTTTTTGTCAAACCACGCCATATTTTCATAAAATTCAATAGAACATGCTTCCTAGGCAGGATTCCCAAAATTTTTAAAAAATTTCTCTTATGAAATATTTTTTTGAGTGAGCTTTAATTTTTTGGTTATGTTTGTTTCAGAGAAGCTTAACTTTGTACCCCAGTGAGGAGTAGAAAAGGAATGAATGGATCTGAGGAATGAATGGATCCAGCCTCTCGGATGGGGTGGCGATGTGGTGTCTTCCCCCCCAACCCACCCACCCCCGTCCACGTTGCTGTGGTTGTAGGCTGTGCGTTACCATGTGACTGTGAAAACACCACACCTCACAGACGGCTCGCACCCTCACCTTCGTGCTTTCTCTTCCAGGGCATCTTTCCTTCCAGCTACGTTCACTTGAAACATGCTGGCGTGAAGAACAAAGGGTGAGCCATGAGTTTTGTTCATAGCCGCAGGGTTTTCACAGAGCCGTCGCTCATTCCAGATCGGAAAGGCGTAGTCGCACGGCATGGGCAGAAGACATCGCTGCCCATGCCGTGCGATGAAGAGGGACAGCGCCCGGGCAGCGGGTGGGGAGCGTGAAGGAGCCCGTGTGTGTGT
>NW_006285997.1:506158-513792 GCF_000327345.1 Myotis davidii
TTTAGAGAAAAGTATAGGTTAATAAATATCATAATGCATATTATTCTGGAATATAATAAATATTCAATGTCTACTTTAACAGGCCAATAGCAGGATATGCTAACCTGTGTCCAAATATGATCTCTACCCAGCCTCAGGAGTTTATTGGGATGCTGTCTACAGTGAAACATGAGATTATTCATGCCCTGGTAAATTTTCCTGTTAACTCTGTGTTTGTGTGTGTGTGTGTGTGTGTGTGTGTGTGTGTGTGTGTGTGCGTGCGTGCGTGCGCGCGCGGAACAGGGTGGGCTCTCGGGCACAGCGAGGGCCCCCTGTCCAAGGTCACGGCAGCAGCAGGGCTGGGCCTGCTGGTTTCTTGCTGTGCAGGGAAGCGTGGTGGTCAGGCCACCGGATGCTGAGTCATGTCTCAAACCCCAGGAATGTCCTAGGTTCACCGCCGAGTGCGAGCAGCTAAGTCTGTCTTTCTGATCAGAGATAATACCCTGTCCTCGTGTGACCGCTTCACAAAACCCTTATTACACTTCAGAGAACACGATTTCTGGGCTCGCTCTTTTCAGTCGAGTTCATCGGCTCTTAGGGCTTTTCATGCATTTGAAACGTTTCTCCAGTCCCTCTTCAGAAGAACCCGAGGCAGCTACCCAGGTCCCCGATCAGTCAGATAAAGTACCACGGGATTAACGTGGAGGACGCGCTCACGGAAGCGGTTAACATGAGCAGATCCACATAAGTGACCGTGGATTTGGACCCAAACATTAACTGTCAGTGTCACAAGGAATATGCATTGCCTCATTGGGAATATTTTTTATTTTATGACGAAAGAATACAGGTTCAGCCATGAAAATGACATTTTTCCTCCTAAAGCAACCCCCCCCCCAGCAATTTCTTTGCATCATGAAAGCACATTTGGGAGTGTACTAAATGATACCCTCAAACTTGAGGTTTACCAAAGGAATTCCAAGGATGCTATTGGAATGGACGATTCTTACACACACTCTCTGTGAAGGTAGGGTGTTCAGTCTTAGTGCGGTGAAGTGCCTTCTGCACATGGCTGAGTGTCCCTCTATAGATAAAACTTAAAGACTAGGATTTGCTTCTACTCTCTATCTTAGCTACTTTAAGCAAGATGATTATTAGTAGTAATAGTAGTAATCACTGCAAACAGTAGTTGAGAACTATCATTATTCCAGTGCTAATAGTTACCACTCCTCCTTCTCTTGTAATTAAGCTGTGTCCTTCAGAAATGCCGGGTAGCCACGATCCACCAGAATGAGTCGACAGAGTCATCGGTCCTGTGGGAGTTCCCCCACCTGGTGAGGTTGGGCGCTGCCCAGCACTCACGGCAGCCAGGGGACCATCCAGCTTACTCTCTCTTCTGTCCTGGCTGCCCCACATCTGGGCGGGGCAGTGTGCAAACCCCAAGGTCTCTGCCTGGTCCCAGACAGTGTCCACCATGGCAGACCTGTGGGGCCAGGCCTCTGTGTGACCTTGGTCCCAGACCCCCCCCCCCCCCCCACACTGGTGACGACTCCCTCAGTTGTCCAGAGCTAAGGGAAGGACCCCAGCCCCGTCTCCCCCTCTGAAGGAGGGATAGAAAGGAGAGGTGCCAGCAAAGACAATGACTGTCGCCCCGTGGGAGTCCTACCTCTCGAAGCAGAGTTGGGTGGGACATCGTTTTCATTCCAACATGTGCCCTCTTCCTTATTATTGTTTGTTTTGGTCCTGGTTCGTCGCTGTCTCATATATGGCCCTGTTCCCTGAGCCCTGAGAAGATTACATGTATGTAAAGGGGACTCGAAGTTGGGTTCAGTTCAAGACTTGGCTGGTGGTGGGTTCTCCCCCCCGACATAGGCAGGATGGGCATTATTCAGGACAACGTGGAGGCAGAACTGACATTTATTTTCTAAAACACAACCTAGGGATTGAAACCCTAGATTCTGGGACTGGTAATAGGAAGCAAGAGTTGAGCCTGAACACATTGCAGAACCAGTCTTCCCAGGTGACTGCTTTCCAGAGAGGGGCCTCCTGGGGTTTTGATGTCACCTGTCCCATCCTCGGGGCCCAGCAGCCTCATGGGCCACCGGCGTGAACTGGCTGCACAGTACACCCCACAACAATCAAACAGGATGTAACCTCAGGGGCAGCTACTCATGCAGGCCACTCGGATGTTGATTTCGGTGTAATTAACAGGAAACAGCTGCTTTTCCCAAAATGGCAATTTTGTGCTTCTTGAAAATTTACATTTTGGTGGAACAAACTCAAATCAGCGTCCTGCAGACTGAATTGCCTTTACGTTCTTTCCCGGGTCTCCTCAGGATTGCAGGACAGGCGGGGGTCCTTAAGCTGAATCCCAGTTTGTGAGCAGCGAGGCCACTCTGTATGCTTCATGCCTGTGGGGTCAGGCCACTTTCGAAAGGTCAAGTAGGTTGTAGCATTTCCCTGGAGACAGGCTGCTCCCACCCAATCATTTTATCGTCTCTCTCTCGAAATGCCCATCATGTCGATCGCAGCCGCACTTCAAAAACAGAACGCATGCCCTGCCTTTGGAACACGTCAGCTAGAGACTTGAGGACGGGCCCATGTATGTCACAGGGCGTGTTTCTAGTGGCAGATCCCAGCCTCACGTGTCCAGCTGTGGTTACCCCCTGGCAGGGAGGGAACTGTGCACAGGGCTAGGACGTTAGGAGCAGCGTGACACACGGAGGGAGGCTGTGCTGGTGAAGGAGTCAAGGCGAGATCTCAGTGCCCGTACTCACTGCCAGGAGGACTTTGCAGGAGACAGGTGTGCGTGGGACACAGCTCTGGAGCACGTGTGAGCCTCACGCTAAGAAGTCGCTGTCTCTTGCCCCTCTAGACCACATGGTTCTGTGTCTGATACGCTGTTGCCTTCCGTGTATGAGATGCTGTCCTTAGAAAACACTCAAGTAAAGAAAACAAGCCCCGTTATATACTCCGAAGCGTTCTTTGGAGAAGCAGTCGTAATGGCCACTTGGCCATTTTAACCTGCATAAAAATGGGAAGAATTTGAAAAAGAAACTTGAGGCAAAGAAAAAGGTTACTGTGTGTAGAGGGAACAAACGAAGTCTTCTGGTTTCCCCCCTCCTCTTTCTTTTTAAAAGAAATATATTTTTATTGATTTTTTACAGAGAGGAAGGGAAAGGGATAGAGAGTTAGAAACATCAATGGGAGAGAAACATCCATCAGCTGCCTCCTGCACACCCCCTACTGGGGATGTGCCCGCGACCAAGGTACATGCCCTTGACTGGAATCGAACCTGGGACCCCTCAGTCCGCAGGCCGACGCTTTATCCACTGAGCCAAACCGGTCAGGGCCCCCTTTCTCTTTCTTATGCATCTACCCAACGCGGGACCACCATCCTGGCCTTCCTAGATAGCGGGCTGAATCCTTTCCAAGCATAGTTTCTGATTTACAGAGAAGAAATAGGAAGACTGTAGGCCCCAGTCACAGGAGGGACAGTCTACAGTGCACACTCAAATATCTCTAACGGCTTAAGCCCTTAATAAGCTTTACTATGAACGATAACATTACTAATAGTTACAACTAATCCTTGTCCCGGCCCCGTGTACAAATGATGACAACGAGTGGGAGTGACATCATGTGAGAGTAGGTTGGTGCCTGGTGTCTAGTTCCTTAGAACACGGAGTGAGTTTGGACTTCGCAGCCTCACGTCCTGGGCATCAGTGAGCCTGTTTCGCCCACAGGGCCCTGTGTTGGGGCTCAGAAAGCAAAGCCACCTCCCGGTGTAGGTGAGCCTGGCGGCTTCATGGCACAGGTGAGGGCTTCGGGCTGGAGAGGGTAGAAGAGCTGTAGTCCTGCGGGTCCAGCTGTGGCCGGAGCAGAGCTCCTCTGATATTACTCCTTTCTCGCCGCACTCCTCCGACTCCATCGGAAGCGTGGCTGGTCGCTCGGGGATGTAGCCCGGTAACCCACGTGGCCTGCCTCACGCCAGCTTAGCATTTGATCCTGGTCACCGTCTGCAGAACCAGAAGCGCTAGGCGGCCTCCTGCCCTGGTTTAACTTGAATGTTCTCCAGAGAAAACACTTGTCCGTGACGCTTGCCTGTGTGCTGTGTTTTTCTTTTTTAACGTCACAGACAGTTTGAGATGGTCATTCCCACCGAAGACTCCGTTATCACAGAAATGACCTCGACGTTGCGAGACTGGGGCACCATGTGGAAGCAGCTGTATGTGGTAGGTGGCGTTCCTGGGCAGCGTTTTTTGGGTCAGGGAGTTGTTTTAAGAAACATCTGAGCAAGGGGGAGCCTGGACTGGCATCTGGGCAGCTGCTGTAAGTTCCCCGGGAGTCAGGGGCCAGAGTGTAAGAAGACATCTTCTCGGGATCCGGAGAAGCAGGGTCAAGGTGACAGACCCCCAGGGCTCTGTGCTGGGCCACGGCAAGGGAAGCGCAGGTCTCCTTGGGACATGAAAAGAATATGTTGGGAAGAATCTAAAATTCAAGAACTATTTTACTTAAAACAGCATTGTGCATGACACCAGCATGGAAAATGAAACTGTTCGAGCTGCTCAAATTAATGCCTCCTAAGTACTCAACAGGAGACTTATAAAAACGACAGTGGAAGTGGTATCGGTTCATGGACCTAGACCCGCATGTTGCCTCTTCTGTGGGGAGCAAAGTTGAAGTTCTTCTTGGTTCGACCCTTTCTCGTGATTTTTGCCTGGTTTTGAGGTTTCGAGCATCTGTTCTGGGGACAGACCAGATCGGCTTGGCCATCTGTGTGTTAAGCTGTAGGAGTCAACCCCTCGCGGCCTGGTATTCGGAGCGATGGAGACGGAATTACTGTCCAGTTTTCCTGGACACTGGACTGGGCGTCAGTTGTACTGGGAGCAAATGCCAGTTTACCCTGGAGGTCCCAGCCGTGTGGCCTTGAGGATGAGGCTGCCGTGGCTGGGTTGACCCACTTGGGTCTCCTGTCCGGGTGTGAATTCTTGGGAGAGTGCGTTGGTGTGAGGTCCCCAGGCTTGGGTGCAGGGGCTGCTGTCCCTGCTGTTTTCGAAGAGTTCAAGGCACCGAGCTTCCCTGAGGAGAGGTTTGAGGAGGGCGGTTGTGTCTCCTAAATCAGCGGCCGCCAACCTTTCGGACCTCACGGACCACTGGTTGGCGACCGCTGTCCTAATCGTAGGCAGCACCGAGAGCTGCTCTCTGAGGGCCCTGAGCGCCTACGCACGTGGCGAGTGCTTCCGAACCGCTAGCTGCTCCACGTGGTGACATCGGTGAGGCCCCATGATGTCCCTGAACATGTCACCTGACACTGATCAGGGATACAGGCACGGAAAGCCTCAGGGGGACACGCAGCCTTCCGTCTAACTCAGCCGTGGGCAAACTACGGCCCGTGGGCCGGATCCGGCCCGGTTCAAATGAATAAAACTATTGAAAAAAAAGACCGTACCCTTTTATGTAATGATGTTTACTTTGAATTTATATTAGTTCACACAAACACTCCATCCATGCTTTTGTTCTGGCCCTCCCATCCAGTTTAAGCACCCATTGTGGCCCTCGAGTCAAAAAGTTTGCCCACCCCTGGGCTAAGTGATATGTGCAGGCCTTAGCGGGGCTGGACTGTCCTCCGGGAAGGTCTCCTCGGGTCTGTCCAGAGATGGTCGGTCCAGGGCCCCAGGCTCAGGGCTCAGGGTGAATCTAAACCTAGTCCGTCTGCTGCTCCAGAACTCGGGCTGTGTCCATCGTAGATGAATAAAAACTTCCCTATCTCTCACATTTAAAATTTGCTACACTTCTTTCATGGGTTTTACAAACGTTTTATGTATTGATTAATTTGAGAGAGAGAGAGAGAGAGAGAGAGAGAGAGAGAGAGAGAGACGGACGGAGAGAGAGAGACAGAGGGAGGGAGAAACATCAGTGGTTGCCTCCAGTACTGCCCTGACTGGGAATCGATCCTGCATCCTTTTGGTGCATGGGACAACACTCTGACTGACTGAGTCACCCAGCCAGGAAACTGTTTGCTACCTTTTGATAGTGTGGGACAGAGCCGAGGAAAGGAGGATTTGAGGGGGAAAGGGAGGTAGAGGCAGCGGTGGGAGGCACCGTGGGACCCAGACGCAGCGTCTGTGCTGGGCAGTCTGGGAAGTGATGTTGGATTCCTGGGGAGGCAGCAGTGTCATCACACGGAGCGGGGGACGCGGGCACGAGGGCAGAGTCTGTTAGGAAGAATCTGTCCCCACAGAGGCGAGCACATAGCACGTGTCCCCCACCACTGTGTCTCCCCCCTCTCCTCCTGATTCATCCCGGGGACCTGACTGAGGCCGCCGTTGGTGTGTTTCCCAGAGAAACGAGGGCGACCTGTTCCACCGGCTGTGGCACATCATGAACGAGGTGCTGGACCTGCGGCGCCAGGTGCTGGTGGGCCACCTGACGCACGACCGCATGAAGGACGTGAAGCGCCACATCACCGCCCGCCTCGACTGGGGCAACGAGTGAGTGCAGGCGGCGGGTGACACCGACCCGGGCTCAGCGAGCGTGGGGCTCGCCCCGAACGCGCACTGTGGGGCTCTCCCATTGTCCCCCTTGGGGGTTGAGTACAAACGGTCCTGGAGGGAGCCCAGAGCCGCATCCCCAGGGCTGGGCTGGTGTGGGCACGGGCGCTATTGGCTCGCTGCACCTGTGTGGCCGATGGCGCGCGAGCTCCCAGGCACGACCCCTGGCAGGTGCATCAGCTGTGACTTCTGCACCCACTGCGGCCTCAGCTGTGGCTTCTGCCCCCACTGCGGCCTCAGCTGTGGCTTCTGCCCCCACTGCGGCCTCAGCTGTGGCTTCTGCCCCCACTGCGGCCTCAGCTGTGGCTTCTGCCCCCACTGCGGCCTCAGCTGTGGCTTCTGCCCCCACTGCGGCCTCAGCTGTGGCTTCTGCCCCCACTGCGGCCTCAGCTGTGGCTTCTGCCCCCACTGCGGCCTCAGCTGTGGCTTCTGCCCCCACTGCGGCCTCAGCTGTGGCTTCTGCCCCCACTGCGGCCTCAGCTGTGGCTTCTGCCCCCACTGCGGCCTCAGCTGTGGCTTCTGCCCCCACTGCGGCCTCAGCTGTGGCTTCTGCCCCCACTGCGGCCTCAGCTGTGGCTTCTGCCCCCACTGCGGCCTCAGCTGTGGCTTCTGCCCCCACTGCGGCCTCAGCTGTGGCTTCTGCCCCCACTGCGGCCTCAGCTGTGGCTTCTGCCCCCACTGCGGCCTCAGCTGTGGCTTCTGCCCCCACTGCGGCCTCAGCTGTGGCTTCTGCACCCACTGTGGCCTCAGGTGTGGCGTGGGCACTTCCTGTGCACAGGCAGCTCTGTGCCACAGGCGTGGGTGCCCTGCGACCCTGGGGAGACACTGAGGTTGCAGCTCCCGAGTGACCACGGGGAGTTGGCGGGAGGTTGTTGGGCGCTCTGCCTGGGGAGACGCTGAGGTTGCAGCTCCCGAGTGGCCATGGGAAGCTGGCAGGAGGTTGTGAATCAGCTCTTCCTTCCTGGGCCATCCCTTCCCTCTCCGCTGGGGGCCTCCAAGAGGTTAAAGGGGTCAAAGAGCGCCCACACTGCTCCCCAGAGCGCCCCGATGTCCCTGCCCATCCTGCAAAGGCCATGTGGGAGGACCCTTGTCCCCCTCCTTCCTGGG
>NW_006285997.1:514041-515107 GCF_000327345.1 Myotis davidii
CACCCCTGTCACCTGTTTCTCGGCCCCTGCCCAGGGCCCCACCTCGTTAGGTTGGTTGCCGCAGCCACAAAGTGAAAAATATGGGCGAGAAAAGTATGGTGGCTGAAATGTCTCATTTCAAAGCGATGTAGTAAAAAATAATGGTTTTAAGTATTATGCTAAGTGAAATAAGCCAGTCAGAGAAAGGTAGTACCCCATGATCTCACTCAGATGTGGAATCTAATGAACAAAATAGATCCAGAGACAGAGAAGCAGGGAACAGACTGTGGAACCTCAGAGAGAGGGTCGGGGAGGGGGGCAGATTTCCACCAATGAACTTGTGCGCTATATGCATGATCCGGACACAGACAATAGGGTGGGGAGGGGTGGGGGCGGGCTCCATGGGGTCAATGGGGGGGAAAGTAATTAATTAAAAAATACATATATTCCCTAAAGGTGCCTTTTCTCCCAAACGTTTGCCTCTGCTTTCCAGGCAGCTGGGCCTGGACCTGGTGCCCAGGAAGGAGTACGCGATGGTGGACCCGGAGGACATCAGCGTCACCGAGCTGTACCGCCTGGTGGGTGCGGAGTGTGGGCGCAGCTCGCTCCTGGTTTTGTGGTTTCCATGGCACTCTTCGTACTTAATTCTGCAAGAACAGGATGTTCCCGGTTTAATCCAGAGCGAGGAGGGAGGATGGGAGCTGAGGTGACCGTGCCCTGAGCACAGAGCTCAGACGCTCACCTGTCCCAGAACGACGGGGCGCCCCCCACTCAGCCCTCCGCTCCCGGGCCCAGGGCGTAAAGCCAGACCCATTTCTTTTGCAAATCTCGGTGCTTTTGCCTGGTCTAGTGAGATGCTTGCAGGCCGTGTGTGCGCATCTGCTGTGCTTCAGGACCAGGCTGTGACTGAGGGTGTCCCATCCTTCCTCACCCACGCGCTCCCCCTGCCCTCATCATGATGATGTACAGACTCCTGCCAGTGTCTCCATGGTCCCCACTGCTGGTCTGACCCTAACCCTCCCACCCCCAGTCCGTTCCTAGGAGCTGAGCCATGGGGATAGACCCAAACTAGACCTGACTTCCCGCT
>NW_006285997.1:515142-517642 GCF_000327345.1 Myotis davidii
TCTTGGACTTACTGCTTCAGCTCTCAGAGCCTTTGTTTCTTCATCTGTTCATTGGGGGTGCCATCCTTATCACGTGTTTATCATGAAAGTTACATGGGAAACGCATGCAGAAAGCCTTTCCTTGCAGGCGATATTTGCCAAGTGCCTAAGCATTCGGCCGACTTCCATTTGTCCCCTCACCTTTAGTTCATCCTCATTAGACGGGCAAGGCGGCCAGAAGGATGGATACCTGACACGCTAAAACTTACGATTCGATGGGCTGTGTTTGATGACGTAAATGATAGCAGCTTGAACATGATAGAGATTTATTTCCCTCTCACAATATGCAAGTCCAGAGGCAGGAAGTTCTTGTTTGTGGTTTCCTGGTGTCAGAAGAGGACCCAGGCTCTTTTCCTTCCGCTCTGCAGTGCATGGCTGCATGGCTTCCGTCGTCAAGGAACTTCAAAGCACAACATAGCTGCCAGAGCGCCAGCCAATGCAGCTGCTCTCCAGCAGCAGGGACGAGAAAGGCTCCTCTCAGTTGGTTCAGCTGCTTTAAGGAGCCTTCTTGGAAAATCCCCACAACCCTTGCACTGATAGCTCATTGGCCAGATCATAGCCACACCCTCGTATTTAGGCAGAGGTGTCAAATACTGTATTTGATAAACAGCGAACAATGCCTGGTGCAAATACACGTTACTTTCCCTGGTTTGATCTTGCGGGCCAGCAATTTTATCTCCGTTCCTTTCATTTATGGTCACATGTGGGATGGCAAATAGATCTCATCTTTCAGCGTTCCGGCTTGGTGGTGGTGGCTGCTGCGGGTGCCGTGTTGATGAGATTCGGGGTCTCCTCTGGGCTGTGATTGACGGGCACTGACTGTGACTGGGGGGGGGGAAGAGCCACCACTAATTAGCCGTGACTGCCTTGGATGGCTTGGTATTTTGTTTTGTTTGTAGTATTTTATAGCTCCAGTCCTAGTCCACAGTCTCCACTGTACAGGTGAGGAACACGGAATGCTGTAATTTTACATGAACACGTAACTTCTCTGTAGCGGTTGCATTTTTGTTTCTAAAGCAAAGAAAATAGCCCACGGAAAACCCCAGTGATTCCCTGGTGTCTTCCTTAGGGCAGCTCCGGGCGCCTGCCTAGACCCGGCCAGGGCACCCAGGTTGTCTGTGACACTTGGTCTTCTTCTCTGGGTGGCATCAGAGTGACTGACAGAATCGACTTCCAGGGAGAGGAGAAAGGTTGTCCTGGTGACTCATTGTCACCTGTGGACCTGGGACCGTGGCGTGGAGCTGCGAGCCCCTCAGAGGATGTGGCCACGTCTCTTTCCACAGCACCTTCTCTGTCGTCTTTCAGGCGCAGGTGTTCGCACCTCCCTAGGTCCCCTCTTCATCATTAAAAGAAAACTCTTGCTTTAGGCTTTGGTAGCCCTGTTCGCAGTCTTTCTCACCCAGTTGTGCTCATCTAAGCAGGAAACAGTGCTGCCCCCCGTTGTTAACGTCTGTGCTCTTGGAAGGTTTGGGCTGCAGCCAAGGGCAGAGCCCAGCTTTCGAGTAAAGGGCATCGTAGCCACTGGCTTCTCTGGTGACGTGAGCCGGCGAGAGGTCTGCGTGGGAACCTTTCTTGGTTTTATAAGATCACCTCCCCTGCTTGTTGTGTGATCCTTCGTGGGTAGACCAGTAATCTCGGACAGGCAGCCCCACCCCCATCACCACCGAGATACTGGGCAGTCTGCAGACATTTTCGGTGTCACAATTGGGGATGGGGAGGCCGGGGTGGGGAGAGGGGCTTTGGGCATCTGGGTGGTGGAGGCCAGAGAGAGAAAGAGAGCTGCCGACAACCCCACAAAGCCCAGGGCAGCCCACAACAGAAATATCCAGCCCTCTTCCTTCCCCCCACAAAAAAAAACCACCCCAGAAATATCCAGCCCAGACTCCCTAGAGCTGAAGTGAAAAAGCCTAGTGGTGAGGATTCACCCAGTAAGGAACGCACTGTATGCAGGTTAGACACTTGTGCCCCCTCAGTCTTGGGGTGAATCTGTCTGTGTTCCTAACCAGCGTCTCCTGAATGGCGAGCACGTTTGTTTAGAGTCCCTGGCGCCGGAGCCGTGAATTATTTCCGAGATGGGCTCTGCCTGTCTGTTGTGACTCCCGAGTCACAGCTCGTCAGCGGGAGCGTGCCTCCAGGTCTGATTGCATCGGTGTTTTCGCTGGGATATTTTTAGCAGTTCCCCAAAGTGGTGAATCACCAGGAGGTAAACAAGTGATCATCACCTGCTCCAGTCCGGATCCTCCCACGTCGCAGGCACAGGGGGTGGAGTCGGGCGGGCTCGTTACTAGTGGGCACGCCGAGCCCAGCGGTGCCCAGGTGCCGATCATGCAGAGATGCTGCAGTGCCCTGCAGCCCCGTCCCCTAGAAACTCTCACTTAATTGTTCTGGGTAGGACCTGGGCATACAGGCGGGTTTTTGAGCTCCCGTGGCGGTTGTGTGCGCCCCCGAGGCTGAGGAGCAG
>NW_006285997.1:518257-523272 GCF_000327345.1 Myotis davidii
GGTTTGCTTTCGTGATGCTGGGCAGTGGTGGCCTCCAGATCTCAAGGGTCAGCTGCCTGTTCCGCACAGGGTTCTGTATTGTTTTTGGATTTTGTGTTCGTGTTTTCACGCCCCATCATGCCCACCTGTGCTCCTGCTTCTGATTAGAAGTAGAGAAATGTGATTTGTCTTGAGATGAAACTCAAAATAATGGCCTCAAAATAATCAGCTGTGATGTTCGGTGGGTTAGATGTATTTAGTGCATTTTAAAAAAATACATATTTGATTTCAGAGAGGAAGGGAGAGGGAGAGAGAGAAACATCAATGATGAGAGAATCATGGATCGGTTGCCTCCTGCACGCCCCATACCGGGGATGGAGCCTGCAACCAGGTGTGTGCCCTGACTGGGCATCAAACCGTGACCTTTTGGTTCATAGATCGATGCTCAACCACTGAGCCACCTGGCCGGGCACCAGTGCAGTTTTGACTTGGGCTATTTTCCACTTACGACCAGTGTGTCTGGAGGTGACCCCGTCGTGGGCTGGGGACACCTGCATGGCACAGGACAGCAGGGTCACCCCGCAGCTCACTGGGTGGGTGCTCCCACCATCCCCTGGCTGATCCCGTGTCTGTGGGGGGTCCTTCAGATGGAGCATCGGCACCGGAAGAAGGACGCGCCGGCGCAGGCCAGCAGCCACCACCTCTTCGTGCAGCTGAAGAGCCTCATGTGCTCCAACCTGGGCGAGGAGCTCGAGGTCGTCTTCTCGCTCTTCGACAGCAGGGAGAACCGCCCCATCAGGTAACTGCGTCCCGGTGCCGCCGGGGCCTGGGGCCCGGGCAGGCGTGGACCAGATGACCTGGGTCACAGGTGGGCGTGGACCAGATGACCTGGTATGCGTTCTTCTCTCAGCCCCACTTTCTGATTGGTAGGACCCTGTGGTGTCTACACTTCCTACCGTGTGGAGGTTCCCCTGAAAGTTAGACGGGGGATGTATGGGAAAGTTCTAGCAAAACGCAAAGGGGCTGTAGGACTGTAATAATCGTTCTTAACGTGGAAATAGGACTTGATGTCAGGGCTGTGTGGGTTACTTTGTGTGGATAGTTCAGGGAAGATAGAATAGCTCGAAGTCTGCTTGCTGATTAGTCAGCACATGGTAGCTTTCCTGTTTACAGTGAATAATAGCCTATTCTCATCCCACCTGGATCAGAGGATACCAGGAGATAGATGATCAGTGTACCCGGAAACCTTCCCACTAAAGCTCTGGAGCTGAGTCCTGATGAGCAGTTTCCATAGGTTATATGTGCACATGTACTTTTTTCTTCTTTGCTGTGCTTTGAGTCTCACCTGTTGTGGCTCTCTCGGGGCAAGCTTTCAATATTTAGTAGGAACTTATACTGGATGTGTTTGAGTGCCTTAAACTTTCCATACATTTGTTTTTTAAAGTTGAGCATAACACACACCATCGTTTGCATTAAGTTTTTTCCAATTCAAATTTAGAATATATGTTGTAGCCTACAAATCACACGTAAGGACCCAGCTGTACCATGCTTTAAAAAACACATCAAAATACGTAGATACTGACAGTTTTTAGGAACACCAGGCCACATGTATTGTTTTACAAACACAAAGTAATCCTGGAACATTTCTTTTCTAGTAAAAAAAAAAAAAGGAAAGGTTTAGGACATATGCATGAAGCTTATTTTTCATGCACTGATAGCCGTAAGCTCTCTGGTGAGTTACTCCGTGCCCAGCCTGCGCTCTGGAATCTGCAGCCACCCACACTCTGCATTTGAGCCTCCTCCGGATGATAGCAACTGGCATGGAAACCTCTTCTTTCAAGTTTATTAAAATTTTATTGAAGTAGTTGGGTGGCGTCGGTTAATAAAATCATATAAGACCCAAGTGGACGCTTCTGTGAGATTAAGTCTGTTTTGTTCGCGTGTACGTTTACGCTCTCGGCTCTGTGGTTGCTGCTTTGCCGGTTTTGTCCGAAGTGGAGCCGATGGTGGTTGTCTGGGGGGCGCTTCTGTTTTCTAGAAAAGCTTCGATGTCACGCGCGTGATCTAACGGGTGTGGAGCCGCCTGGGGCTGAGGGGCACCCGGGGAAGCGCCCGCCCGAGCTACTAAACAGCCTGTAAGACGCTAACCACCTTCTCTCCCGCAGCGAGCGGTTCTTCCTGAGGCTGAACAGGAACGGGCTGCCCAAAGCCCCCGACAAGCCGGAGCGCCACTGCTCTCTCTTCGTGGTGAGTGCGCCGCGTCCTCCCCGTGGCGCTGCGTGTTATTGCGGGGACGTGGATCCCTGTGAGCCAGCGCAGGCCATTGGCTTAAACTTTGCGAGGAACACGCAAAGGCCAGGAGTGCCCGGGACTCGGACAGGGTCGCCCCTGCGTTCCTCGCAGGTCCTGGAGCTGGTCACACTCCCCGCAGAGTGCAGGGTTGGTAGCTCGCCTGGTGTTGGATAGGCGACGTGACTCGATATGAGAATGAGTGAGGGAGAGGTTGACATGAGAGCGGGCTTTCCCTTTAACTATCATGTGACGTCAGTAAACCTACAGTCAAGTCCACTATAGTATTTTTATTTATTTTTTAAAAATATATTTTTATTGATTTCAGAGAGGAAGGGAGAAGGAGAGAGAGATAGAAACATTCATCAATGATGAGAGAGAATCATGGGTCAGCTGCCTCTTGCACGCCCCCTACTGGGGATTGAGAGCCTGCAACCTGGGCATGTGCCCTGACTGGGAATCAAACCATAGGTTAATGCTCAACCATTGAACCACACCAGCCGGGCCACTATAGTACAGTGGGACCTTGACTTACGAGTGTCCCGACTAACGAGTTTTTTTGAGATACGAGCCGTCTCTCGGCCGATTTTTTGCTTTGAGTGGCAAGCTCAAAAAAATTCGGGTTACGAGCCAGCTTCAGGTACCCCACCACTAGTTGGCACAACGAACGTCACAGTGATTTGACATACGAGTAATTTGAGTTATGAGCTCCGTCACGGAACGAATTAAACTCGTAAGTCAAGGCCCCACTGTACTTTTAGAACAGGATTTGAACTATATGCTTCTGCTACAAAAATACCATTAAAAATATCTATGTTGGTTTTTGGGGGGAGGAAATAACCTAACTTTCATTTAGAAAGGTACTACGGAAAGCTCAGTAAATCTTTAAAGAGTCCCCCATCATAATGCTGTGAAACACAACTCTCCTTTCTCTATGATGCCCTCTAAAAACTTTACAGCTCTCTGTGTGTGTGTGGGCGCTGGTAGTCTTGTGAGCTAGTTATTGTGGGTTTGTTTTTTATTTCCATCTGCCCGCCCCCTCCCCATCGACAGCCATCAGCTTCCTCTCTGTGGGTCTGTTTCTGCCTCGTTTTGTTTATTAATCGTTCTTCGTTTAGGTCCCACATGTACGCGAGGCCACGCAGTGTGTGTTTTTCTCTGACTTACTAGTATCTCACTCGGCCTCATACACTCCAGGTCCATCTATGTTGTTGCTGGCGAGGTTTCCCTTTCTCGTGCCAACCACTGTACACTGTGTACGGGAGCCGCGTCCTCCCTCTGTGCCCATCTGTACATGACACGGAGGCTGCTTCCACATCTTGGTTCTTACTGCTGATCCCGCAGGGAGCACAGGGCTGCACGTCTCTTGTTAAATCAGCGTTCTTATTTTCTTCGATAAATATCCAGAAGTGGAATTGCTGGGTCGTGTGGCAGCTCCGTTTTGTCTGTTATTTGCAGGAATAATGTGCTGGGCCCTTTCACGGCTCCCCCATAACGGACAAGTTCTACGGTAACTGGGCTTTGTTTTTGGCAGGATCTGAGCAGCGGCGAGCTACGAAGGGACATCTACATCACGGTGCACATCATCCGGATCGGTAGGTGTGACCCTGTCGGGGGGAGCACATGGGGAAGGCGTGCAGCGAGGCCTCTGTCCTTGTAACTTGCCTGCTGCCTGAATCAGAAAGACGTCGGAGCCGGAGCTGCGCCTGAGAATCCCAGAACAGGGAGGGTGGGGCTTGCTCCCCGGCCTCTCCACTCCCGTGCAGCCCGCTCACCCGGCACAGTCTTCTGCCACAAGTCCTCGCGGAGTTTGTTGTTTCTTTTTGTTTCATGGGGCTCCCTGACCGTTTGATTCAACAATTTTGTGTTCATCATTTTTTTATCCTCACACGAGGAGTGAGGATACTTTTTCCATTGTTTTTTTTTTTAAGAGAGTGGAAGGCAGGAGGGAAGAGGAGAGAGAGAGAGGCATGGATGTGAGAGAGACACATGGATCAGTTGCCTCCTGCCTGCGCCCCAGCTGGGGCTGGGGATCGAATCCACAAGCAGGCACGTGCCCTGGCAGAGGCACTTCCCTGCCTTTCGGACCCGGGCCTCCTGGCGCCTTCGCGGGACCTTGGGGAGGAGGCTTCCGGTGTGGGACCAACTCGGTCCTCACGTTTCCTCGATGATCGAGGTCACGGCTAGGTCGTTGCGGGGGAGGGTCCCGGGCTGAAGCGTCACCTCCTGTCGCCCCAAACCTGTGTCCTTCCCGTGGCCAATGACATGATGATGGTGTGTGTGGCTTGTGAGGCCCAGATCCATGACTTCCCGGCCATGTCTGCTTCCCGTTGGCAGGTCGGATGGGGGCGGGAGAGAAGAAGAACGCCTGCAGCGTCCAGTACCGGCGCCCCTTTGGCTGCGCGGTCCTCAGCATAGCCGACCTGCTGACCGGGGAGACCAAGGACGACCTCATCCTGAAAGTGTACATGTAAGAGGCTGCCCGCGGGGGTGGGCGCAGGGGTTGGGGCAGGGCAGGGCCCGGGAACCAGGGCCTACTGGGATCTGCCTAAGGACCTCACTTTACCTTGATTATTTGTGTAAAGACCATCCAGAAGTTGTGGCAGCGGGGGCTAAGACAGAGGCTGTTAGGGGCAATCAGGCAGGCAGGCGAGCAGTTAGGAGTGATCAGGCAGGCAGGCGAGCAGTTAGGAGTGATCAGGCAGGCAGGTGAGCAGTTGGCGATCAGGCAGGCAGGTGAGCAGTTA
>NW_006285997.1:523316-524356 GCF_000327345.1 Myotis davidii
GAAGCCAGTGGTCCCGGATTGTAAGAGGGTACGGGCCAGGCTGAGGACACCCCGCCCCAACACACACACACGGATTTCATGCACCAGGCCTCTAGTTTTCAACTAAGGTCTCATTCTGAGACAGTAGGGGTTAGAACTTTAACATTACCTCTTTTGGGGGTGAGGGGGCACAGTTCAAGTTTAACTCGGCAGTAAGGATGCCTGTGGCTATTCCACATCCTAAATTGATTTCTAAAATGCACCTGGTTTTGGATCTCCCTACTGTGAGCACCTCCCATGACACACAGTGGGGTGCTCAGGGCAGTCCCCGGGGAAGAGGGTACTCAATGGGGTGCTCAGAGCAGACCCTGGGAAAGGGGGTACACAATGGGGTGCTCAGAGCAGATCCTGGGGAAGGGGGTACACAATGGGGTGCTCAGAGCAGATCCTGGGGAAGGGGGTACACAATGGGGTGCTCAGAGCAGATCCTGGGGAAGGGGTACACAGCAAAGTGCTCAGAGCAGTCCCCGGGGAAGAAGGTACACAATGGGGTGCTCAGAGCAGACCCTGGGAAAGGGGCCACCCATTCCTGAGACCAGGGTGGAGGGGAGAGTCTGGCAGCTGAGCTCCTGAGTGACCAGTGGTGTGTCCAGGTGTGACCTCTCACCCGCCCAGTGGCGTGCCCGTGAGAATCCGTGACTCTTCACCCAGTCGCTCTGGCGTGAGGCCGGTGGGCACGTCTCACACAGATTGGCGTTCCTGCTGGTCTTGGGGCGCCTGTGCTGACTGATGTCACCTGCAGGCGGTTGCGGGAGCTGCAGGGAGGCGGGAGGGAGGACACTGGGTGGTGAGGACAGAGCCGCGGGCTGGACGTCACTGCTGCAGCTCACGGCCCCCACGCTGACAGAGGCCATGTCCCAGGTGCAACACGGAGAGCGAGTGGCACCAGATCCACGAGAACATCATCAAGAAGCTGAACGCGCGCTACAACCTGACCGGCTCCAACGCGGGTGAGTGTCGGGGGCTGACCAGCTCCAATGCGGGTGAGTGTGGGGGGCTGA
>NW_006285997.1:524422-524824 GCF_000327345.1 Myotis davidii
GGTGAGTGTGGGGGGCTGATTGGCTCCAACGCGGGTGAGTGTGGGGGGCTGGCTGGCTCTCCCAAGACCCCTCATCAGGTGCTCGCGTTGATTTGTCTACATCAGAAGGAAATGGTCTGCCTGTCTCTATTCGCTCCCTGACTTCAAAATTGTGCCGCCAGCATCCCCTCCAAGAGGCACCGTGTGTTGTGACGGGAGGCGTGCACTGTATTCTCTCTAGAGTGCCCTTTCGGGCTTGAAGCGAACAGAGCGCCTGCCTTTGCTCAGTAGCACCCAGCCTTGGCCTCTGTGTTGTGACTGATCCCTGAAAACCAGATGGCGATGCACTGGCTCCTGGCCCTTGTGGGGAGAGGCCGGATGCACCGTGAGCTGGGGGAGGGCGGGAGCAGCAGCTTCCCTGCC
>NW_006285997.1:525246-526429 GCF_000327345.1 Myotis davidii
CCTGGAGGGCACGGGGCCCAGGGCGGACGCGGCGTGGGAGAGCGATACCGGGGAACATGCATGTGGGGCCCAGGGCACGCGGCGTGGGAGAGCGATACCGGGGAACATGCATGTGGCCCAGGGCGGACGCGGCGTGGGAGAGCCATGTTGGCTGCCATGCCGTGTAGGTAACGTGTGCATCTCGTTCAGAGGGACCGGACACGTGGCACTGCATGGTGAGCTACATACCACGGGTCCACAGCCTTGTCCCAGTCACACACTGTAGACGAGACCACATCGCCGTGATGCCGCGCAGGCAGCCATGCCCTGAAGCCTGGTCAGCAGACAAAAGCTTGGGGAACGTTGTTAGCTCCCTACCCCCTTTCACACCCGTGTTGAAGCAAAACACACACACACACACACACACACACACCCGACAAAACAAAAAGCCCCACAGAAAACTGCCGTTGCGAGCTTTCTTTGACATGAAGGGACCTCCAATGAAGCCGGCTGGTATTGGGCCGGATGCATTGTTGTAAAGACCGAACAGGGGTGTTTGTGTTATAGTCCAACTTGCCTAGTGATCAGAAGAGCCAGCATTCCATTCAGACCCCCTCTTCTCGCACCGGCGCCCACCCTGCTAGGCCAGACGGACCCCGAGAAACGGCAGCTGCAATGGGAACTCGGGTCAGTGTGGCCGGAGCCATCCGTCCTCTGAGCTCCCCATGGGCCGTGCTCGGCTGCGATGCGCGGTGAGGTCAGCTTTCTCCTCCCTCTCCCAGGAGGCGGGGAGGGACCTGGGTTTGTGTGACTCACCCAGAGTCTGACACTCCCACAAAATCATAAGAGGCGAGGTGTGCTCTGGGCCGCGGGCAGGCTCGCTACAGGACCAGGAGGGGATGAACACAGCGTGAGGTCGTGTGTGTGCGTAGAGACTGGGTGACAACAGCATGGACTCCAGGAAGGAAGGGGCATGGTCTGTTTCCTGGGCAGTTCCTCCCGGTGCTTAGTCTGTTTTTTGTTTTTTTAATATTTTCATTGATTTCAGAGAGGAAGGGAGAGGGAGAGAGAGAGAAACATTGGTGATGAGAGAATCACGGATCAGCTGCCTCCTTCACACCCCCTACTGGGGACTGAGTTTGAAACCCAGGCCTGTGCCCTGACCGGGAATCAAACCGTGACCTCCTGGTTCATAGGTTGACAC
>NW_006285997.1:526459-528326 GCF_000327345.1 Myotis davidii
TGTTGCCTTCCGCTGTTTTCTCCTTGGACGTGGAATTGTTGATTGAAAAGAAACGGAGCCGTAAGACGCTTTCAAGAGAATTGCGTCCACTCGGCAGAGCAGTGCTTTCCCACTGCATTTCCCCTGCTGTTCGTTGGTCGTTGGTGCTAAAAACAGAAGAAAAGGAGTCCCTGGAAATGAGTTTTAAAAGAAAGTTCTACCACTTAATTTCCTTTACGCTTCGCTGACGCCCTCCTCCCTCGTGCAGTTGTAATCCGGCGTGTTTCCTATGTAAAGGGACTCGTCGAGTTAACTGGTTTCTCCCTCCGAACCTGAGATTCAAGTTGCAAAGGTACATTAACCACCGTCTCCGTGGTGTTTAGAAACGGGGAGGTAATTGCTAGTGGCCCTCTTAACTCTTAAAGACCAAAATAAAAAGCCATTGAATTAGTATATTTCTTCAATCAGATTTAGTTAAATTGAGTAACTTCAAATTTCCTAAGCTCTGCCCTGTGGGAAATCCAAAATACTGCCTGGCCGGTGTGGCTCAGTGGTTGAGCGTCAACCTATGAACCAGGAGGTCATGGTTCGAGTCCCAGTCAGGCACGTGCCTGGGTTTCAGACTCAATCCACAGTAGGGGGCATGCAGGAGGCAGCCGATCCATGATTCTCTCTCATCATGGATGTTTCTGTCTCTCTCTTCCTCTCTGAAATCAATTAAAATATATTTTTAAAAAATCCAGGAGTACTCTGGTAAGAATTTGAAACTAAAAATATCTGCGAGGGTGACCCTGGTTTAGGCTTCGTGAGCAGATGGTTGTTGTGAGCGTCACCTGGGGTGGCCGTGTGCTCAGTCTGTTTTACTGACCGACCGCCGCTTATTCTTGCCGGAATCCCGGGTGAGACCAGAGGTGAGAGGTTCCTGTTCTGCTTGGAGCCATCGCACTACAGTGACAACCACAGATGGCACCCTGGAAAGAGGGAAAGAAACCCTGGTCCCAGGGGGTCCTGGGTCAAGGGTGTCCCCCCCTTTGGCAGAACCCAGCTCCTGTCCATTTTGAAAAAGACAAGACTACGCCCATTGCTGCTTCCACTTGTGTTTCTGCCCGTCCCTCTCGGCGGGGGCTTGTCCTGTGTCCCCCGGATCCGCCCCCCTCCTAGACGAGGGCGGTGTAGGAACAGCCGTCAGCGAGGTGTGTGCGAGCTGCTGGGCTTCGTTACTGAAGGGGAGGCTCTCTAATGAGTTTCTTAAAAAGAGTGGGGGTGCAGCACACACAGAGTTGAAATGGGAAGCGGGGTGCCTAATGTTCAGATCTTAAAAATACCCCTGGAGACAGTTCATTTGGGGGGACTCACTGTTCCTCTGAGACACAGCTTTAGGTGACGGGCACAGAGTCACCTGGACTTTGTCTAATCTTTCCTCCCCCATGATTTTTTCCTCTAATCATTCTTCCCCTCGTTTATCTTTGTGATAACTTTTCTCATCAACTTTAAATTTTTAGTGTATGGTATCATGTGTGCCTGCACACAAACATTTTTTCTAAAAGTGGGGACACCTTCCTCAAATTCCAAGCCTTTGGCAGACTGCCTTCATGACTTACTTGTGTGACACTGGGTACCATTGGGGTTTTACTATTACTTAATTTATTAAAACTTACTTTAACTCCTCATAAGCATTTGCTATAGGAAGAAATCATGTATCCTTCAAAACCACAATACTAGGACTTCAATTTGAAAATAACTTTTGCATAATTTCCTTGGAATAAAATACTCTAAATTGTTTCTTCCCTCACAAACATACAAGGTATATTAAGTCAAAGTATTCTAATATTAGAGAGTAACTTCTTTGAATTTAGGAATCTGAGAATGATAGAACCCAGCTTTAGCA
>NW_006285997.1:529328-529582 GCF_000327345.1 Myotis davidii
TTATCTCACCGCCCTGTGACTGGAAATCGGTCTGTCAGAATCTCTGGCTCTGGCTCAGGGTGTCCTGAGAGAAACTTCGGCATCTCTCCCTCTTGTCTCCGTGGTTATGCAACCCTGTTTCCTGCACTTTGCACGCCTTGCTCACTACGGGGAGAGACCACGTGTGCGAGTTCGGTCTGTGCCCAGCTTTCTTTTGCATTAGAGAGAGGATGTGCGTGGAGGCCATCCTGTCAGCAACTCCCCCCCCCCCCCCC
>NW_006285997.1:529614-549132 GCF_000327345.1 Myotis davidii
AGAGGGAGGTGTGTGGGCTCTGACCAGGAGGGTTGCACTCCTTGCATGGAGCTGTGGTGTGTTTAGTTGGCTGAGCTGAGAGCAGGCTTTGGGGAGACGTGGACTGTTGTGTGTGTGTGGGGAGGGGGGCGGTGGTTGGGCAACCTCGCCTCACATGCCAGTGTGGTCATCTGAGTCAATTGACTGAACCATGTGATTCTGTATCTGTGCGGGAGTCGGAACATCGATGCCTTTAGAAACTGTTTTCTGACCATTGGAAGTGGTACTTGTTGGCGCCACCTATCGGCTAGACATGTAGCGTGTGACCTTTTGGCTCACCTTTGGGGTTTTCTGATTATGAAACTATGCTTTTTTTTTAGTCTTTGTTTTTAGTTAATTTGACTTGCAGAAATGTTGCAAGAATAGTGCAAAGAATTTCTGATTTCTCAACAGCGAACATTGTACTATATTGGTTTTATCCTTCTCTCTGTGTGTTTTTGTGTGTGTACACATATATATATACACACATGTATGTATTCATCCTTTGCATATATATAAATATATAGGGTTTTAAAATAGTTATTGTGTATATATGTACATTCTCTCTCTGTATAGCCATTTAATGTTACTGAATTACCATTTTTAAGAGTTGTATAGGCACATGTATGTACAAATCACACATACACGCATATCACACATACATACACACATTCTCCGCCCTCAGGTGTCAGGCGTGACTCCCCTGTACTCTGCTCACCCCAACATGTAAGCACCACACTGCTCCGTCGGCCGCCTGGGCTGACCCCTCCTGTCTCTTCATGACCTCCCATGGAAACCCCACACCTGAGCCCGGGCTCCCTGCTTCCTGCAGCCAGGAGTTGGACTCAAATAACATATATGCTTCTAGTGTATTCACTTTATTTTGTAATAAAAAAATGTCTTTATTGATTTTTAGAGAGAGAAGAAGGGAGAGGGGGGGAAACAAAGACGTGAAAAAAGAATATAAGTTGGCTGCCTCCAGAATATAAGTTGGCTGGTATGCACCCCAGCCAGAGACCGAGCCTGCACCCCGGGCATGCGCCCTCACCGGGAATCGAACCACAGCCTTCTGGTTCATAGGGCAGCACTCGACCAGCGAGCCAGGCCGGCCGGACAAGAATTACAACTGAATCTTGATAAGAACAGAGAGAGTTGGTGGCCCTTGTGCCACAGTCCGCTTCCTCCTCCCACTGGTCCCCGCTCAGCATGATGGGAATTCTGCACCAGGTGGGTGTGGCCAAGAGCTGGAGCTCTTCTCCCCTCAGCTGTCAGGGGTGCGGCCTCCCCAGCAGGTGAAGCCCGCCAGCCTTTGTCATCGCTCAGCGCTGCGTGGCTGAATTCCTGGGAAAGCTGGCTGAGAGGCCGGGGCTCCCTTCTCCCACCCACCCCCACCCCGGGCAGGGACGGGCCTGGGCGCAGCCGGGCATCTCTGCAGATGCGGACAGCACGGCCACATGGCCACCGGGAGCTGTGTCATGTGCTCTGTACACTGCACGCCTAACCGTAACACGTGGTCAGTGTATTTATGACCGTTTTCCACTTTTGGCATTTCTGTCGCTATTCCCAGCTCTGTGTCATTTGGTTCACTGGTGGCAGAACGGCTGATCTAGTCGGAAATTAATTTTGCCAGCTACTTATGAATCATGCTGTGCTTGCTGTATTTTTAATGTGAAAGTGCAGAATCTCATGAATTTCAAAGGACGCCCCTTACAGAGCGAGTTAGCCTCACTTCCCTGGAATGGGAGCCACCAGCTCTGGACCCTGCGGTGTAACAGCCTCCGCGCCTTCCCTCCTGTGCTGCCTCCGGAGCCGAGCTTTGTCCCGAAGACCGTGCTGTGTGTGACTCACTCTAGACTAATTGGTGACCGGGCCTTTCATTAAAATTAGAGCTCAGACCCTACCCTGGCAGTTGGGTCCTAAACATCGAGGCTGGTTGTTAAAAAGCTCAGTTTAATGAGTGCTTCTTCTGGTAAAGGGGACCGTTTCCCCCTTAGCAATTTTATTCTGGGCCAGAAAAAAAAGGGGATTGTAAAACCCGATGGACCTGTTTTGTGAAATTAAAGTTTTCACCTAATTCTTCCGCTTATGTTGTTGGAAATCCTGGTTTATAAAAAAATCCTCTCTGAATTTTCAAATCTCCTCAGTCAGCAGCATTCCCCCTTATTTGAACATTCCTGTTCCACGCTGCCCCATTCTGCCAATAGTGCATGTGTCTGTGCGCTTTCCTTAATTTTCACTGAATTTATTGTGGTGACATTGGCTAGTAGAATGATGTAGGTTTCAGGTGTACAGGGCTGAATACATCACCTGGATATTGTCATGCGTGTTTTGTCTGCTTTAACAGAAACGGAGTCGAGGATTTGGGAAGAGCCAGGTACGTTGAGTGAGCCCGCGGTCCGGCTGGCCTTCCCAGTCCCTGACTCCCCGTGAGTTCCTTATTCCGGAGGAACTGGGTCACTTCAACAGGCTCTCCTCCACACTCGTGCCACTCGCTGAACAAATGAGATCATGACACACATCTTCCCAAACCTTCGGGGTGAATGAAGCTAACACACCTTGTCGAATTTTAGGGCCGCTCGGCTCCATGGCTTTCCTCTCCCCACCCCCCAACCCCCTACCCGGTGGTGTCTGTGTTCTGTCACCTCCTCCTTGCCTCCCATGTGCCTGGCTCCTCTGTGCCCCGCTGGCTCCTCTGGGTGTGTCTCCCACATGGGCCGCTCTATCCCCTGCACCCTCATCTCTATGGCTCTGGCTGGCTAGAACATGGTTGTGTTTCACTGTTCATGCTTCCATGCCTGTCTTGCCCTAGAACATACGTTTTCTCTGTTTCGCATCTTCAGTTTTCTTCAGCATTCACATGGGCTCCAAATGTGTTTCTTCTCTCATTGCCTTATCCTCTGTAAAGTATTCTGCCTACTTTAAGAAAAAAAACCTACTGATGGTTACATAAATTTTGGCTCCAAAATAGCAGAATACGAATCCTGTCGCGTTTCTTTCCTCCAGCCCCTGCCCCGAGTAGCGTGATCGGTTGGTGGTTGCTTTTTTCATTATCAGTTGGCTCTTCTCTCCCCTTGCCTCACGTATTCCTCATCATGCTCCCAGTGCCCTGGGCAGAGCCTGTGATGAGAAGTCCTTGCAGAAACTCACAGGACCTCAGAACGCTGTCCAATCCACCGGACCCTCCGCCTGGACGCATGGCTCAGAGCGCCAGGCCGTGTGCATGTCCTGTGGGAGGGGCTGTCCCTGTGCAAGTGTCAGGCGCACACTGGTCTGCCTTCCCCAGATGCCAGCATCCCCAGGGGGGGATGGGGACGGTGCGGGTGAGTATTCTGAAGGCAAAAGGACAGAAGTGGAGGAGAGTAGAGACACCAGTGATGAGTGGGTAGGTCATGGGAGAGAGTGCGTCAGGGAGAAACCACTCCTGGGGCGGAGGGATGGTAACACGTGAGTGAGCGAGTCTTCGTTCCCCCGCCTCTGGGTTTCCACGGGAACCTGCTGTCACCGGCAGATCATCTGGACCATTCTCCTCCCGCCGTCCGGCCCCTGCGGCTCTCAGAGGACAGATGGACAGATGTGCTCATTCAATTCCCGCAGCAACTCTGACACAGCGAGCTCTTAGGTCCATGCCCAGGAGGCCAGGGATGTGACGTGTGGGCGTGGCCTCCTGTCCGCCCCGCCCCTCAGTCGCCGGGCCTCCTCTACATCGGATCTGGACCAGAAAGGCTCCTCTCTGAGCCTCATGCTTTCCTGTAAAACAAATGCCCTTGATGTTTGAACTACTCTATTGAAAAGCACACAAACCAACAGGAAGCCCTGCTTCTGCTGTTACTTGTTGAATCCTACAGAGAAGGAGGGCGAGAGGGAGAGCCCCATCCGGGTGTATGTAAATCCGTCCTGCTTCTCTTCATTTCAGCACGATCACCGCCACTCTTAACGTCTCTGTGTGTGGATGGCATGGTGGTGTCCTAAGCCGTGATGGGGCGGGATGGCTGACACGTGGGATGAATGTTTCCTCCGGGTGCTGGGGAGAGAAGATGGGGCGAGGAGCCAGACCTCCCTTCTCAGGGTCCTGTTTACGGGTTTTCCGTCGCTGTGTACCTCCTTCCCTCTGGGAACACTCAGGATTCAGGCTGGAAAGTCTGTCCTAGAAGTCATCCCTATGGATTCTGGTGCTTTTGTCTAAATAGTGACCCAAAATACTGGTACCTTGCCCAGCCGGTGTGTCTCGGTGGTTGAGCATTGACCTATGAACCAGGAGGTCAGGGTTTGATCTGTCAGGGCACATGCCCTGGTTTTAGGCTCAGTCCCCAGTAGGGGGCGTGCAGGAGGCAGTTGATGGATGATTCTCGTCATTGATGTTTCTATCTCCCTCTCCCTCTCCCTCTCCCGTCCTCTCTGACATCAGTAAAAACCAATCAGTGAACCCTGGTGCCCTGGTTTGGGCTTGGGGAGCTCTTGGGTGTCTGGCCCCGGCCTGTGACCCCGCGCCCTCGTCTGTTCCAGGCTTGGCCGTGTCCCTGCAGCTGCTGCACGGAGACCTTGAGCAGATCCGCAGGGAGTACCCGTCGGTGTTTTCTCACGGCGTGTCCATCACCAGGAAGCTGGGCTTCTCCAACATCATCATGCCGGGTAAGTGGCTCGAGCTGCCCACGTGATGAAGTGGACGGATTGTGTCTGTGTTCGACCCTGGAGACAGTTTTCGGATTTCGAAGCGTTCAGGTGGCGACGCTGAGGAAGGAGAGGAGGCACCGCAAGCCCTCACTGACTGTCGTCGGCAGGTTCTGCGACTTTAGGCGAAAGGACGCATAATGAAGCCAGTTTTCCCGCAGGCGAACTAGTGGAGAGAAACAGGAGTTCAGTTTCTGCCGCATCTCATCAGTCTTATAACGAAATGACCTGACTCGGGGACCTGCTGTGTGTGCTAAGAAGGAACCGTGTTTTAATAGTACCTACACTTTGATAATGGGAGGACAGGTGGCGTGGGAGGCGTGGCCATGTGTCATCTGACTGTGATCGGAGGGACATTGAGGTCGTGTCCAGAGAATGTCCCCCTCGGGTGGGGAGTGTCAGTGAGGTTGCTGAGAGGAAGCCCTGTAGGTTTAGAGAAGTTATTGAGCAACATTTAGCCTTTCTTGGAGGATTTTGTCACCAGAGATGTGTGTGTGTGTGTGTGTGTGTGTGCAGCCAAAACACACTCCAAAAAGTGTTCCTCAGTGGAGGAGATGGGGAGAAGGGGGTTCGTGCTCTTTTTAGTGGGGTGGTCACATTGTAAGGTTTCAAAAATGTCAAATCGCTATATTGTGCACTTGAAACTAATGTAACCCATATAATATTGTATACCGGCTACACTTAAATTATTTTAAAAATGAGGGGGAGCCCTAACCGGTTTGGCTCAGTGGATAGAGCATTGGCCTGTGGACTGAAGGCTCCCAGGTTCAATTCCAGTCAAGGGCAGGTACCTTGGTTGCAGGCACATCCCCAGTGGTGGGGGGTTTAGGAGGCAGCCAATCATGATTCTCTCTCATCATTGATGTTTCTATCTCTCTCTCTCCCTCTCCCTTCCTCTCTGAAATCAATAAAAATATATTTTATAAAAGAAAAAGAGTGTGAATCTCCTTTTCTCCCTCATTTTTTTTTAAAAAATATATATTTTTATTGATTTCAGAGAGGAAGGGAGAGGGAGAGAGAGATAGAAACATCAGTGATGAGAGAGAATCATTGATTGGCTGCTTCCTCCACGCCCCCTACTGGGGATCAAGCCTGAAACCCGGGCACGTGCCCTTGACCGAAATGAAACCTGGGACCCTTCAGCCTACAGGCTGATGCTCTATCTACTGAGCCAAACCAGCCAGGGCACCGTTTTTCAGTTTATATTCTCTTCATTCCTAGATCTACGGAATCCAGAGGCAGCACTGTCTCCAACCTTCCGCAGTGATCTTTTTACAGAGAGGAAGGGAGAGAGATAGAGAGTTGGAAACATCGATGAGAGAGAAACATTGACCAGCTGCCTCCTGCACACCTCCTACCGGGGATGCGCCCACAACCCAGGTACATGCCCTTGACCGGAATTGAACCTGGGACCTTTCAGTCCGAAGGCCGACGCTCTATCCACTGGGCCAAACCGGTTTTGGCATGAGATTCACACTCTTAGAGCAAATGCCAAACGGTAGTATTTTCTCAAGCTGCCAGCCCCCTCCACCACCAAGAAAAGGGTAGAAAGAGCAGATGAAGGGGCTGCAGGGGCCCATGGGGTTTGTAGAAAACAGGTCGTCTCAGTCACAGTCGAAACCCACGTGTCATAGCGTGAGGGGCAGTTGCTCTGAGAGGCCCAGGCACAGTGTGCAGCGTCCCGTGGCCTTCCGGGGGGAATCACCCCCGGAGGCCGGGAGAACAGCCGGAGTCTCCCGACCTGACCTTGTGCAGGGCCCAGCCCCGCATCCCATGCACGTGGTTGAAAAATGCTGTGTACCTTGGTGGCGGGCGATTCCGATACTTTTTCCTTCTGAGCTATAAATACCTGGTAGTTCCTCTTTCACAAAAAAGGAAAAGTGTCATCCCGCCGGGAAGCAACGGGGTGGGCAGATCTGATCTAAAAACCACATGTCAGCGGAGAAGGCCGCCGGCTGTGGTCTCTGGATCGGTGAACGTGGAAAATGTGAGGCCACGTGACAGACACCCTGTGGCCTGAGTCACTGTCTGGGACGTGCTTGCCCAGGCGCTTGGGTCTGGCTCCTGTGATAGACAGGAACTTGCTGTGGAGTCAGGCTCGCTCCCGTCTCTCCCAAGCCAAGTCTCCTGGCGGCTGTGAGGTCCCCGTGTCTGGAATTCTGGAAAAGACGTGCCCTGTAACTGTCCTTGTGGGCCTGCCATTCTCTCCCCTTTGGGCGCCCGAGTGTCAGACTGGCTTCTTGGAGCCGCCCCGCGGGGCTGTCATTCTGTCGTCACACCTCATAGATGCCAGGAGGGAAATACGGGGATATGGGGACATCGGACAGCGCCTTACTCCTCAACCCCAGGGGCGCCTCCTGGACGCACACGCTCATTGCTGCGAATGCGGCCTGCAGAGGCGGCCTGACGGGGCATGGAGACCGGCAGGGAGGGTGGGCACCCTTTCCTACAAGAATAAATAGGAAATGTGTGTGGAGCCCTGCGCTTGATGAACGGAGCTTTCCTCTGCAGAGTCCTTCATTTCCCCCCTGAGCAGATGTAAAACGGCTTTCATTCCCCCCGGCCCCCAGGTGAGATGCGGAACGACTTGTACATCACCGTGGAGAGGGGGGAGTTTGAGAAAGGAGGCAAGAGCGTGGCCAGGAACGTGGAGGTGACGATGTTCATCGTGGAGAGCGGCGGCCAGACCCTGAAGGTAAGGCGGTGGTCCTGGGTGAGACAGTCCCCAGCCATCGCTTTGGGCTCATCCGGAGCGAGATCAGTTAATTTCTGACCTGCAGGATTTTCAGTCTTCCCTTTCTTCTCTATCCCCGGGGATGTTTTAAATCATTAAAATGCTGTTCAGAAAGGAACGTCGGAAAGCTAACAGGCTCTTACAGTTTAATTGTTTAATTAACCGTGTCTGCAATCTCCTCCCAGCCGTTATTCTGTAAATACAGTATTTTAAAGCCATTTCGTATGTTTCCCTTTCATCTGTCATGGTTTTGGAGACAAATACTTTCAGTTGGCCGTTGGTAAAAGCAAACAAAAAAATCACACCTTTTATCGTGTGTATTTTCATTTTGACCAAAGGGAGGCGTGGAGACGGGCGTGAGGAGCTGGGGAGGTGGCCCCGGGTTCTCTGGGGAAGGGTGGTCTGTGTGAGCTTCCCGGGGGCACAGCACGGCTTTCACCACAGAGGGCCAGCTCTGCCGTGGCCTCGACCTTCACCTGGGCCGTGCCATTGCCCGCCTCGTGCACATCCCCGAGCCCCACCCGTGCACGGGGCCTGGGAGACCAGCTTCAGAGTGAAGCCGGCACCCGCGGAGCCAGCCCCACGACCCGAGTGTGTGTGGGGAGCAGGCAGATCCCCGAAGCCGTCGCCGGCTGCTTTCACAGCAATCTCCAGGGCGCTGCCTTCATCACCCCTTTTCTCCGTCAGGACTTCATCTCCTTCGGCTCCGGGGAGCCCCCGGCCAGCGAGTACCACTCCTTCGTGCTCTACCACAACAACAGCCCGCGCTGGGCCGAGCTGCTGAAGCTGCCCATCCCCGTGGACAAGTTCCGGGCCGCGCACATCCGCTTCGAGTTCCGGCATTGCTCCAGTGAGTGGCCCTGGCTCAGCCGTGCGGGGTGTCGTGTGGAGTTGGGGTGAGGGCGCCGGAGCACAGCGTTTAATGGTTGCCGTGGGGTAGATCCTCCCACTGTGGTCACTTCAAGCCGCCAACGGGATGTCACTGACTTGCCCGTGGGTAGCGGGGTGCTCTGTGGGCCTCGTGCTCCGTGGGCCTTGTGCTCCGTGGGCCTCGTGCTCTGTGGGCCTCGTGTTCTCTGTGGGCCTCGTGCTCTGTGGGCCTCGTGCTCCGTGGGCCTCATGCTCCGTGGGCCTCGTGCTCCGTGGGCCTCGTGCTCTGTGGGCCTCGTGCTCCGTGGGCCTCATGCTCCGTGGGCCTCATGCCCAGGGGCAGCCGGCTCCCATGTACCACTAGCATGTGGGTGATTCCAGAGCCGCGAGGCTGGGCAGGTTTCTAAGTAGTCCGTCTAGAGCAGTGATGGTGAACCTTTTGAGCTCGGCGTGTCAGCATTTTGAAAACTCTAACTTAAATCTGGTGCTGTGTCACATATAGAAATTTTTTGATATTTGCAACCATAGTAAAAGACTTATATTTTTGATATTTATTTTATATATTTAAATGCCATTTAACAAAGAAAAATCAACCAAAAAAATGAGTTCATGTGTCACCTCTGACACCTGTGTCATAGGTTCGCCATCACTGGCCTAGAGATTAGAGGAGAGTCTGCGGATGATCCCACGGAGGGAGATCTTGAGAGAGGGGCAGGGAGGCACAGCCGAGCTTAGGAAGGAGTAGCCGGTGAGGCGGGAGGAGAGTCGGGGGCTGAGTGAAGAGACACTTTCCAGAGGGGATCGAGCGGACGCGTCTGTCAGGTGCCAGTGATCAACTGAGGCAAAGACGGAATGATCATGACTTTTGCTTACTTTGTAAAGAATATTGACATTTGCCCAGCTTTACTCTGGAGCTGAAATGAATGATTAAAAAAGAAAATCCTATGTGATCATTCCATCTTCTGGGACGGCCTCGTGCGGGGGCTAGAGCCAGCAGGCAGGATGGCAGGTCTCTGTGTGGGGTCCTCTCGGGGGTTAAATGCAGAAGCAGCTGTGAGGGAGGGACATTTGCCTGAAGCCTCGTGTCTGACCGTCAAGGTCACCGTGTCTAACTCCCCCTCAGGTCTCACCTCCGAGCTGGGCTTTCCCATCCCGTGTCAGGCTCCACGTGTGGCCTGTGTAGGGAGGAACAGCCACCAGGCCCTGGGACGCCTCCCTGCCTATCTCCAGGCAGGAGGAGGCCCTGGTGGGTGGCTTCTTGGTTAGAGCGCCGCGTCGATACACCAACGTTGTGGGTTCGATTCCCAGTCAGGGCACATACAAAAATCCACCAATGAATGCATGAATAATGGAGCAACACATCGGTGTTTCTCTCTCTCCCTCTTCCTTCGCTCTCTAAAATCAATCAACAAAAAACTAAAATAGATAAATGCAGACGGAGAGTGGAGTTGAACACACAGGCTCCCCGAAAGCTTGCTCCAGGTTTTGGAGGAAGGTAGCGGCGGGAATAGGGAGGTGTAGGCCGCGCACCTCCCATCTGTGATCTCAGTTTCCTTATCCACGCTCCTTGCTGAGGCTCCTCGGCCCCTCAGCCGTTGCAGTTCTCAGTTAGGCACCTGAAAACCATGGCCCTCCTTCCAGCTTCCAGCCCCTATGCAGCGAGCCCCTTGACAGCCGTCCACCGCTTTCCCGCTGTTCCCAGCGTGGCTGGCAGGTCCCCAGGAGGCGGCAGCCTGGGCATATGCCCTGACCGGGAATCAAACTGTGACCTCCCAGCTCATAGGTTGATAATCAGCCACTGAGCCACGCTGGTCGGGCTCAAGACCCCTTTCCGTGAGTAGCAAGCGAAACACTGCATTTCACATGCGTTAGCTCATGCGTGCAGTCACATGTGGTTCTTGAGAACCTCCTGTGGTCTTCGCACTCACTCTTGGAGACGCCAAGCTTAGAATAAAGCAAAACAGAGAAGGAACCTGCCCTCCGTGGAGCTTACATCCCCAAGTGGGGGGTGGGATGTGATAAGAAAGGGGCGATACACAAATGAAGGAAGATTACCCGTCATTTCAGATAGTAATGAGCCCACGAAGCAGGTTAGTCAGGGAGTGGAAATTGCTGCCGAAGGGGCAGGGATGGGGGTGGAGGGGCCGCTGCCAACAGAGCTCCATTGATGCAAAGGGCGCTGCCGAGTGTGGGCGGGATGGCTTGGTCAGCGGCTTCTCCACGGCCTGTGTCTCTGAGCCTTGTGTCGGCAGGTGCTTACGGGAGCCAGTAAGTCGTCGCCATCTTTGTTTTCCCCACAGCCAAGGAGAAGGGCGAGAAGAAGCTGTTTGGCTTCTCTTTCATCCCCCTGATGCAGGAGGACGGCAGGACGCTCCCAGATGGCACGCACGAGCTCATCGTGCACAAGGTAACATGAGCAGGGGCTGGTGGTGGCAGGTCCCATGTCCCCCAAGATGCCGGGGGTCCACGTGGAACCACCCATCCGGCTTAGGGGCGTAACTGGGTTTTCCTGGGGTGACAAAAACGTCTGTCAACTCTATGCAGTGTCGTTTCTATGTTCTTTAAGATTAGCGAGCTCAGCCCAGCTGGTGTGGCTCAGTGGTTGCACCAAGAGGTCACTGGTGCGATTCCCGGTCAGGCACATGCCCGGGCTGCAGGCTCGATCCCCAGTAGCGGGCAGGCGGGAGGCAGCCGATCAGTGATTCTCTCCCATAGATTTTCTATCTTCCTTTCCCTCTCCCTTCCTCTCTGACATCAATAAAAACATGTAAAAAAGAATCCCTGCTGCCTGGTGAGTTAGGAGCCGAGAGCCTCGGAGAACGAGGACGGACAGGCTGTGAGACAGAGGGGCAGCGCCTGTGGGCGGCGCTGTGGAGGGGGTGTCGCCCTCGGCATGCCCGCGTTGGTGTGATGACAGCCCGTCCCCCACGCCCAGGGCCCTCGGCCTCTTGCAGGAGGAGGATTGTGGGCTGCTCCGTGGGCATCGCGGGTGTCCATCTCCTCTGTCCTGTTCCCGCTGGTTTTAGCGCGGAATGACCATCCTTGCCTGAAGGGACTTACATCAGGAGTGTGAAGCTGTCTGTTTTCAGATCTGCAGTTCTTCTTACCTTTGTTAGCGGCGTTTTCTGGGAGGGAGAGTCCCCCTCAGGGATGGACTGTCAGGTTCCCCTGAATACCGTCCCCTCCGGTCGCCCGTTCTCAAAGGAAGGAGTTGTTTCAAAGCTGCCTCAGCTGAGCTGTTGGAAGAACTTGAGTGTTTTTTCCAAAATTCTGTGCTGCCCACCAGCCAGGCACAGCGCACGGCTCCCTCTGTTCCGCTCCTCACGACCACACCAGGGGCGTAGAGACGGGCAGGGAAGTCCCACGGGGTAAGGAGCGTGGGGCAGCCCCCCGTGTGGGGAGTGTCAGAGCCGGGGCTCCACCCCAGCCGGTCCCGGTCCGAACCCGAGCCTTGTTCCTCTTACACAGCTCTGCTGCGTCCACTCCAAAGCCAGAACCTACTCGTGACTCTGTTTGGAGTGCTTCCCAGGTTGTACCCACGAGGGCCGGAAACTGTAATTCTCAGGAGGCCTCCTTCCTTTCTGGTTTTGAACAGTGCGAAGAAAACACGAACCTGCAGGACCCTGCCCGCTACCTCAAGCTCCCCTTCTCCAAGGGCCTGCTCCTTGGGACTAGCAGCCTCGCCACCAAGACCACCAAGGAGTCTTTTTGGATCACGTCATTCCTCTGCTCCACGAAACTCACCCAGAACGGTAGCGTCCCACCCTCTCGGGGTGCGGGGCTGGGGTTTGGTGGGCCTCGTCCGTCACCAGCCGGCAGTTCAGACCCTGGAGGAGAGCGACCGCTCTGGGGCGGGTCCCCAGGAAAACGGGACCATCCTGACCCGGGTCTGTACAATGCATGTCACGTGAGGGCCTCATAATGACCCAGGATTGGAGCTCACGTAGACAGCTTTCCAATCAACCCTCAAAACCACCTGCTTAAAAAATGAGAATAAGCCGGACCAGTGTGCTCAGTGGTTGAGCACTGACCTATGAAGCAGGAGGTTCCGGTTCTATTCCCTGTCAGGGCACCTGTGTGAGGCAGCCAATCAATGAGTCTCTCTCATGTTTCTCTCTCTCCCTTCCTCTCTGAAATCAATAAAAATATATTTTGGAAAAAAGAGAGAATAGAATGAGAGAAAGAACACCACCACCTTCCTCTCCCTGGTTTATGGCTCCATAGACACGCAGTTGCAGGCTGTGGCGTAAAGCCGGTTGGTGTTTAACTAGCGGGTACGGCTTTGGGGTGTAGGTTCCTGTCTGTGCAGGGTGTTCAGGAAGCGATAAGTAATGAAGCAAGATGATCCGGACAAACGTCCTGAAAGCCACGTCTGTGATGCGGGGAGTCAGACACGCCTGGGTTCTTCCTCGTCGCCACATGACGGGTCTGGCGCGCACCCCAAAGTCCGTGTGAATGAGTCGGGGCCTGGCGTTGAGGAGAGCCCCCCGCAGGGAGGCCTCGCGCCTGGTGAAGCGCTGTGCCTGCAAAGGGCTCAGAGCTGCCGGTCTCTCGGAGGCGCAGGGTGGCGGCAGTGGCGGGAGATGATGCCTCCTTGTGGGCATCGGGCACAGGCCTGAACACCTCTGGGTTCCTCGGGCCACTGCCTGTTTCTATACGCCGACCCGGGACACGGTTCTCTCAGGCTTGTCTTTGTGTCCATCTCTCCCCTTCCAGAGTCTCTCTGGAGATGTGCTTTTTACAGTCAGCAGCATCCTCTATTTTGGGGGACCCTGACGGAGGGCTGTCAGCCCCGGGTTAAGAGATGCCACGTTGCCCAGACTTTATCATCAGTGGGTCGTGATGTTCCCTAAATAAGGCCACCTGGGCAGAGCGCTATGTGGACTATCAACCATTTACCAAACCTGGAGCATGTTGGGGGGCCATCTCCCGCCCTGGGGGTGGTGGGTGCTGGGAACACAGCGGGGCCGAGCCTGGCATAGCTGGCTGCCTGGGGTTCTCAGCCCGGCGGGGCGCAGACAGACAGCCACAGCCTGGGACGCGTGCTCTCGGGTGAGGCATGAATTTCTGTTCTGTTTGAAGGCGACATGCTTGACCTTCTGAAGTGGAGAACCCACCCCGACAAGATCCCAGGCTGCCTCTCCAAGTTAAAAGAGATCGACGGCTCCGAGATCGTCAAGGTACACGCGGTCCCTGTCCCTCTCGGGGCCCTCGGGGTGGGGCTGGTCCCTGTCCCTCTCGGGGCCCTCGGGAAGGGTCCAGGCTTTGATCCTGCGTGCAGGAGGCGCCCTTGGGGTGGGGCTGGTCCCTGCCCCTCTCGGGGCCCTTGGAGTGGGGCTGGTCGGAGGGGAAGGACAACCCCCATTTGATGGGGGGATTTCCTTCTTCTCTCCCTAACAGTTTCTGCAAGACACCCTGGACACCTTGTTCGGGATTTTAGATGAAAATTCCCAAAAGTATGGGTCGAAAGTGTTTGATTCTCTGGTGAGTTTGCATTCCCTTTCATCACATCTTAACAGTGTCGCTTGTCCCTCTGAGCGTGAGGGTTCTCTTAAAAATCAGAAAACCGCTTGGGCTTGCCTGTGGCTTCCTAAAGCTCCGTTCTCTTCTTAGGTTCACATCATCAATCTGCTGCAAGACAGCAAATTCCATCACTTCAAGCCGGTGATGGACACGTACATCGAGAGCCACTTCGCCGGGGCCCTGGCGTACAGGTGAGCCCTTCCTCCCGGCGTCACTTTGCCACCGTGTGGTGGGCGCTTTTCTAAGCAGGCCCTCCTGCCCGTTTCCCCGCACTTTAGGGACCTCATCAAGGTGCTCAAGTGGTACGTGGACCGGATCACGGAGGCGGAGCGGCAGGAGCACATCCAGGAGGTGCTGAAGGTAACCCCAGACGAGGCCTCTCAGGGCGCTGGGCGTGGCGGTGCCTCAGCGAACAGGCCCCTCCGCGCAGACAGGGGTGGGGGTGGCGCTCACTGCACCCCAAGGAGCTGACTCGCACCCCAGCCACTGCAGAGCTGGAGACACTGGAAGGGACCCGCCAGGCTCACCCACTGCACCCGCTCGGGATGCACCTTCCTCCTCTAGGCGCCTGAACCCCTGGGGTCTGGGCTGGCGGGAGGGGGTTTGTGTGAGGACTGCAGGTGGGCGGTCACGCTTGGCCGTTCTGGCTCTGGCTTTTATCACCATCTGGGAGCGATTCTCCTTACATTTGCAGATTAGCAGGGACCACGGAAGGGAAACTGAGGTTTTACCAGGTCCCCTAGTTTAACACTGTCCACCTCCCGGGGCCACATGCTCACAGGCACGTGGAGATGCTGAGATCTCACTTGCACGCATGTCCAAAGAGAACACAGCTTCTTAATGGGATGGTCTGGGAACTACCCGGCCGTCTCCCGACGCCAGCTGTGAGGTATGCCCTATGCCATGTCGGTGGAGGAGGGTGGACAAGTGGGCCCTTAATATTAGGACACGTGGATCACTGGGTCTGCTTGAAGGGAAGATACTAAGTGGCGAGAGTACACACTAGCAAAGCAAAATTACTTTTGAAAACAGACTTCTTGTGTTAATTTAAAAATCTCTGAGGATTAAAACATTTTGTTTTTGCCTCTGAAGAATGACATAGAATTTTTATATTGATGTATTTAAAATTTTTTTAAAAATTGTGCAATGATAGTGGACAGTCAGTATTATACTAGTGTCAGGTGCACAGTATGGTGGGTAGACGTGTGTGTAACTTACAGAGGGGTGAGGCCCCCCATGAGTGTAGGACCACCTGACACCGGATGACAGTACCATGTAGCTACAACATACTAACGACTGTCCTGCTGCTTCACCCCCCGGTGACTGTTCTGTAGCTGCCAGCTTAGCCTGCTCCCTCCCCTCTGGCCGCCACCAGGGAAGTGTTAAGTGATCCAGACGTCTTCCCTCATTAGGCCTCAGGGAAAAGGGACTCTTCTCCCACATACACATGCTGCTCAGCAACCTCCCGGTCCTTTGCGTTTAAATCGGGGATTTGAAGTCTAACTGTCCCGGCTCCCTGCCTGTCCTTGTGTGTGAGTGCCCTGCGCTCACTGAGGGTCACGTGTCGCCATTGTGCTGCAGGCCCAGGAGTACATCTTCAAGTACATAGTGCAGTCGCGCCGGCTGTTCTCGCTGGCCACGGGCGGGCAGCACGAGGAGGAGTTCCGCTGCTGCATCCGCGAGCTGCTCCTGTCCGTGCGCTTCTTCCTCTCGCAGGAGAGCAAGGGGGCCGGGCCGCTCTCTCAGTCCCAGGTGCGTGTCTTTTCTTTTTACAGATATTTTTTATTGCCCTGGCCAGTGAGGCTCAGTGGGTAGAGCGTCGGCCTGCAGACCAAAGGGTCCAGGCTTTGACTCTGGTCAAGGGCAGCTATCTCCATTGCAGGCTGCTCCTCGACCCAGGCCCTGGTCAGGGTGCGTGCAGGAGGCAACCAATCGATGTGTTTCTCTCACATCGACGTTTCTCTCTGTCCTTCCCTTTCTTTTCCACTCCCTCTAAAAATCAATGGAGCCGTAACTGGTTTGGCTCAGTGGATAGCTGTAAAAAAAAAATCAATAAAAATATATATTTTTTAAAAATTGATGGAAAAATACCCTTGGGTGAGGATTAATCAACCAATCAACCAAATAAATACATTTTTATTAATTTCAGAGAGGAAAGGAGAGGGAGAGGGAGATAGAAGCATCAGTGATGAGAGAGAATCATGGATCGGCTGCCTCCTGCACCCCCCACACTGAGGATCGAGCCTGCAGCCCTGGCATGTCCCTGACTGGGACTTGAACTGTGACCTCCTGGTTCACAGGTTGACGATCCATCAACCCCTGAGCCGCGGGGCTGGGCCTCCCTGATGTCTCAGCTCGCGGCTGAGAACGTGCCGGGGGTTGACCTGCGTTTCTCTCTTGAAGGCCGTGTTCCTGAGCTCCTTCCCCGCCGTGTACTCGGAGCTGCTGAAGCTCTTCGACGTCCGGGAAGTGGCCAACCTGGTGCAGGACACGCTGGGCAGCCTGCCCACCCTCCTGCACGTGGACGAGACGCTGCAGGCGGTGAAGCTGCAGTGCATCGGCCAGACCGTGGAGAGCCAGCTCTACACCAACCCAGGTGGGCGTCCCGCAGGGCAGAGCGCAGGGCGGCTCCCACGCCCGCCTCGCCCCCGTGGCCGCGGGCAGCGAAGCCATTCAGATGGGAGACGCCAGCCTCCTCCTCCACGGCCCTGGGCCCGGGTGGTGGGATAGGCCTGTTGAGGAGCCAGGCACACGCGTATGGCTACTCAGCCCTGTTTCTGGAAGGAGGGAAGCCCTGGTGCTGAGGGACTGGTCCCTGGGTGGGTGTAGGTGCGCGTCCTTGTCCTGTGAGGCCGGTGTGTTTGTGCGGGCACCGAGGAAGGCTCCCTCCCGCCCTGAGTCCTTGGTTTGCGCCCTCTGATGTGTGTTAGGAAGAGAGTCACATACGCCTTTTCCTGTGAGACACCTCGCTACCTGGCTGGGGACCAGGCCAGCGCTGCACCAACAGGCGGACGTGGACGCCCTCGCCTTGTCTGTGGCCTTGAGGAGACAGCTCTGCTGTTTAGTGTTGTGTTCGCAGGAGGGGGCACTTCACTGACGCCCTTCCCTGTTCACCTGACGGGAGGGCCTTCCGTCCTTCGCTCTTGGCCTTTTTTATCGCGAGCAGAGGCTGATCTTGCCTGGTCTCTCTGCATCCGCTGTTAGTGTTGTGAATTGCACCGATGGAGGGTTTGGCCTTAAATCCTCAGGACAGACTCGTGTAATCATAGTGAGATATGTATCAGCCGCATGGGTGTTGGTGACATTTTACACGGAGGTTTGCCTCTGTGTTGAGGGAGGTACCCATCTGTGGTTTTTTAAATCTCGTAATGTCGTTGGTCAATGTGGGTCTCGGCGATGCCTGCCTCCTTCCGTGAGTCCATTGTGGTCCCTGTTTGCTTGGATTTCTGGGAGAATTCACACAGACCTGTTACAGTTTCTTCTATAAAATGCTTCATAGGACTCATAGGAGCCACGTGGGCCTGGAATTTTCCTTGTAGGTTTCTAACAAGTTTAATTCCTTTGATCAGCATAGAGGTCCTTAAGTTACCCATTTTTTATGAACAAGTCAAGTGGAATTATAATTTATGCAGATGTAGGACGCATGGGTGTTTATAAACCAAGAGTGATTCCTCTGAGTTTGCCCAAGGAGCTTACCCCCTGGATGAGGTGAATGAGATGGGCCTGGAGCAGAGAATCAGATGCTGCTAAATGGGGGATGGGGCTCCCCACGACAGACAGGCCTCACCGTTAGACAGAGACCCAGCAGCATGGCCGGGCCCGGCCTAACGGTCACTGACAGGTGTGGGCTCGTGCTGCCCAGGAGGGGTCTGGCAGGTTCCTCCACAGGGAGACTGGCCAGCCGAGAGAAGAGCTTCTGAAGTGGGGGCTCCCCCCTTCGTGCCCCACAAGCCGGGTGCTCACTGGTGATGAGGGGTGACCATGGAAGGTCGCCAGCTCCTGTGAAAATCAGAGGCCAAAGGGAAGAAACAGACAAAGAAAGAAGAACTTGAAAGAAAAGGAGACTTCAGTGAGAAAATAAAACAAAACATCAAGAAAAGAGTCTGATTTCCCAAGAGACGAACCATGCAGGCGTGAAACAAGGATGGGCGGTATTGGGAGAGGTCACCCCAAGAAGCAGACGTGAGCGGCCACGTCAGGGAAATGCAAGCATCTGGTCTGAAAATTACTCTGAATTTCGTGGTGAAGTGACGGCCTAGAGCAGGCGGGCCCCTCGGAGCCCAGGGCCTGTGTGCCTGCCCAGCTTGCAGGCCCAGGACACTGGCCTGGGAAGGAAGGAGGGGCCCTTGGAGCAGAAATATATTGGAGCATAAACAGGGAAACTTAATTGAAGGCTTGGGGGGTAAAGTAAGGAAATAGCCCAGAAAGTTGGACAAAAAATAAGATTTAAAAAAAGTCAGAAAAAGTAGAAGATAGTTTAAGATTTTCTAAAAGAGAGATCTCTTACCCTTGGAGACAGCATGGAGAGACCTGGAGAGCATTGTGCTAAGCAAAATAAGCCGGTCAGAGGAAGACAAGTTCCACAGGATCTCACTCGTATGTGGAATCTAATGAACAAAATAAACTGATGAACAAAACAGATCCCGAGACATAGGAGCATGAACAGACTAAGGAATCTCAGAGGGAAGCAGGCAGAGGCGGGAAGAGATGAACCAGAGAAGTCATATGCATATATGCATAACCCATGGACAGAGACAATAGTGTGGTGAAGGCCTGGGGTGGGGGTGGAGGGTCAATGGGGAAAAAAGGACATCTGTAATACTTTCAACAATAAAGGTAAATTTAAAAGAGAGAGAGAGAGAGATTCATGATGTGAATGTAGGCAAAGTTCCAGACACAGGACAGAAAAAAATGAAAGGGAAGGAAATCATCGTAGCTGTAATTCATGGCAAGTTCCCCGAGTGGAGGGATATGAGTTCATGGATTGAAGAGACCAAAAGACAAGGAATAATCATGAAATTCTGAATTACCAGGAGTAATTTCCCAAAAGCTTTCAAAAAGAGATCGACTAAACCAAAACCAAACAGGACTCCAACCACGCACAGAGGGCCGGACGTCAGAATGGCGGCACACCCCAAGTGTTCATTTCTCTATGTGTCCTGAGTCTTCAGTGGGGCTGGGAGCCGAGAGGCCAGTGAAATAAACCACATTGTGTCCGCCCTCTAGGAAGCCAGTGGGTGACCCATCTCAGTGGAAAACCAGGAAATGGCCCGAGAAGCATGCCATTTTGATATTTGGAGGTAAAACAAGCAATTTTTTTTTAAAAAAAACATTTCTTTTTAAAAAACATATATTTTTATTGATTTCAGAGAGGAAGAGAGAAGGAGAGAGAGAGAGAGAGAGAAACATCAATGATGAGAATCATAGATCTGCTGCCTCTTACACGCCCCCTATTGGGGATCGAGCTCGCAACCTGGGCATGTGCCCTTGACTGGAATTGAACCCGGGACCCTTCAGTTCACAGGCTGATGCTCTGTCCACTGAGCCAGACCAGCTCAGGCTAAAAACCCTATTTCAGTACAAGAGTGAAAACCCTTTTGCGTGCAGGAATCGTGGGTTGGAAAAAGGAGCTACTGGCTTTGAACATGGACCGTGTGGGACCGGTACCTTCTTAGCTACCTGTGCTAACAAGGTATCATTGTCCC
>NW_006285997.1:549194-551906 GCF_000327345.1 Myotis davidii
GTGCAGGGACGCTGACGGATCCTCCCTGCAGATTCCAGGTGCATCCTGCTGCCCGTGGTCCTGCATCACCTGCACATGCACCTGCGGCAGCAGAAGGACCTGGTGGCGTGCGCACGCATCCTCAGCAACGTGTTCTGCCTCAGCAAGAAGAACAGCTCGGTGAGTAGACACCCGTCCTCGCGGCCCGGCCCGGCCCATCCCGGCCCGCCGCTCCCAGACCTAAAGCCTTAACTGTCTTCAAAGACCCCCGTGGAGTCATCCCCGACCCCCTCCCTTCCATCTGCAGCTGGGTTGGACTTTGTGTTTTTCCCCAGGAGGAATTTTTTTTCATCTTGCGGGGTGGCTGTAACCCCCAAAAACCTGGGTTTCTGAATCTTGTATTTTAAGAAAGAACCGTGTCCCCGTAGGAAGATGAGATTCCATGCCTCCCATGTGTCTTTTTATTTCTTTCAACATATTTTTATTGATTTCAGGGAGGAAGAGAGTGGGAGAGCGAGATAGAAACATCTGTGATAAGAGAGAAACATTGATCGGCTGCCTCCTGCACACCCCCTACAGGGGATGGATCCCGCATCCCAGGCATGTATCCTGACTGGGAATCGAGCCATGACCTCCTAGTGCATAGGCCAACGCTCAACCACTGAGCCACACCGGCCGGACTGTCTTTCATCTCAATATGAGGAAGGCTCTGTGGGAGGTGAAGGGCCGCGCGGAGGGAAGTCTGCGGGCCCTGTCTGGGACGGGATGGTGATGCTTGGCCATGGCCCTGTGGACACTGTGGGAGCCGAGGAAAGCCCCGGAACCCCGGGTATCTTGCCCCACAGCCATTCCTCGTCCTCCCAGAATCCTAACCGGCTGTCACTGAGGGGATTCTGTCAGTTCCTGACTCAGTGAGAGGCCTTCG
Source organism: Myotis davidii (assembly GCF_000327345.1). Lineage (NCBI taxonomy): Eukaryota > Metazoa > Chordata > Mammalia > Chiroptera > Vespertilionidae > Myotis > Myotis davidii. Next base: position 550,099 of record NW_006285997.1, read on the forward strand.
CATTGGAAGTTCAGTGCAGATGGGGAAACCCCACACTTGCGTGTCAGTAGGACAGCTCGGGCATTCACGCCGCGGCTCGGGGCCTGATGTGACAGCCACATGGAGGGTCCTGCTCCAGCTCCGCCTGCAGCTGCAATTAAGCCTCCTGCTCGTCTGTCACGTGACGGCGAGAGTGAGCCCTCCGCGGCTCTGCCCCCACTGACAGCTCTGCTGGTCTCCCACTTCTGGCCCTCCCTGGGGGCCACCTGAAGGGTTGGCTGGTGACGGGGCTCCAGGGGAGGGGACGAGGGAAGCTGTGTCTAAATGTGGAGGAGACCTGGCTGGGCGGGGCGATGGGTCCTGGGCAGCCTCCGGGCCCAGGCCCGCAGGTGACTTGGGACTAGGTCCCCCCAGTAACAGGGAAGGCGTTCATTTTGCCTTAAGACGCCTTCTACTGGGTTCAGGAGCCCGCTCTACGGAGCCTGGTGAGCTGGCGGGCCACACTGCAGCTGCTGGGCGAGTGCCGCGAGCTCGTTCACGTGGGAACCTGTGGCGGCTGCCCGTGGGGGGCTTTCCGTTCCCCTGGGCGCTGTGTCAGCGATGAGACTCAGCCGCACGGCACTTGGGGGGGTCTCTGCTCTGGGAAGAAACCGTGGTGGTTTTCTCACGCATGTAAGAAAGTTCATCGTGGAAACCCTGCCCAGGGCTCTTTCAGGCTCGCTCTTTCCACGTGTTCTCTTGGCGGGGAGCACTTGGCAGAGCCTCGTCTCGGGCGGGTGGGAGAGTCTAGATCAGGGGTCCTCAAACTATGGCCCGCAGGCCACATGCGGCCTGCCGAAAACATTTGGTTTTTTAATTCAAAGTAAGATATGTGCAGTGTGCATAGGAATTTGTTCATAGTTTTTTTTTTAAACTATAGTCTGGCCCTCCAGTGGTCTGAGGGACAGTGAACTGGCCCCCTGTTTAAAGAGTTTGGGGACCCCTGGTCTAGATCACTCCCTGCAGGCAGCGTGGAGGTCTGGTCGCCCGGAACTGGAGGCGTGGGGAGGGTGAACTTGCTTCAGGAGGGCAGTGCCACCTGGTCACTGGCCTGAGGTCGCGGCGGCAGCTGATGGCGTTTCCGAGTCTGAGTGCCTTTGCTCACATTAGCAGGTGGGGCTCCTGATGACAGTCACGTTCACAGAGAGTCATTCCCACTTCTCACCGAGTTCTGGGGAACGGCCTGTGCGATTTGGGCGCTGAGAAGAGGGGTGTGAGCACCACCTGAGATAGAAACATATGGTGGGCTTTCAGAAGCCAAAAGACTTTCGGGGGGGGGGGCTCCGGCGCAGACGGGCTAGCTGACGCGCTCAAGGTCACATGCTGTCAGCGGCCTGGCTGGGCTCTGAATCCGTCCTGTGTCCGTCCCAGGGCCTCACCCCCCTATGTATGTGGGTCCCGGGCACCCGCTGCACAGCCGGCGTGTGTGCTGGGCGTCAGCCCCTCGCTGCCTCCGCCCTGGTTTTCTGTAAGAAGGTCGCTCCCGGGCTGACCCCGGGGACGTCCAGGGCCGCACAGCTCCTAGCTCTCTGGCGCCTCCTTCTCTACTGGGAAACGCTGTTTCCCCCTTTCCCCGAGAGAGCGGGGCGCCGTGAGCAGAACGCCCTGAGCACGTGGCCTTTCTCTCTGCAGGAGAAGTCCGTGCTGGAGGAGATCGACGTGATCGTGGCCAGCCTGCTGGACATCCTGCTGCGGACCATCCTGGAGATCACCAGCCGCCCGCAGGCCTCCGGCGCCGCCACGCGGCTCCACTTCCAGGACGTCACCGTGAGTCCCCAGCCCGCGGCCGC
>NW_006285997.1:551954-588661 GCF_000327345.1 Myotis davidii
GGGTGGGTGCGGGAATCTGGGCTCTGGCCTGGGGTGTCGAGCCCGAGAGCTTCAGACGAGCACAGCAGAGTGTGGCAGACGGGCCTGTGCTCAGCCGGGTCCCCGCGTGCCCACGAGCCGGGCAAAATCACCTGCCAAGGGAGCAGCATTTGTAACCGCGAGGGTCCCGAGGCCCGGGATGGAGGGTGTGGACCGATGGCCACGCGTGTTACTGCGTGGAAGCTGCCCCCCGCGCGGTTAGACATTGGAAAGGGAACCTGTTACTAGGGTGTTGTTTTCTCCAGCCCGAGAGAGCTTTGTAAAGTTCAAAGAACAGTTGGTGGAAGAACAAACTGTACCATCCTTCTTAATTTTTTAAAAATATGTTTTTATTGATTTCAGAGAGGAAGCGAGAGGGAGCTAGAGATAGGAACATCCATGATGAGAGAGAATCATTGATCAGCTGCCTCCTGCACGGCCCCTACTGGGGACCGAGCCCACAACCGGGCCTGTGCCCTGACTGGGAATTGAACGGTGACCTCCTGGTTCATAGGTCGATGCTCAACCACTGAGCCACGCTGGCCAGGCCATCTTTTTTCTTTAAATACGTATTTTACTGCCTACCTCATAGCATTGATGGCGTAATGAATGAAGGCGTAGTAACTGCTGAATAAACGGTTAGGGGTCTCATTGCCACGCCTCCTTGCATGTGTGCAGTTACTTCCCTGGTGAGAAGCCTTCACCCCAGTGAGGAATTCCACTCTGAATTTAGAAATTCATGTACAACAAGGAAATGGTTCTCCGGGGAGAGACTTTGACTGTGACATGATGGTGAATTTAGAGTAATAAGACTTCATAGAGGGAGTTTAGGCCGTAGTGGTTTTTAAAAAAAAAATGTTCTATTTTAGAGTAGTTTAAAGCAAGTCACTGATGTATCTACGTCTTATTGAAAAACATGTTTGTCTGTTTGTGTTTTAATTAGGGGGAGTTTGTTGCTTGTCTCCTGTCCCTGTTACGACAAATGACAGACAGGCATTATCAACAGCTTCTTGACAGTTTCAGTACAAAGGAGGAACTGAGGGTGAGTGACAGCTAAAAAGTTTTTTAATGTCCCTTCTTAACTTCTCTCGCTCTTCTTCAACGTTGTCCGGACAGCCCCCTGACAGTTGCTTTACTACTTTCCATTAAACTTTCAGCTGCCTTTTCTCCGCTTTGTCCACGCATCTGCTCACCCGTGTTGGCTGTGTCAGGCAAGTATGTCAAGCTCGCGGCCGGCATGCGGCCCGCTGGCTGTGAGTTTGACATGCTTGCTGTAAAGTTTCTGTGCTCATGAAAAGTAGTTAACTCTTAACTTGGACAAGAAGGTAGCATTGAAAACACCTATAGCCCTAGCTGGTTTGGCTCAGTGGATAGAGCATCGGCCTGTGGACTCAAGGGCTCCAGGTTTGATTCCAGTCAAGGGCATGTACCTTGGTTGTGGGCACACTGGGGTGGGGAGTGTGCAGGAGGCAGCTGATCTATGTTTCTCTCTCATCGATGTTTCTAACTCTCTATCCCTCTCCCTTCCTCTCTGTAAAAAATCAATAAAATATATTTAAAAAAGAAAGAAAGAAAACACCTGTCATCAGCCTGCAACAGGCCAGAAACAGAGTAACAGAGCTAAGGAGACTAACCCTAGTTCAGTGGCCTTGGGAATATCGCCCTCAGGGGAGATAGGGCTTACTGAGATGTTGGCCGGTTCCTTCCCTCTGAAACCCATGTGGATTCCGGCTGCTGTGCTGACGCGGGCGGCAGAGTTGAGCTGGTATTCTCAGCCAGCCTGTAGCCGAAGCCATACGCTGTGCTCGTCTGACACGCTGACGTGCAATAAAAAATACTGATGTTTCTAAATATCTGGTCTTGGCCGAGAGTTAGGCCACTCCGCTGCTTCCTTCCTGGCGTTCCCTGAGAGCTTGGAAGTTGATTGTCCTCAGTGGGAGGAAGGACCTGTCGCCTGTCCTTTTATTGCTTTTATTTCTCGCCATCCCTCCAGTTTTCCTCTGGGGACCCAGACATTACCAACAGCTTCGTAATGGGAAGGTTCTGAACTGCGGGGGGAGAAGTCTAGGCCGGTAGGGACAGTCGCCCTGACGGTACATGACTGGAAGCCTTCCCGGGGCCTTGGGGGGCACTTGTACATTTTTAAAAACATAGGCAGTGCGTAAGGGTCACGTATCTCTGACTCTGAACGGCCTGGAGGAGGTCGTCTGGTCTCAGAAGAACCCGTCAGCCACTCCGAGCGGCCGGCAGCTGAGTCCGAGGAAGCGAAGAGTAGGCTCGGGCAGATGTAGACTCGAGCGGGCGGGTGATGGGCACGTTCATACTCCAGCCCGAGCCCCCATGTTTCTCATGCTTACACTCCTCTCGAGTTTAGGATTTCAGTGGGTGAGAAGCGCTGGACCTCTGCACACAGAGGGCCACCTTGTGGTTGAAAAGGGGGATGATGCTGCAGTGATTAGCTTCCAGCAGATGTGGAGGAGCCATTCTTCACTGAGGAAGTCTGGCCGTCACAGTTCAGTCTTTTAAATCCCCAGAGTTATTAAGGGCAGCAAAGTCCTGCCTTTTCTCCTCCGTGGCCCGCGCAAGCTGTGGGCGCGTGGCGTGAGGCACAGTGTCGCAGAGTGCATGGGCGCAGGGCCAGCGGCTGCCTCTCGGCCTTGTTAATTCTTCCCTTCTCTGGGACACGGCGTTATTTTAGACATGGACAAAAGCAAAAAGTAAGAAGTGATTAGGGTTTTTTCCTTCCTCTGTCGTCAGTAATGGTTTATTGTACACCCACCTTCTCCTGCGGGCCGACATTCATCCGCGTCCCTGGCATTTTATGTGGGAGGAGCGCAGTGAGGGTCCTGTGCTCTGTGGATTATGACTTTCCATGCAGAACTGTGGGGCGGCCTTTAAGGCGTGAGGTTGGTTATACCCGTTCCGGAAGTTACGTAGGACGTTGTAACCTTTCATTGTGCTTTGTGTACTGGCTCAAAAACCCTATCTGCCGGGCTGGCGTGGCTCCGTGGTTGAGCGTCGACCTATGAAATCAGGAGGTCACGGTTCGATTCCCAGTCAGGGCCCAGGCCCAGGTTGTGAGCTCAATCCCCAGTGTGGGGTGTGCAGGAGGCAGCCCATCAGTAATTCTCTCTCCTCATGGATGTTTCTCTCTCTCCCTCTCCCTTCCTCTCTGAAATCAACAAAAATATATTTTTTAAAAATCCTATCTGATTAAGCCTCACTCCAGCTTTAAGCCTTGAGGACTCTACGTTACCTGCAGGACAGAGCCCCGGGTCTCAGCAGGTCTTCTCTGTCCTCAGTCTGCCTTCTCTCCACAGTTCCTCGGCCGCTTTCAAACTCCTCGCCCCAGACAGACATTGTCTGTTCCTAACAAACCACCTGTGTACGTTTTAATTCATCGGGATCTCCCTTTTGTTTTGTTTATTTGTGAATCCTCACCTGAGGATAGTTTTTTGTTGAATTTTTAGAGAGAGTAGAAGGGAGGAGGAGAGGCAGAAAGAGAGAAACATCGATGTGAGAGAGACATATCGATTAGTTGCCTCCCTCATGTGCCCTGACCAGGGCTGTGGGGGTGGGGATCGAGCTCACAATCGAGATACGTGCCCTTGACTGGAATCAAACCTGTTCTCAATGTATGGGTTGGTGCCAAAGAAGCTGAAATAAATTCTTGTCTAAATATTTCCGAGCTTGAGCAGAGCTGTCGGAGTGTGTTACACACACACACACACACACGTACACATGTATACACACATGTACACACATGCACACACGTACACACACACGTGCGTACCAGAAACCATGTTTCTTCGTTTTGAAGAGTCTGCCTTTCTGCCTTCTGACGATTTGAGTGACAACCACAATCTTATATTCAAGCAGCTTACATGTGTAACATAATGTGTTACTGGGTTTGACAAATAAAACTTTTGTGTTTGGGGTTGTGGTTGTTGGTTTTACATTTTCGGCAACACCATACTGTTGCCTTCAGTCAAATTGTTAGAGATATTTTCCTAGTAGCCCTTCAGGTTACAACAGAAATTCTTTAAGGGTCAGTTAATGAATCTAAATCGAAGCTAGACTGCACCCATCTCTTTCTGAGCCGGGCCAGCTACGTTTCTTCCCCCCATGCGGTGTGTGACCGTGTGCTATGGCCGCCTGGCCTACCTGAGAAGGTGTGCAGGGGAGGTATCGCCGCCTCTGAGAACGGCATGTCTCCAGGTGACCTGTGGAAAAACATCTCCAGAAATGCCGTCGCCCTCCGGCCTGACATCTCTGGGAGGAATGCCTGCACAGGCCATTGTAATTGGAAAATAAATTTTACACAAGAGGGGAGTGTTTCTGCAGTACCCTAGCTGCAAAGCATGGGCCGCTGGGTCCACTCACACCATTGTGTGTGTGTGCCCGCACACGTGTGTGTACATGCGTGTGCATTACAGTAACCAGTTAACTCAGTGAGATGGTCTGTTTCTTCCTCGCCCAAGGACTTCCTGCTGCAGATATTCACTGTGTTCCGAATATTGATACGGCCCGAGATGTTCCCCAAGGACTGGACTGTGATGCGCCTGGTGGCTAACAAGTAAGACCTTTTTTTTAAAAAAAAATTTTTATTATCTTTTTAGAGAGAGAGGAAGGGAGAGAGAGAGAGAAACATCAATGATGAGAGAGAATCATTGATCAGTTGCCTTCTGCACGCCCACACTGGGGGTTGAGCCCACAACCTAGATATGTGCCCCATATCAGGAATCAAACCAGTGACCTCCTGGTTCATAGGTCAGTGCTCAACCACTGAGCCACACCGGCCAGGCTAGTACGACTTCTATATTGATGATACTTGAAGCTCATCATCCAGGGTTAGAGCGGAGGGCAACAAGATGTTTTTTGTTTGATGCCAAGCTCAAAGCTGCCAAGTCCTGGGGTCCTTTTCCTCTGCCGTTGAATTACCTTCTCTCACTGCTTTTAAAAAACCACTACTGCTTGTTTTAAACAGGTGGTACATTACCGTGGTTCAAAGTCAAATCGGAGGCACCCGATCTGTGATTCTCATTGATGTTTCTGTTCCTCTCTCCCTCTCCCTTCCTCTCTGAAATGAATAAAAATGTATTTTTTAAAAATCAGCCAATAGAACAGATAGATGATGCCCTGAGAAGCCCCACCCCCTCCTTGTTTATCCCCTGCCCAGCCTGGGAAACCACCTGTTAGTTTAGTTACTTCCACGGTCCCTGCACCAGGGTCCCTAAGTCCGAGCCTCGCAGGAGGCAGAACATGGGTGTTCTTCTGTACATGGCTCTTTCCTTCACAGTCCTGGCCATCGTCCCAGTGGTATATGCAAAGCCCCTCATTTTTTCTGTTTTATTTTCCCTTTTCTTTTTCTTGTACAGCTGTATAGTATTCTTCTGCATTGGTGCGGAGTTCCTAACTTTCTCTTTGTTACTTTGATCCCTAGCGTGATCATCACAACGGTTCTCTACCTGTCAGATGCACTTCGTAAGAACTTCTTAAATGAAAACTTCGATTATAAGGTAAGTATTACGCGCATAACTATTCCACTTGGGGTAAAGGTTTCACCTGGCACTCAAGGAAATGGCCTCATGTGTTTGTTTTCTCTTAATCATAGGAAAGTCAATTTATTCTGGCTACTTCAAATTCACCTCAGGCCACCGACAAGAGTTTTCATTGTATGTGTGAGCAAGTCAGGGCTGTATGGTGCTTACCCGCCGGGTGGAATCCCAGTGCCTAAGAGGAGACAGTGCTGTGTCATAACCAGAATTTAAAAAAAGTATTTGTTTTATTGACTTCAGAGAGGAAGAGAGGGAGAGAGAAAACAATCAGTGATGAGAGAGAATCATCGATTAGCTGCCTCATGCATGCCCCACACTGGGGATTGAGCCCACAACCCAGGCATGTGCCCTGACCAGGAATCAAACTGTGACCTCCTGGTTCAGAGGTCGATGCTCAACCACTGAGTCATGTTGGCTGGGCTCGTTACCATAATTTTTAACTCTTTTCTTCTCTTTGTGACCCTCATGCATGACTAAGGGGCCTTAGAACATAATGTTTTTAAGACCTATCTTAAGATAGAGTTTATATGAAGAAAACGCTTACAAAGTAATCCCATTTTTTTAGAATAAATTAATGCAAAGGAAAAAAAATGATTAGTAAAGTTCTCTAAGGCAGAACTCTGCATCTGTGATGTGCCTGGGTCTCTAATAAGAGTTCTTGACCTACTTTTTCAGGGGCAAACAGGAAATGGTGAAGAGGTGGGCGGGGCTGTGCTGTCTCTCCTTCAGGATGTCTATGCTTTGGGGCATCTTTATTTCTTATTATTTTTTAAATAACATCTTTCACATTAAACATTTAATAAAATGTCCTTATTGGTTAACTAGAAAATATAAAAAAAAACCACATATATAATAAGACCAATGGAATTTTAATAGTTGCGTAATATTTCTTTATATCAGACCTTATATCAGCCTTTATAATAATTAACCTGTCAAAATTTCATAATCAAAGCTCCACTTTTTAATACTTTGGTTGCTTCTAATTTTGTTCCTATAAATTATTCTTTTTTATGTACATCCTTACAAAATAAAACTTGGCATATGTCCCCAATTATTTCTTTGAATAAATGTTTAAAGTGGAATTGCTGAGTTAAAGGTTGTACCACCCATTTGATTATCTATATCTACACCAACACTGGGAGACTTTTTTTTTTTTGACAATTTGATGAGGTAATTTCTTTTTGCTCTAATTTGAATTTCTTAATAGTTATTAGTTATTGACTAAAATCCATATTTTGTGACCTTTGTTCATTATTTTGTGGGGGTTCTATCATACTTTTTAATTGTGAGAACTCTTTATATATGAAAGATATTAACCCTTTTTAATTTTACTTGGTATCAATAGAGAAGTAGTTTCTTTCATTATATCTTATCTTTTTGGTTAAGTTTATTGTCAGCAATTTTATTCTGATCTCTCTCTCTGATGTTGTTTTGGGGATAAGAAAACGTTGAATCAAAAGATTTGTCTGGGCAGGGAATTTTCATATACTGTCTGAATTTAAAGCAATTAGCATTTCCAAAGAAGTGTATGCATCCTTTTGAGTTCTACATTGAAAGGAGTTCCAAAAAGGAATTCGCACAGGAATAAAATGATTCTTCTCATACCTCAGCCTCCTTAGAGACACACAGTTATAAGAGAAACGAAATATATTCCATTTAAATATACCAGAGAGCTCCTGACACCTGTGACACCACATGGAAGCAATATAGAAAAAGAGAGTATTTATTTAGTTTGCTTCTTTATTGTAGGGCATTTAAAGCATATGTAAAAGTAGGGAGTGCAGCATAAGGAACTCCCGTGTACCCATAACCAGCTTCTACTGTTATCAACTCAGGACCGTCTGATGATATCAGCCATACCCTCTCCATTTACCTCTCCACGTATCATCTCACTTCCCCTGTAAACATTTCTGTGACAGGATAATAAATAAATCTTTAATTTTTGTTTCAGATCTGGGATTCGTACTTCTTCCTCGCGGTCATTTTTATAAACCAGCTGTGTCTGCAGTTGGAGATGTTCACACCTTCCAAAAAGAAAAAGGTATTAGAAAAGTAAGTACCGGTGTGTAATCAGATGGGAGCATGAGGCATAGCAAGTGCGGTGCCTTTTAAAGGGTGTTTAGTTCAAACGATTCATAGATCAGATGTTCATGCCGGAAATTACAATGGAGAGGTGATGACCAAGAGGACAAGGAGCAGTCTTTTCTGGGAATTTCAATATTTTGAACTTATTTAAACTATCTTATTTGTCCTCAGTCTTTCAGGATTCAAAATTACTACCAAAGTGAACATTATGAAGCAAATCTGTTTTATTAAAGATTTATATGAAGATTTGAATTAGAGGCATCAAGACATGCACATTGAAATCTTTCATTAAACACATACTGACTTTTAACTCAGACTGATCGTATCCTGGAGACACAGATCAGTCTTTGTTCCAGAGGCCCTGTGTCAGGTCTGGTTTTTGTTCTGTTTCAGGTATGGCGACATGCGGGTGACAATGGGCTGTGAGATCTTCAGCATGTGGCAAAACCTGGGTAAGTGATGAAAAGAGAAGCCACGGGCATTTCACAGCTCAGCACCGCACTTTTCACTGTCTGAGTAAAGAGGGCAATTTACCAAGGACAGGATTTGAAACCAAGTGTCTAAATCAGTGAAGGTATCTATACAAAGTAATGACACGTTGGCATTGGTTAGGGTTACAACTAATTCTTTAAATTGCTGTCTGCTTGAAAAAAGTCACCTCATCTTCATGGGTTTCATTATTATGGAGTGATAAATTTTATAATCCAGCTCACTCCAGTAATACATACAACTTTAGCAGTGTGTTAAGAACCTTTTGGAATTTGGAACTGTAACACCTCGAAATTTCTAGGACTCCGAATCCTACCAAATTTAGATTAAACTTCATGGAAATAGACTTGAGCATCACTACTCTTTAAAAAATTTGAAACCATTGACCTATATCATGAAGAGTATAGTCAAATGATGTGAAGGCATCTGCAGTTGCTAGGAAACCATTAGCTAATTTTGTTAGCCAATCACAGCAGAGTGCAGTATTCCAGCAAATTGATGGCACGGGTTTGGTTACATAGAAAAAAGAATATTTGGAAAATAGACTGTTCCAAAATCTCCTTGGCAGAGGGTTTCTATTATTTACTATTTAATTTGGAATGTTACTTATTTATGTTAACTACACACCTGTATAGTGTCCATTCACTACCACTGCGTGGTTCCTCCTTGTGGTTTGTTGAAGGGATGAACCTATTTGAATCGAATGTGCGGTGACCTGAAGGTATCCTTGCTCTGGGGCTCCTCTGAGCACAGCGTGGCGATGGCAGGGTGTGTTTTCTGTACGTGAAAATAGAAGCATCATCCTTTGACTTCCTTTCATGTCACAGAGTGATTTTTGACCGGGACACGTATAGTTCTCAAACATGCAGAGCCATTTGAGGAAGCCCCGTTGTATAGGTAATTGAGCACCGAGCTCTTGTGGCTGTTTATTTAGGCTCTTGTCCACGCTGCGGTGAGAGGGCTGGGGCAGGGTCGTTTGGGTACCAGGTTAGAAACATGGCCGTTGTCCCTCCGGGATAAATCGTAGCATCGCGGTGCATGGTTATTTCCACGGCAGCCTTGGTCCACACCAGGAGACCTGCGCAGGTGGCGCAGGAACCCTGGCTTGCTCAGTTCAGCGGGCACCTGAGTCTCCCTACAGATGTCACTGCGTGCACCATCAGTGTTTCTCCTCTGTGCTGTCTTTCTTTTTCTTTAAAGTGTGTAGTTTATTAATCCTCATGAAAAATCTGCACCACCCCCACAGATAAAGTCACCGAAGAATCTTTACTCCTTCCCCTTGCCAGCACCAACACTGGCCTTTGCAGTCCCCTGGCTGTCTTCATTCTGTTCTTGCGTTCCTTTCTCTGTTTTCTTGAGGTCTTCTTCTCCTATAGGCCATGTCTTGCGGGTCTGGTTGGGTTCATTTTTCTTTGCGTAATCCAAGGAATCGTAAATCATGCCAAAGCCGCCACCCAAGTGGGTTCTGCATCCAAACACAAAGATGACGTCAGGTGTGGTCTCACACGTTTTGGCCAGTTCTTCCCGAATTTCTTCTTGGGCACTGTTGCCCTCCCAGTGAAGGACATCAGTGACCATTTGCTTCCGCTGAAGCCGTCTGTTGGTCATGAACTTCCTGGTCCGGAAGTTCACCTGCCGCCGGGGAGTCCCCGCGAAGCCAGGACTCCGCTCTGGGGAAATGACGCAGCAGCCATGGCACCGGGACAGCCGCCTCCCGCCCCTGAGTCCCTGAGCCCTGTCCTAGTTACAAGGCCGTCGCTCTTGCTCCCCAGCCGCCCGGGGAGGTGCCCAGAAATGACTCCTGGCAGCTGCATCCCTGCGCCCCGGGACTCACTGTTCTGTGGAACACGCCCCCCCCCAGGCCACGCCTTCCTGCTGCACTGCGGGGACCCCTCCCCCCTTCGGCCTCCATCGTCCCGCCCGGGACGCGGCTTTCCTCCTGGTTTTAGCTGAACTGACGCTCTCACGAAACAGAAGGCAGCCCTTCCTTCGCGTTTGCAAGCCCCCCATCTCGTGGCCGCTGTGGCCGCTGTGGGAGCAGCCGGCCCCTGCGCCCTGCAGCGCCCCCTCCCGGGGGGAGCATCACTTCAAACCCACGGGGCCGGGGCGGGGCGGGGCGCTGAGCACGGAAGAGGGTAGTTTGCCCGCATCTCCCCTTCTCCCTTCCATCTTCTGTCATGAGGTCGAAGACACACACAACCGTGCTGCTGGGAGTTACCTGCCCATTTTGGAGTCCCGTTACCTCCCCCTTAATTTCTTCTATTTTTTGTAGTAGAAGGAACCGAGCCTGGGCCCACACAAATCCAGGTGCAAACAGCGAGTGTAGATGTCTGTGGACCTTAGGAGGGTGTGTCAGGGGAAAGGGAATGGGGAGGAAAGAATGGAAAGAGGGGAGATGGTGGGTGAGATCCGACACGGGCACCTCCACTGGGTGTTGGGGAAGCCTCTGCTTTTGTGGCTGCAGGTGCCACGGGAAGGGCTGCCATCCCCTGGGGTGGCCCCCCGCCTCCACACTGTGGATAACCTTTGGGGATACCGTGTTCTCTTCTAGCACATGTGTTGTTGTTGTTTTAAATGAAAGACGTGCCTGTCCGTACAGTAACCTGCCTTACTTTTTCTGTTAATTCTGTGGAATAACTTTCCCCGTGTCGTCTTTCCACCTCGTTTTTAATGCAGCGTAAAAATTCCAATGTGTGAGTGTTGAGTAGCATATATCGCCAATTCCTGATGACTTCTGTAACTTTTCATTGTGCCTTATGGCCTTTTTTAACTGAAAAAATGAATTCTCTCGTTTTTAATAACAATGGAGAAATACCAACACATTGCAACTTACTGTTTACATATGTGCTTAGGGAAATATTTCCTTGCTTGGGGAGACAGTTGTCATTGAGATGACTATACTTGCCATAGTTTTAAACAAATGTTACAGTATTAATTTTCTAAATATACCGAAATGCAAACATTTCATTGCCTTAGGGGAGCACAAGCTTCATTTCATCCCTGCCCTGATCGGCCCCTTCCTGGAGGTGACCTTGATACCACAGCCTGACCTGCGGAACGTCATGATTCCGATTTTCCACGACATGATGGACTGGGAGCAGAGGCGGAGTGGCAACTTCAAGCAGGTAGGCTGTGCCCTCTGCCTGGGGGAGGCCTCCTGTTCACTTGGAGCTGGGAAATGAATACCCGATTAGCCATTGGCAGAGCAGATTCCAGCCTGGCCGCCCTCCCAGCCAGGTGGCCATGGACACTTTGCTGGTCTTACATCCCCCTGAGCGTCTGGAAAGCCCTGAAAAAACCATTTCATATCCTTTCAGCTAAAAAATTGTGTGATTTGCCAGGTCTGTGTTTAAGGACGGGCAGGGACGTTCTTTGCTCTCAGTTGGACGCAGCGTGGGCGATTCAGAAGGTTAATGAATCTTAAAACCATTGCACTCACAGCGGTCTGCATGGTGTATTTGGGGAATGGCTTAGCTTTGAGCATCTGATGCACAGTGTGCGTTATTGCTCTTTGCTCAAGGCATCGAGGATTCTTTTAAAGGGGAAAGCAGTGGAAATTCTTGCAAAGGCTCTTCCAAAGAGACGTAGGTTCTCAGAGGTCTGGTCCCGTTTTGCAAAGATGCAGGTTCTTATTGCAGAACCAGATTGCATGAGAAACCAGTTGCTTCTGCCCTCAAGTTGCAGATACTGGGCCTACTTCCTGTTCACAAAGTCACTGTACTCACCTGTACACACTCACCTGTCCACACCTGTATACACTCACTGATGGGAGGACTTATCCTCGCTTCATGCCTTTCTCAAACCCGACAAAAACCTCCGTCAGCTCCACCAGCAAGCTGAGGGCCTCTGTCGAAGCGCCCTGTCCCCAAAAGCGTGGCCTCTCACCCGAGTCAATATCTGCATTTATTTTCAAGGAAGTGAATAGGTGAATGAGAAGCTATTTAAAAATCGTGTTGGGGGACCCACTCTTAGGCCTTTTTGCCTTTATCCCCTGATTCAGTGTGATTTAGAGGACCCATTGGGCTTAGACCTGCCACCCAGGCAGACAGCATTCTCCAGCCCCGCTGTTCCCGTCTCCGGCAGCCAGGGTGTTTCATCTTCTGTCTCCTGCTGGCTGGGGCCACTGTCCGCCTTCCCGGTGGCAGCCTTGCAGGGTTTCCATGCTGGAGCATAGGAGGGTTTGGACCACGGTTTTTAGGAAATATGTGTTCGTTCTCTCTCCTCTCTCCCTCTCTCCCTCTCTCCCTCTCTCCCTCTCTCCCTCTCTCTCTACTTAGTGCTGACTTGGAGGATTTCTATAGGATCTGCCATCTGTCCATGGACGGGCCAACTTCTCACTTTCAGCAAAGATTCGTGCAACCTCATCCTGTTTTGAGAAAGAAAATAGATAGAAAACACAAAGATATAAATGAATGTTTCTATATATGTATAGTGATTTTTTTGAAAAAGAGAGAAAAGAAATGAGCCTTGCCAGTGTTTATAGCTCCTAGAAAAGGGCTCCAGTGTTGAAGCTGGGCTGCAAGTATTTGTGTTGGAATCGACATGGAGAGGTTCTGGCAGCAGCCAGAGCAGCCCCGCGGGGCATGTAAGTCCCGATGCTCCATCTGCATGAGCCCCTTAGGATTCTGTCTCCTCTTAACCCAGCCGATCTTGTCACTTCCACACGATCCGATCGGACCATTACTTTTCCTCTTGGGCACATAGCTTTGCTTCCATTTGCCGAGAAGAGCCCCTTGCCCAGGGGAGCGGAGAGAGAGCACCGTTGCGTGTGTTGCAGGTGGAAGCCAAGCTCATTGACAAACTGGACAGCCTGATGTCGGAAGGCAAAGGGGACGAAACCTACCGGGAGCTCTTCAACAGTATGTGAGTAGTGGTCGTTTCCACTGGTCCTGCCGGGGATCCCGTGTCACCTTAGGCAGCCGAGAGCCGCAGACAGTGTGGCCACGCGGGCGTGCCGGCCGGTGTGGCGGGAGGAGCTCAGGCCATGGCCTGACTCTGGAAGATGGGGTTTATATCACTGATTGAACATGTCGTCTCATTTTAATCTCTAACTAGCTCAGGTCACGTGTTCCACAACGGATCTCGCTCTTTTCCTGCCTAATGACGTGAGAACCAGGGCTGGAGGGTAATGCTTAAAGTTTAAATAGGGTGAAGAGTGGAGGAGCCCCCCAAAGTGGTGTGATTATTGTTGGGCCTCAGCGCTCCCCAAAACCGCAGCCCCTGCTGCTCGGCTGCTGGGATATGCACCTTCACCTGTTCCCAGGCTCCATCCCCTCAGCATTGCAGCTGCTTCCTAAATGTTTCCATCGGAACGTCACAGAAGCAAGTCCTTTCTGCAGGGATTCACACGGAGGATAGAGGGGCTCTGAGGTTGTCCTCAATAGATGTGAGCACAGTCCCCGGATGAACGGCTTGGTCAGGTCCTCCTCCACTGTGAGGGGGCCCGAGAGGACACCTAAGCATGTTCAGGAATTTAACTCTGGCCCTGGTTTTCTCTCCAGCTTTCTAAGGGTCTTAGTCCTTTTCAAACCTAGGGTACTCCTGAGTGTGTAGGTATCCCCGAAAAGGAAGCATCATGCTTTAATACTGAGAGCCAAATATAAATTCTGTCGTTCATGTCATGCTCTCAGATGTAGAGCCCCGATGTATGAACATACTAGTATAGAGGAGCCCTGGCCGGTGTGGTTCAGTGGATAGAGCATCGGCCTGTAGACTGAAGCGTCCTGGGTTTGGTTCTGGTCAAGGGTACGCACCTTGGTTGCAGGTTCCTCCCCAGCCTGGGCCTTGGTGGGGTGGGATGGTGGTGGTGGTGGTGGTGGAGGGGGGCATGCAGGAGGCAACCAATCTATGTGTCTCTCTGCCTTTCCCTCTTTCTTCCACTCTCTTTAAAAGATCAATGGAAAAATATCCTCAGGTGAGGATTAACAACAAGAAAAATAAATAAGAATTGAAATTTGAGCCCTCCTTCCTGTGTGTTGCAAAAGGTGGCCCATTGGGAAGATACGTTAGGAGAGAATGCCAAGCCGGAATCTTGGTGTAAGGGACAAGTCCTGAAGTACAGAGCTGATTCAAAATCAATGGAAAAATATCCTTGGGTGAGGATTAACCAAAAAAAAAAAAGGAAAGGAAAGGAAAATATAGGGGTTTGAAAACTATCATTAGTGACTGATAGATTTCAACTTGCCTGATTCAGAATCATTCTCCGAGCTTTAAAAAAAATTATGTTGAGAGGACAAGTGGAGAAAGGGTGTGCCGGTTCCTGGTGGTGGTGGCGGTGGCGGTGACAAAGCGCGCTCTTTGTCCTGGGTCCCGAACAGCACCGTTTCCCTCCGACGCTGTCATTAACCTGGCACTTGCAGTAATTCCTCCCCACGCCCGCCTCCTCTCCCGGGCACCGAGTGTGGGCCTGCTGACAGCTGGAGTGGAGCGCAGAGCTGATTAAAACCTCGTTCAACAGCACAAATTGCTTTTGAGCACGGCTCTCGCTTCGGTGACGAGTCCTTGGTTCAAATAAAGCACTAAAATGAGAAAGCACTCACTGTGATGAGTCCCTTGGGCTTTGTGATTAATTTTTATAAGAAATTCGCACGAGTAATAAACATGCACCTGGCTCTAAGGTGCTTCTTCCTGACTTCGGTAAAGGCCTGATAGTGGCATTTTGGGTTGCTTGTATATAAATGTGATTTTGAAATAGCAGATATGCCCTGGCATAGAAATGAAACCAATAATTAAAATATTAAGCATCGGTAATTAGGACCGTTGCAAGTTCCTGATCCATTCAATGGAAATTTTTATTCTTTTGTTGACTTATAACACATTACTGGAAATGTTACCACAAATATTTTTCTTTTGTGCTTTTGTGATAAGCATGTTGGGAATAAATAAAATTCTAAAGTGATAATTACATATCATTACTACCTGGGCTCAGAAGAGAGAGTGAAGATGTAATTATATTTTGGGTAACAATAATATGCACTTTTTGGTCATAGAAATCACAATGAATTAGTGTAGTCACAGTGAGTCACTGCGCACATTATGAAGTAGGAACACACGTTGTCATGGGATGATCTCATCTGTTCTCTGTACTTCATGTCTAAAACTTCTTAAAATTTGTTCAGAAAGTGCCCGACAGGTGTGCCTCAGTGGTTGAGCATTGACCTATGAACCAGGAGGTCACTGGGTTCGGTTCCCAGGTCAGGGCACATGTCAGGGTTGCAGGCTTGATCCCTGGTAGGCGGCAGGAGGCAGCCAATTAGTTGATGTTTCTCTCTCTCCCTCTCCCTCCCTCCCTCTGAAATCAATAAAAATATATATTTTTAAAAGTTCAGAAACTGAAGGCAGGTCACTCCCTTCTGAAAAGGCAGCACTTGCTAAAGTGGTGTCAAAATGAGACTTTCCATTTGTATGACACCCTCCCAGGAACCTGTCATCTTTCTCTAATCCCAGCAGCATCTTTATTTACCCAGACTGCACCTCCCTGAAATAAGAGTCAGGATTTATTACTCTTAAGATGCTGACATTGCGGGTCATAGACCCCAGGGGATGGGTCAGAACAGGGCATCAGAACCACGCGAGGCCCCCCCTGGCTGCCCTGAGGCGTCATGGTGCCCGATTGAGCACCTCCTGGGACAGGACTCGCTGAGGGCTGGGACGCTGTGGGAACACACAGGGTGCTCCCAGCCTTGGGGGTCCTCGGGGAGCTTTCCAGAAGGTGTAACTCCCACCTCAGCTTGTCCCGCAGTCACTGCTTTATCGTATGCTGCTCGGGTAATGCGGTCGGAGACCTGTATTGGTGCTCACACACTAAGTTGTACTTTGGAGACAGGATTAGCTCTTACACACACGTCAGGTGTGTGACCCTTTTCTGCGGATGAACAGCAGGCGCGGGCACAGGTGTTTTAGGTGCGCATGATGGCCTCAGCCCAGTCCTGTTCCGACAGAGCGGGCGTTCCCTCCCCCACGTTCCCTCATGTGTCCAAGCCGCTGAGCACAGAGCTCTCCGACAGGGTCGTGGGATTCTGCAGCCCCGCTCTGTGGCGTCTCATTGCTTGTCTGTTGGCAATAACCCGTCACCTGTGCTGCCCTTAGACGAGTTTGTGTCCTCAGCACGGTGCACGGGCATGACTGTGAACCAGGTGAGATGCCTCCTCTTGCCCAGCCGCGTGGCTCAGTGGTTGAACATAGACCTCTCCCTCTCCCCCTCTCCCTTCCTCTCTGAAATCAACAGAAATATTTTTAAAAAAATGCCTCCTCTTCCCCTGAGTCTCCTGTCAGGTAAAATCGCAGGGGGAACTTGGACACTAAGAACCAGCCTGGCTGCCAAAGCCCCTAAGTTGGGTTCTAGTCTCAGCCCCCGCCTTTGGGTGCTGGGCTCTCCGAGGAGGCGTGCTCTGCAGAGCTCTGCCTCTTCTCGCAGGAGGGCGTGTAGCTCCGATGTCTTACTGCACCGGGAGGCTGTGCAAAGGGAAAGAAATCTCCTGTATTTTTAGCTCGTGTACCTGAGCCCTTTGTCTCCCGGCCCCTGGAGTCTGTGAGGTGTGGGCTGGCACCGGGGAGGCTGCTGCTGCACCCGCAGGGCGTGGGCAGGCAGTGCCCATGTCAGCACTAGGCTCACTTCCACTTTGGCATTGAAGCCTGAAATAGTGCTATTCAGGGATTGTTTTTGTTTTGAAAAGAAAACACTTTTTTTAAAAAAAGGTTTTTATTGATTTCAGAGAGGAAGGGAGAGGGAGAGAACGATAGATGGGAGAGAATCATTGATTGGTTGCCTCCTACAGCCCACACTGGGGGTCAAGCCTGCAACCTGGGTATGTGCCCTGACCAGGAATCGAACTGTGACCTCCTGGTTCATAGGTTGACACTCAACCACTGAGCCACGTCGGCTCGGTAAAGAAAACATATCTTAGTGAAACTGAGGGATCAGTCAGGGCGAGCCCGTCCTTTCATATGCTCCCCCCCCTCCCCACCCCAATCACAATCTAGGAAACAGCTCAGAATAAACCTGAAAACCAAAATGATCAGGAAGGTGTAGGCAACAGATGCGGAGACAAGACAGAGGTTGGACACTGGGAGGCAATAGCTGGAAGTGGGGAGAAGGGAGAGACCATAGCCACAGACCCCCCCAAAATAGCTTTTTTCTTTACTGCTTCTTTTTCCACTAAGCACAGTAGACAGCAGGCTTAGGTGGTACTTGTAAGAAGTGCTTTCTAGGTTATTTCTGAAACCAGGATGAGACACAGGATTTTAGACAGAAATGATGATTATTCCATCCAGAGGGGCAGGGAGGTGTCTTCACGGGTCCTGCTCAAGGTCCACCTTTTACCACAGGGACAGATTCAGCCCTACAGCCTCTGCCAGTGTCTGCTTCACCCTAGGACAGTGGTTCTCAACCTAATGGCCCTTTAAATACAGTTCCTCATGTTGTGACCCAACCATACAGTTATTTTCATTGCTACTTCATAACTGTCATGTGGCTACTGTTATGAATCGTCATGTAAATACCTGATATGCAGGATGGTCTTAGGAGACCCCTGTGAAAGGGTCGTTCGACCGCCAAAGGGGTCGCGACCCACAGGTTGAGAACCACTGCCCTAGGAGCAGCGGGAATGAGTAAAATAGGCGCTCATTGCTGTGACTTACTATGTTGTGTTTAGACAGCGCCTCTGCCCCAAGGTGCTGGAGGCTAGGGGAGCAGGCAGGAGGCAGTGGTGTGGCACCTGCCACCTGCCCACTGTAACCAGCCCATGGAAAGTCCCCTGTGATTAGTGACGCAATGTATGAAGCTGTTGCCTGCATGCACCAGACAGTACAATATGTATTGAGTGGGCAAATGCTAAGCGAAAGGAAAAAAACGCCACACGTCACTCTGTCTGTGCGAGGGTTTCCTGGGGCATTGCACTGGTAGAGCTGCTCGGGTGAGGATGCGCTCCACGGAGAGGTAGGGAGCCGGGTTCCCGGGAATACAGTGAGGGCGGGCTGTCCCCGCTGGCCACACTGTCCTGGGCTGTGGGGGGGGTGCAGCCTGCTCTCGGGAGGGAGAGGCCGGGAGAAAGCGTGTGTGAGCTGCTCGGGGCTTGCCTGTGTGAAACTGGGATGCTGTGCATGGGTTGTCTTTCGACTCGGAGAATCTAAACATCCATTTGCTTTGTCAATGCTTCCGGGATTAGAATTCCACTCTTTGGTCCCTATCCTAGGTAAGACATTGTTTGCAAATTGTGCTCCTTGTAAGATGTTGCTGTGTGGTTGCTAAGAGATTGAAGGTGCTGATGAAAGTAAAATGGTCGTCATGGTGACCGATAAAAATAAATGTTGAAAATGCCCGGGGCCCTCTCTTTTCCAGTCTGCTGAAGAAAATCGAGCGGGAAACATGGAGGGAGAGTGGGGTCTCCTTGATCGCCACGGTGACTCGTCTGATGGAGAGGTTGTTGGATTACAGGTGAGTTGGGTGCCATTTCCCAGGTGTGCTGCGCCATGGTTAGGGACTCAGAGTCGAGGACAGTCCCCACACCCCTGAGCTCCTCCCCCCTCCCCTACAGATCCACAGCCGTGAACCTGACGCCTGAGATAACGGCTGTGCACTGCTGGCTCAGGACGTTTCTTGTGTCGCCCCTCTTTCTGTTTTGTTTTGGTCGGCAGTGCTTTCCAAGTTTCAGTGGATGCGAGGGTTCTCAGAGCCCCGTTAGTAAAGGGGTTTTGGTTTTGTTTGTTTTTATCTGGACTCACCCATTAGAGCCAGTAAGCAGATCCACCCGTTTCGGGGTGAAGATGGAGTGTTGGATAATTAGACAACCATGCTGCTTCCATAGACAGCGTTTTATTTTTAATATTTAAATGATCTAAACTGGTCAGGCAGTTTGCTCCACTTGAACGCATGGTGTTTTTGTTTTATTTCAAGAATGAACCTTCGTTGTCATTGTTGATGGCCAGGCTTACCCTCCCGTTTCCGCCCACATTAGAGGTGTATAATACCATACCTTCGCCTGCCCCTGAGGCCCCGCCCACTGAGAGGGAGGGCTGCCCACCGGAGGCTCTGGAGTCTGTCACCCCTCACCTGAGATCCTGGGACAGTTGCCTGGGGGCAGTGGCTGCAGTCCCTGAGCCTTCTGCCTCTTCCCTGAAAGATCAGTGTGTGTGTGCTTCGGGGAAGGAAGCTCTGGGTTCTGACTGTTGTTCTCTGTTTTCAGGGACTGCATGAAAGTGGGAGAGGTGGATGGCAAAAAGATCGGCTGCACAGTGAGCCTTCTGGTTAGTGACCCACCCACTCCCCTTTCCTCCTCACAGCCTAACGTTTGTTGTTTTACAGAAATACTGTTTTGTTTGGTTTCGATCCAGTGTTTTTTTATCTGATATTTCTTAGAAGAGTTTAGAAGTGTATCTAAAGGAGGCCTGGCGAGTCCCACCAGCGTGGCTCAGTGGTTGAGCATTGACCTATGAACCAGGTGGTCACAGTTCGATTCCCGGTCAGGGCACAGGCCCGGGCTGGGGGCCCCATCTCCAGTGTGGGGCGTGCAGGTGGCAGCCGATCTATGATTCTCATCATTGATGTTTCTCTCTCTCTCTCCCTCCCTCCCTCCCTCCCTCTCTCTCTGAAATCAATAAAAAATATATTTAAAAAATAAAATGAAAGAGGCCTATCAAGCTTCAGGTTGAATTATATCCCAGGAAATTACCCGCTCCAGCATTGCAGATGCACCCATGGTGGCCCTGGGGCCTGGAGGCGGAGCCTGGAGATCCCAGTGGGAGCCATCTGTCCCCTGTGGCTCAACGGGCTCCGTCATCCTTTGTCGCTCTCTAGAAACAAGCAGCATCCCCTAGGACTTTGTATTTCTGTTTAGACAGTTCCTTTCCATCGTAATAGATATTAGTGATCTCTTCTTTTGCGACCAAATGACTCTTTTCTGTTAAGCCAATTTTCACTTTCTAGCTTCTTTGCAAATTAAATGTATGGTGCCACCATGGTTAAGGCTTGTGTTATAAGTAGGATGATTACATAACTTACCCTCCCAACAGGACATTTAAAAAAAAATTGATTTCAGAGAGGAAGGGAGAGAGGGAGAGAGGGAGAAACATCAATGATGAGAATCACTAATTGGATGCCTCCTGCACACCTGCTTCTGGGGATCGAGCCCCCCAACTCGGTCATGTGTCCTGACCAGGAATCAAACTGTGACCTCCTGGTTCATGGGTCGACGCTCAACCACTGAGCCACACCGGCCAGGCCCAACAGGATATTTTTGAGAGTAAAAGTAAATATCATGTAAGGATAACAGGCAAAACTGGAACTGCCCTGGGAAAACCACATTTATATTAAACCATCTCATAAGTAACGATTAAATTGAGTGATGTTCTCACCACAGGGCAAAAAAATGATTGTTCACGTAGACAAGCATTGTTCAGTGATCAAAAAGGGTAAATTCATGGTTTTGATCATTCCCCTTAATCACATTTGAAATAGGGGACCATGTGACTGTTTCCATTTCTAAATTGGTGAGTGTCTTGGCTTCTTTGCCTTATTTTAAAGAAAAATGAGCCTGGCCGGTATGGCTCAGTGCTTGAGCATAAACCTGTGAACCAGGAGGTCATGGTTTGATTCCCAGTCAGGGCACATGCCAGATTGCAGCTCAGTCCCCAGTGTTGGGTATTCAGGAGGCAGCCAATCAATGATTCTCTCTCATTATTGATGTTTCTTTCTCTCCCTCTCCCTTCCTCTCTGAAATCAATAAAAAATATATTTTTTTAAAAAGAAATAAATGAAACCACACCATCTGTTCTGAGCACATATTCCTCCTCTCTCTCTCTCTCTCTCTCTCTCTCTCTCTCGAGTTTGCTGCTCTGCATAGGGCTCTGCCTGGGAGGCATGTACTGCCCCCTCTGATTCTGTCTTGTCTGTTCATTGGCTCCAGTCTTGTTGTATTGAGTTCAGTTTTGTTTTTAAATATATATTTATTGATTTTAGATCGGATGGGAGAGGGAGAAATAGAAACATCAATGATGAGGAGGATCATTGACTGGCTGCCTCCTGCACGCCCCTACTGGGGATCGAGCCCACATCCTGGGCATGTGCCCTGACCCAGAATTGAACCATGATCTCCTGGTCCATAGATTGATGCTCAACCACTGAACCACATGGGCCGGGCAAGAATACTTCTTATTAAAGGAGCAAAACCTGTGACGTGGAAGTGAATCGTTCTAGCTCATACTCCATCTGGAACCTTCTTGATGTTTTTGTAGCGGCAAATGGTTCTGTTCACCCGCTCACTCCCTCTCGGCGATGACTCTCCCCTCGGGGAAGATCCGCTCCAGACGGTCTCAGGAGAGCTCTGGCTCCCTTCACGCTGCCAGCGTTAGCTGGAGTGTTCGCCGTGCAAGTGCATAATCCTTGTCATGACTCATGCTGGGAAATGTAATTATTGTTTTGTTCTCAGTGTCACCCGTTTCCCCAGACATATGTGCATATTCTCCTCTGCTGATGGGAGAGATCATTCTGTTTTTTTAAAGAACTACTCATTTCCAGAGTGAGTCTTATTTTTGTTCTCAAAGAAAGCCGTTTCTTACCAGATAGCTATTAGAGCAAATCGTCCTTTAGTAACGTAAAACCTGCTGTGGGAGGTTAGACGTGTGTTGATGCTACAACACTGCTTGCTAATTAAAATGATTTGAGTTATAATGGGAGCTGTGAATGGCGTTATTTACGTGGTTGTTTAAAGAATGCCAAGATTTCCCGACCAGCCTAGCTCAGTGGTTGAGTATCAACCTGTGAACCAGGAGGTCACAGTTCGAGTCCCTGTGCTTGGGTTGTGGACTCAATCCCCAGTGTGGGATGTGCAGGAGGCAGCCGATCAGTGATCCTCTCTCATCATTGATGTTTCTATCTCCCTCTCCCTTCCTCTCTAAAATCAACAAAAATATATTTAAAAAAAAGAATGCCAAGATCTACAGGAGAAGAAAAGGGAGAGGATAATGATACAAATTGGAAAAAATGTCATTCAATTACATGTCCATGTCTGAAGGATAGGAGAGCCCTCACAGTGAAGAATGGACTCCTGGGAGGTGGTATTCAGGACGGGCATGGGCAGATGGCCCTTAGGCTTCAAGCTCAAGTTCAGTATCACGAGACACATTAGCTAGTTCAGCCCGTTACCAAAGCCCTCTCTAACGAATCAGCTCCAAACACGTGGCGAGTCCGTGGCCTGTCCCCCGTGGAAAAACCTGTCACTTGTTCAAGTCATCAGATGTGTTCCCATCGCCACCCACTTTCCTTACTCCTCATCATCCGAAACCAGGACCCACCATGACAGGCGTCCCAGTGCTGTAGCCGGGACGTCACATCCAAGGGCCCCTTTGGAAAGAGCGCGTCTGAGTCTCACCGTGCTGCGCTTCTGCTGGAACGGACGTCCTGTGCTCTGTGTGCCCCGTTCAGGGAGGAAGGGACCTTGCTCACGTGAAGGACCAGAGGTGGATGCTGATAATGTACCTGCATTCATTCATTCATACATTCATTCATTCATTTATTTTTGGTTAATCCTCACAGGAGGATATTTTTTCCTGTTGATTTTTAGAGACAGTGGAAGGGAGGGTAGAGAGACAGAAACATCAATGTGAGAGAGAGACATCGATTGGTTGCCTCCTGCATGCGCCCTGACCAGGGCCGGGGATGGAGCCTGTAACCGAGATGCATGCCCTTGAGTGGAATCAAACCCGTGAGCCTTCAGTCCAAGGGCTGGAGCTCTATCCACTGATATAACCAGCCAGGGTGGTGATGCACCTTTAAATGCCAAGAGCATGAGCCCAGGTTACCTTCGAGTTGAGTCTCTGATAACATTAGAAAGTGTTGGGGAAATTTAGGAAGATCAAGCTACTTTTTATATGAATATTTTCAATAAGCTTGTCTCCATAATAATAATTTGAAACAAAATACCTTGTTATCAATCCATTTATGGAAAGATTTAAACTCCAGCACAAAGGAGCTCTCATAACACCCCAACAACAAAGAGCCTTTCTTTCCCACCTTCGCACGATCTTCGGAAGGAAAATTGCATTTGCGTTGTTTTGACTCAGCCTTACCGATGTGTCTTATTTTTCCTTCGAGTAAACGTGTGCTTGAAACTTGAAACGCCTTTGGATATCACTAATTAACTTCAATAAACAGGTTAATCTGTTACCTATTTCATGACTTTAGTTGAATAGGCTGACTGTCCATTGGCAGCAAAACTAACAAAAAAATTATAATCACTAAGGCTATGTGCGTCAGTGGTGATAACACCACAGACACTTCCAGCACTTCCAGGCGCTAGGTCCTGCTGGCACAGCCGGTGTTGAATGAAAACATGCCCTTGGGCCTCCGTACTACAATGTGAAAGACATTCATACGAACAATCCATTCCTTTGGTTCAATTTCATGACACGTCAGCAGAGTAAAAGGCAGGTGTTTGCTGGCCTGACTGTTGAGCAACTCTCCACACTGTACTTTTTTTCCTCCAGAACTTTTATAAGACGGAACTGAACAAGGAAGAGATGTACATCCGCTACATCCACAAACTCTACGACTTGCACCTCAAGGCACAGAACTTCACAGGTAATTCTGTCTTGGGCTCCGGCCGGGGAGGGTGGACCCTGGTGTGTGAGACACGGTAAGTCCTCTCCTTTTTGGAATTAGGGCTCAAGCATTTCTGCTTTAAAATTGAAATTTATTTCTTATATAATTGATTGTCTTTTGTTCTCTGTGTCCCAGCCTCCATATCAGATAAAGAACCACCTATTTTTTTTTAATATATTTTATTGATTTTTCACAGAGAGGAAGGTAGAGAGATAGAGAGTTAGAAACTTCGATGGTAGAGAAACATTGACCAGCTGCCTCCTGCACATCTCCTACTGGGGATGTGCCCACAACCCAGGTACATGCCCTTGACCGGAATCGAACCTGGGACCTTTCAGTCCGCAGGCCGACGCTCTATCCATTAAGCCAAACTGGTTTCGGCAAGAACCACCTATTTTTTAATAATGGAAATTTATTTTAAACTAGAGGCCCAGTGCATGAAATTTGTGCAGGGGGGGGGGGGTTGGGTTCCTCAGCCCAGCCTGCACCCTCTCAAATCTGGGACCCCTCAGGGGATGTCTGACTACCGGGTTAGGCCCGATCCCCATCTCGCAATCTGGGACTGCTGGCTCCTAGCCACTCACCTGCCTGCCTGCCTGATTGCCCCTAACCCCTCTGGCTGCCAGCCTGATTGCCCCTACCTTGCACCCCTGCTGGCCTATTTGCCCCTAACTTGCTCCCCTGCTGTCCTGATCACCCCTAACCACCTGTGCCTTGGCCCCCAGCCTAAGCCGCAGTCTGGCCTCCCTCTGCGGGAGGCGACCGGGCTGATCAAGGGAAGGCGCCGCCCCCATCACCCTGCTGCTGCTGCCACTGCTGGCTGCAGCAGCTGCGAGGCCTGAGCCCAGGGTCTCGCAACCACCGGGGCTCACAGCTGCCTGAGCCCATGGCTGCCATGAGTCCATGGCTATCTGAACCCACGGCTGCCATGAGTCCACGGCTGCCTGAGCCCCAGGCCTCACAGCCACTGTGGCTTTGTCTGGATGGACGTCCAGAAGACATCTGCCCTAATTAGCATATTACCCTTTATTAGTATAGATTGGATTTATTTATGTATTTTTGGTATTTCATTTTAATTTGTATGCTGGCTTTTTAACTATATTTCTTAGCATCTTTTTTTCGAGGTTGTTTTGGGTGTTACAAAATGTATCCCTAACTTTTCAGTCTACTCAGAGTTAGTATTTCATCACCTCAAGTTAAATGTGGAAAGTTTACAGCCGTAGAGGTCCCTTTGTCTTCCCCACTTTATGTGGTAGCTGTCGTATGTACTCCATCTACGTACAGTGATGGCCCCACAGACATGCTGAGAATTTTGGTTTCTTAGCCGATCATGTTGCCTGGGAGTTTAAATGGTCATTTTTAAGTAGCTGGTCGCCAGATTTTGAGAGAAATGCTCAACCTAGTTTCTGTATCTGTGGGAAAAAACCCGGTAGGCTTGCTGTACTTAAAGCCCATAAAAAAAGAAGCGAGAGAAGCAACGGAGGGCAGTCCCTGCAGATGTATAGCAGCTCTATTCTGGCTGTCTAAACACAGCCCAGATCTAGCTGGGTATATTTTGGAGAGGGAAAAACTCTGTAATTTGTTTGTAGTTTTTATGTTACCCAAAGTCCTTTTCCCTGTAACATTTTCTTTTTTTTTCTTTTGTATTTCCCCTATAACATTTTACCCCTCTCCCTTCTGTCTTCGTTTCTGTGAGTTCCTGGAGAAAGTGAAACGGATGGAGAACTTCTCTGTAGGATTCTGTGAATGAATGAATGCATGCATGAATGAATGAATACAGGGAACCAAACAATGACATGCAAATCTCTGATGAGAAAGTCAGCATTCACTAACCTGCCATTGTATCTATTCTTACATTCCGGCACTTTTCTGGAATATCATGAAATTCAGAAAGTAGTGTTGTCCCCTCTTTGTCACGAGCTGGCCCCCCTCGAGGGGCGGCTGCGGGGCCCATCTGGACTTCGCTCCCCGCTGCCTTGCAGAGGCCGCCTACACCCTCCTGCTGTACGACGAGCTGCTGGAGTGGTCGGACCGGCCGCTGCGCGAGTTCCTGAGCTACCCCACGCAGACGGAGTGGCAGCGCAAGGAGCACCTGCACCTGGCCATCATCCAGAACTTCGACAGGGGCAAGGTGAGCGGCCCGGGCAGCGGCGCTGGTGCCTCTCCCTTCATCCTGCTCAGGGGTGCCACCTCCTCCGGTTGGGGTGCGTGTCATTTCCAGCTTCCTAAAGACTTAACAACGGACACGTTAGTTACATGCTGTCTCCATGCTTAAAGCCCCAATGATCCTCC
This sequence comes from Myotis davidii, assembly GCF_000327345.1. Classification (NCBI taxonomy): domain Eukaryota; kingdom Metazoa; phylum Chordata; class Mammalia; order Chiroptera; family Vespertilionidae; genus Myotis; species Myotis davidii. The sequence continues at coordinate 577,992 of NW_006285997.1, forward strand.
TAACAGCAGGAAAGACTTTTTAACAAAATACCTTTTTATTGATTTCAGAAAGGAAGGGAGGGGGAGGGAGAGAGAGGGAAACATCAGTGATGAGAGAGAATCATCATCGGCTGCCTCCTGTACACCCCACACTGGGGATGGAGCCCGCAACTGGAGCCTGTGCCCTGATCAGGAATCGAACCATGACCTCCTGGTCATAGGTCAATGCTCAACCACTGAGCCACGCCAGCCAGGCATAACTTTTTTAAAAAATATATATGTTTTATTGATTTTTCACAAAGAGGAAGGGAGAGGGATAGAGAGTTAGAAACATCGATGAGAGAGAAGCATTGATCAGCTGCCTCCTGCACACCCCCTACTGGGGATGTGCCTGCAACCAAGGTACATGCCCTTGACCGGAATCGAACCTGGGACCCTTCAGTCCGCAGGCCGACGCTATATCCACTGAGCCAGACCAGTTAGGGCCAGGCAGGACTTTTAATCATTCACATGTTAATTACATGCTGTCTCCGTGCTTAAAGCTGCAGTGATCCTGTTAACGGCAGGTCATAGGGATGAAGTGAGGCTCGGTGATGGAAGGCGGTCCCCGCCGACCTCGGGGTGGAAGTAAGCTAGTGTGGGCGATCACTAACTGTGCCCGTTGGCCCGCAGTGCTGGGAGAACGGCATCGTCCTGTGCCGGAAGATCGCAGAGCAGTACGAGAGCTACTATGACTACCGGAACCTGAGCAAAATGCGGGTAAGGCCGGGCGCGGGCCGCGTGCTGAGCACACGTGCGGCCTCTGCTGTGAGCTTCCCCGTCTGAGGCTGTGTCCGGCCCCTCGACATGCCTCCGGGGAGGACAGAGGACAGGCTTTCCTCGGGCTGCCCAGCTCTCGTGCAGAGAAACCGCTCATTGCTCTGTGGCGCTTTGAGGAGGACACAACAGTGAGCCCTGGACGAGGCCAGCGATCGACAGCCTTCCTCATCTCAGGCCACACCAGAAAGTATATTTTTTGCCGATCTGACCAAAAACAACAGTGTGATTTTGATTCATTCACACCAGACGGCTGTTGTGTTGACTGTTGTCGTTTTTGCATTGGACAGTCAGAGAGAAAGAGGTCAGTGGCCCTGTTTACCGAGCAGGTGTTGCAGGGTTAACAGTTCTTGAGGCACTTGGGTGGAAAACCGCTGATCTAGGCGAACCCCCAATCCGAACACACAGTCTGAGCCGGGATTAACACTTCCCTGAGGAAACCCCACACTGGGAAGGGCTTCCCACGTGGACACACGTCTCTGTAGCGATATATCCTCCTTAGTCCCATAGCCCACGAAGCAAAATAGTAGGAATGGCCAACTGACCCATTTTTTAAATATTCTGGGGCTAAAGGCTATCGTTGTTACCTCTCCTTAGCTCCAGAGATGTGTTTGTATTTGCTAAACCTAAACCAGGGTCCACCCAAGAACTAGGAGTTTGGTGTTCTCTGTGTTCACAAAAGTTTTACTCCCCCTTCCCTCCGACTCAGCCAGGCACCTCCCCCTCCGCCCCAGGCCCTCCGCATCCTTAAGTTCCTCTGGTCTCTAAAATGGGATCACCAGCTTCTACATTTAAAAAAAGAGGGGATGATGTTGCCTTTTAATTTCGAGGCAGCAGTTGAAGCGATGGTGTCGTTAACCTTTAACAGCTCATGTCAACCCCCTACGTGTCCCCCCCCCCCCCCCGCCCCCCCCCCCCCACCCACCACGACCCCCCCCACCCAGCCCCACAAGCCGACCGCGTGGTGTTTCATGTCCGTGGGTCATGGATAATTCTAACGAGAAAACACCTGACTGGGAATCGAACCACGACCTCCTAGTTCAAGGGTTGACACTCAACCACTGAGCCACGCCTCATCGGCTTTGGTTGATCAGTTTATCCCCATCCAACCTGCGCACGTGTGCACCTCCCAGATGTCCTGAGCTCTGTGTTTGAGGAGAAGCAAGCCCCCAGGTGAGTACGCCTGGCACGAGAATTCCCCAGAAAGGCTGCTTCCCACAGTTCATGCTCATTTTTACTTCCCTGGGAGGAAAGCATTTCCCCGATGGACTGTGCGCACAGACACCATCTTCTCCAGCGAGATCATGTCCTAACACACCTAGGCTTTAAGCAGGTCAGCGAGCAGCCCAAGAACGGGAGGGAGTGCTCCTGTGGCAGAGGAAACGTCCCGTGCTGTGAGGTGGAGGAGCGGACAGAGGGGAGGACTGACCAGGTGTCTCCTTGCTTCCCCAGATGATGGAGGCCTCTCTGTACGACAAGATTATGGACCAGCAGCGCCTGGAACCAGAGTTCTTCAGGGTTGGATTTTATGGGAAAAAATTTCCATTTTTCTTAAGAGTGAGTCGTGTACTATTTAGTTTGCTTTCATACTCCTAATGTATAGGTTGCCCCCCCGAAATATATATACACTTTGAATAATTATAAAGGCAGTGTTTATTAAAATACATTTCATTGTTAACATTGAGTTATCAGCTGTTAAAGTGTGTCTGCACTTTGTGGGGACACCTGGTAGATTCCGCAACCCACAGAGCTGAGCTGTGACTGGCCCCTTCCCTTTCCAGACAAGTGAGCACATCAGGAGACTTCTTTTCACTTTTTAAAAAAATATATATTTTACTGATTTTTTACAGAGAGGAAGTGAGAGGGATAGAGAGTTAGAAACATCAATGAGAGAGAAACATCGATCAGCTGCCTCCTGCTCACTCCCTGCTGGGGATGTGCCGACAACCAAGGTGCATGCCCTTGGCCAGAATCGGACCTGGGACCCTTCAGTCCACAGGCCGACGCTCTATCCACTGAGCCAAACCGGTTAAAGCCTTTTCACATTTTTTTAAATTTATTTTTTATTTCCTATTTATTTTTATTGTCTAAAGTTTTACATATGTCTCCCTTTTCCCCAATTGACACCCCCCACACACACACTTCTTTTCACTTTTTACTTTGCAAACCCCATTCTCAGGTAGAATGCCTGGTTTTGAATACTTCCCCAAGATACCAACCAACCTTGTGGTTTCTGCGTCCTGAGTTTCGAAGTTTGCTGGATGGACGAGCCACTTTTGGTCATTAGGGTGTTTCCCATGGGGGACCGGTTCTTACTCTTCAATTCAGCGGGCCACCCTCAGCGTTGGCGTTAGGGGGAGTGCAGGCCTGGCAGGGGTCCAGGTCCCACGCTGCAGACCATGCTGCCGTTTCGCATTTTCCCCCTCTCCCCCTCTCCAACTGTGTCTGTTCTGTTCTCATATCTGGGAATCCATTCTCAAGTTGTTTTTTAAAATATATTTTTATTGATGTCAGAGAGGAAGGGAGAGGGAGAGAGAGAAACATCAATAAGGAGAGAGAATCACTGATCAGCTGCCTCCTGCACACCCCGCACTGGGGATCGAGCCTGCAGCCCAGGCATGTGCTTGACGGGGAATCGAACTGTGATCTCCGGGTTCGTAGGTCGATGCTCAACCCCTGAGCCACGCCGGCCGGGCTGTTCGTTTATTTTGTTCGTCCTTTATTCTGCCTGCAGAACAAGGAGTTCGTGTGCAGAGGGCACGACTATGAGCGGCTGGAGGCGTTCCAGCAGCGGATGCTGACCGAGTTCCCGCACGCCATTGCCATGCAGCACGCCAACCAGCCCGACGAGACCATCTTCCAGGCGGAGGCACAGTGTATCCACCCGGGCGGGCCGCTGCCCACGAGAGCCACGTGGCGGGCGGGCAGGCAGGCAGGCGGGCGGCTGCAGCCCACTCCCCTACCGGGCTGCGCAGCGCGGGACCCTGCTCGGTTGCCGTGTTCTCCGTCTCCCTCGTTCTCGGCATCTCGTTTTAGCTCAGCTCCTTCTGAGCAGAATCGTTCTGTTTATTATCATGATGTCAGGGGAAAAGAAATCTCTTAGATTCTGCTTAATATTTTCCCTTTTAAAAAATAGTTTTTACTGATTTCAGAGAGAGGAAAGAAGTGGGGGAGAGAGAGAGAGAAGCATCAGTGATGAAAGAGAATCATCTGTTGGCTGCCTCCTGCACACCCCTTACTGGGGATGAAGCCACAACTGGGCATGTACCCTGATCAGAAATAGATCGTGACCTCCTGGTTCATAGGTTGACAACCACTGAGCCACACCGGCCACGCTAATTTTTTCCCTTTTAATTAAAACTTATCCCTGATTTTAAAGCTCTTTTTAGTGACTTCCCTTAGAATAATTTTCCCCTGACATATCCTATGGAAGTGACGTCAGTTCATGAAAACGATCGCCTTACGTTCACTGGAACATACCATTCACTGCCTTTGCCCTTGACATTTTTATTCCCACTCACCCTCTCCAAAAGAAAAAAAAATCAGTGGTACATCCATGGGCCCTAAAAATTTTAAATGGATACTTTTCCCACAACCGCTGACCTAGAACTCACCTAAGACCTATTGTGTGGGAATGAGTGTTAGGAACTGAGTTCTGGGCACGTCCTCGGAGATGTTAGTTTACTTCCAGCCAAAGGGGAGCGAATAGCAGATAGTCCCCCCCCACACCCCCCGCTCCCCGCCACAGCTCAGCGGGAGCCAGGCTTGTGTGGCGCTTGCCGAGCCAGCGGGGTCTCCTCCTTGACGCTGTGCCCCCAGATCTGCAGATCTACGCCGTGACCCCCATCCCCGAGAGCCAGGAGGTGCTGCAGAGAGACGGCGTCCCCGACAACATCAAAAGCTTCTACAAAGTGAACCACATCTGGAAGTTCCGCTACGACAGGCCGTTCCACAAAGGCCCCAAGGACAAGGAGAACGAGTTCAAGGTGCGCGCAGGCCCCTGGGCGCCTCGGAGAGACCTCCTCATTTCTCGCTGCTGTTGAATGCCTGGCGCTAGTGCAGGAATCTCTCAAAGTGTATTCTCTTGGGAACAGACTTGGTTCCCATAAGAAAAATGAGCCACCGGCACAGAACCCTGGTTGACAGTGTCAGCTCTTACCCAAGGCAGCCGTGGTTTCGTGTGGCCTGGGTGCTGGTCCGGGCTGGAGGGGGCCTGGCTCTGAAATCCTGTGTTCACGTGGACATGGGAAAGGCGGCCCAGTGGGCGGGGCTGCGGAGCAGTTGGAGGTTCTGGTGGGCGGGCTCAGGGCTGGCTCGCAGGTAAGTAGAAGGCATCTTTGAGCAGGTCCCATTGCTCTTGGATCTCAGCATCTTCATCTTTAAAACAGAAAAGCCCTTTCCGGCAGGAGGTTATGCAGCCGTGTGCGGCGAGCTGGTACGCGACCCCTGATAGAAGTGAATGGCAGACATTAGCCATAGCTCAGCAGCCAGGAAGAGGGGCCACATGGGGTTAACCTGTCCTGTGTCCCACAGAGCCTCTGGGTGGAGAGGACGTCGCTGTTCCTGGTGCAGAGCTTGCCGGGCATCTCCCGCTGGTTCGAGGTGGACAAGCGCGAGGTGGTAAGGACCAGACTTGTTCGGGGCACTTCCTTCTCACGACTGCTCGCCCAGGACCCTGCCAGGGCGAGGTGCTCCTGCCTTTGACTGGAAGTTTCTGGAAGCCCTCAGAGCAGTGAGTGGGTGTGTGTGAGACTGACCACTGTGACCAGGGCTCCAGGAGGGCACTCTTGTTGTCCTCGTCCAGGGAGCCAGAGGGGTCCTCAGTGGTCCCCAGGCCTCAGCACACAGCACTGGCCCTGCGGTCAGAGGAACTGGGCTCCGCTCTCTAATTACTGTAGCTGCACGGCCTTCGCGATCTGATCCCTGGGGGTGGGCCAGGAAGGTCCTCACTGTCTTACTCAGTCCCCAGGGCCACGCCATGAGCTACGCACTCTTGTCCCTCCTCTCACCAGCGTGGAACGCTTTTGCAGGAGGCCCTGTGACAAGATGTTGAGGGTAAACTTGAACACAGGGTGTTCTGACTTCACAGCCAGTGATGGCATCTCTTCGAGCCTCAGTCTCCCAGGCAGCGGGAGGCCGTGCGGAGGCACCTCAGTGTCGGCAGCACAGAGTCCATGCAGGTGGAGGCCACAGTGGCAGGATGCTGGCATGGGAGTCTCACCAGCAGCCCGGGAGGAGTGCCAGCCAGGGAGCTGTGGGTGTTGTTAGAGCCTAGAACCCAGCACCCAAGATCTCTCGGGGTGTAAGTCATGCCCCCAGCTCCGGTCCCCAGGGTGGGACAGGGAGAGCAGTTGCTGATGGCGGCCACATCCTGTGAGACCCCGCCCTGCTGCCCCAGCTGCTCTGCAAGCCCCCAGCACCTGGGTGTCAGCCACAGCCCTGGATCCCAGCATCCTTCTCTGCACACGCCCCCTGCCCCTCCGCCCCCTCCACGTTAGGGCGCAGCCAGCCCTGCCCGCCTCCCTCCCCCAGTGATAGGAGATGGGCCGGGAGTGAGCATAGCTTCCACCTCTTGCTTATTTCGTGGACAAGCCGCTCTGCTTGGTGGGTCAGCCAGAGCAGCGCCTGTCCACACTGTCCCTGAGAACGGCTCGTCCTACCTGAAGTCCCCGAGTTGACCCACACACAGTTCATCACGGACCGTTAAGCTGGGGAGTTAATGGCGTTCTGTTCTGCGGAGCCAGGGAATGCAGGCAGCTCCCTACAGGCCCAGAGCAGTGTGGTCTTGAAGGGTGAGGCCAAGGTCCCCAAGCGGGTGCTGACGCCGTGCACCTGGTGCTTTCCGTGGACGAGGAGAGGCTGCCCCGCACGGAACTCCGCAAATCTCATTGCTGTGCTTCCTTCCAAATGGCGTGGGCCCGGCCCTCAGAAATGCTCCCAGCCACCCACCGCCCTGATGACTCAGCGAGCCTCCTCTCCCCCCTGCCCGGAGTGCTCAGTTCTGGGCATCTCACCCAAGTACTCACCCTGAATATATCACACACGTGCACATGCACATGTATAGGCGCACTGCATGCATATATTAGCACACGTGCACACACACATTGACACGTGCACATACATGGATACATCACCCACACGAGCACACACATGCACACACAAGTGCATGCATGTGCGCCCATGGGTGCACACACATGCTCACGTGTGTGCATGTACACCTCTGATAAAAAGGAGCATGCTTAGATGAAGATGGGAAGAGCATTACCAAACAAGCCTTCCAAGCAGCTGCCCACGGTATTGGAACAGGCAGCCTTCTCTTCTCTCCAACAGAACCAATCTCTCTGGGCCGCTTTGTTCCCTGAACACAGCCCACTCCTAACACCTGCCTGCCTCCTTCCCGCCGCCCGGCAGGCCCCCCCCTTGCATTCCTGTTGCTGGTTTCCTGCTTTCACTCCTGCTATAGATGGTGCTCAGGACCAGGCACACGTAGTAGGCCCTCAATACATACATGCCAAGCTGCGCTGAAACTCCTCATTACCTCGCCACAATCTAAAAGATTCTGAAAACGGAAAGGTGATTCTGAAAGTTGGGCTTTCAGAAATGATAAACCTAACCTGAGGGCGTGTAAGCCCAGTTACACTCTTTATCTCACTTAGTGTAAGGATCCAAACTGGGAAGAATTTCTATGCGTTTATTTGAGTCAAACTGATAACCGTTGGCGGGAAGCAAAAGCTCAATGGATTGAGGAAATGCTGCAGGGAGTGCAGTTTTCCCACTTACTTTATACATCAGGATAGAAGGGGAAGGTGTAAGGAAGTTAACATGCTGCCTGGCCCGTGTGGCTCCGTGGTTGAGCATCGACCCATGAGCCAGGAGGTCATAGTTCGATTCCCATTTGGGTCACATGCCCAGTCGGGGGCGTGTGGGAGGCAGCCAATCAATGCTTCTCTCTCATCTTGGATATTTCTCTCTCTCTCTCCCTCTTCTTCTCTGAAGTCAATAAAAATGTATTTTTTAAAAGGAAGTTACATGAAATCCACTGGTGATTTCTCCCAGAGAGGTGGGAGAAAGCAAAATGGGGAAACCTCCGAGCTGGGCTAAAAAGTAAAGGAATAGACACACACTTCTTTTACTTAGGTGGGTGCAGGATAGTTAACAGTCAACAATGAACTCAGCAATGAGGGGAATCTGTGGTTTGGGCTCTGTGGGGAGACTGTGCCCTGAGGGCTTGAAAAGGGGTTACTCAGATATTCCAGAGGTATGTTCTCTTACCTTCGCTGCTTTTCTGGTCTGGAGCTGAAACACAGGCCCAGATATTATCTCTGGGGAGGTGGCCTTCTGTTTCTGCTGCCAGTTGCCTGGTTAGTTGTTTAGCCATCAGTTTCCCTAGACCAGTGGTCGGCAAACTGCGGCTCACGAGCCACAGTTTGCCGACACTGCCCTATACCACTTGGGGGAACTTAATGACCTGTCTCACCATTACCCTCCCTTTTATGGTATCCGTTCCCTTGCCTAGTGCATCCAAAGGGCCGTATGTGGCTCGCGAGCCGCAGTTTGCCGACCACTGCCCTATACCACTTGGGGGAGCTTAATGACCTGTCTCACCATTACCCTTTCTTTTATGGTATCCGTTCCCTTGCCTAGTGCATCCGATATAAACCAGTCAATTTAGTTTTGCCTGGTTTTTAACTTTATATAACGGCATCGTACTGTATATATCACATTGTAACTTGCTTCTGTGATTCGGTGTTTTTGTAGTGTTAGTCCATATTATTACATGTGACTGAAGTTAGTTTGCATTGCTGTGTGTTATTCCATTGTATGGTCATACCACACTATACTGGTGCATTTTATTATCAAATGGACACATGAATTTGGGAGACAATTATTAGCATTTTGGCATGTTTCCTTGTGCACATGGCAGGGTCATAAAATATAATAAATATGTCACCGACGTTAGTATGCAATGCCACGCTGTTTTCCAAGGTAGCCAAACCAATTAGAACTTCCAAGAGCACAGCACAGCCATACATCGCAGAGTATTTTAGAGGTTTCTGGCGTCGGTTTAAAATGATCTAAGCGACCTTCAAACACTCTGGTTTGTTCCCTTAACTGAAAGAACCGGCACAGGAACTGTAAGCCAGAAGGACTTCACAGCTGAGAGCGTGGCAGGCGTTCCCTAAAGACAGCGTCAGTGACAATACCTGTCACAGTGCAGCCTGTTGGCACGCGCCTCATTCTCACCGTTAGGCGTCCCATGCCGCCTAGAACGTTTACCTCGCTGTGTTCTGTTTGGCTGTCCTTCAACACGCAGATCCAGGGCCTGTATGACTGTCCCTGCTTCTGACCTCCCACTGTGTCCCCCTGTGTGCACCTTGTGGTGATGTGGCGCGTGCAGGGGTGGTCCATGCGGGCCCACGACCCATCTTCCCGAGGCCTGGCAGCTCCTGCACGTCAGGGCACCGGCACGTGCATCTCTGTACCCCTCCCCATGATGCTCTGCATTAAGAAGCATCTAGACAGGTGACAATGTGCCCTGAACGTTTAGCCCTTCAGAAGGAAAAAAAACCCACCGTTTAAAAGTCATCATGTGACTTTTTTTCTTTTAAAGGTTACATTGAGTGTTGCCGTGCTAATAGATAATTGATTGCCGATACTCCAAACCTAATTTCACCCAATGACTATCATGACCATCGCTTTCTAGACTTTACTAACGCAGCTGATTTATCTCACAGTCCTGTCTATGGCACTCGGTGCCCTGGGAGAGGTCTGAATGGGAGTGGTGGGGTGAGGGGCGGGCCCTGCTGGTGGGACCCGGATAATCTCAGACTCCAGCGCGTGTCTGTGCTCATCGGCTCCTCAGGTGGAGATGACGCCCCTGGAGAACGCGATTGAGGTTTTGGAGAACAAGAACCAGCAGCTGAAGACTCTGATCAGCCAGTGTCAGACCCGGCAGATGCAGAACATCAACCCGCTGACCATGTGCCTGAACGGGGTCATCGATGCTGCCGTCAACGGCGGAGTCTCCCGGTATCAAGAGGTGAGAATGTAAAAAAAGAATTAAAAGAAAAAAGAGGTGAGGGTGCCCTGCCGGTGTGGCTCAGTGGTTGAACCAGGAAATCACAGTTTAATTCCCGGTCAGGGCACATGCCTGGGTTGCAGGCTCGATCCCCATTGTGGGGCGTGCAGGGGGCAGCTGATCCATGATTCTCTTTCATCATTGATGTTTCTATCTCTCCCTCTCTTTTCCTCTCTGAATTCAATAAAAAAAAATCTATCTAATATACAAAAGGCTAAGTGACCAATTGTATGTCCATCTCACCACCCAACCAACCATCTGTTAATGTGACGCGCACTGGCAATTTAAAAATAAACGTTGACTCGCACATGGGTGGTATGTATAAAGCTCTCACTGGCACTAGTCACACATGTGTTTCGATCTGTCATTGTCGATCGTGAATTTGGTTGTTTTTGTTGACATTCTGAAGCTGAGAGAAGCAGCATCGTCAACAGAATATATCTGAAGACCAACTATTGTCACAATGCACCTCTGAAATGTCTCCGTGTTGTGCTGCATGCTATGCGGTCGACTATAGTACAAACGAGTTTAAGTGCTGTAGTGTTTGGGAATATTTCAGACAGTTGTCTCTTAAAACAAATATGAGATCACAGGATTCTGCTTACCGTGAATGGTTAGTAAAACTTGGAGATGGCAAACTTGATAGCAGTTTTCATTTAGGAATGGATATTATTGAAATCCCCTGTGAAATAATTTGTAACGGATCTATTGAAGCTACCTTTGGAAATAGTATATATATATATATATAGATAGATAGATAGATAGATAGATAGATAGATAATATTAAAAATATATC
>NW_006285997.1:589195-601683 GCF_000327345.1 Myotis davidii
ATTTGTGTTGTTTTATATGTCTGTTGTTATGTTATTGTTTATTAATCAATTTATATATTATTTTCATATACATTTTACTGATTTTCTTTAATCTCTGACACTTCTATTATAGAGAAAGGGTGAATAGTGATATTAATATATTTCTTTTAACTAATTTCCTTTCAATGTGCTAGAACCCATGCACTGGGCCACTAGTGTATATATAAATTTTTTTTTAAAAGGAGGTGAGGTTTAAGGATTGTTTGAAAATTTTCAGAGGTGATTTCTCAAGGTTTCGGGAATCTTTGTTCAAAATATGCACGCATGTCAGCCTGCTAGCACGGGCTGCTGTTGGCACGGAGGCTGCTGTTAGGCAGAGCAAGCACACCATTTGTGAGGCATGATCCCTCCATGTCCCCGTGTGGTACTTTGAGGATAAAAGTGTGTGTTCTTGGACGAATAAAAGTTGCGAGGGCATGTTTAACAGATGTCTACCTAAAATCATTGCCCTGAGCAAGGAGGCTCATGCAGAGAGAAGTGCGATCTTGTCTAGAAGATGCCTTAAGTCGACTGGGTACCTGCCCTCTTAGTTCTCAACAGGAAGGCACAATCGCTTGAAGCGGAAGCCAGCGCCTTGGTCACACTGAACCTAAGGCAACTGATTTAAGAGTGTGATGCCATAAGCTTATTCATTTGGCTTTGCTATTGGTTTGTTTTATCAAAAATACTTACACAATCTCTGACCTTCCTCGGATGGTCCGTTCCTTATATCTCCATGCTGACCAGCTGCCCACACTAGGCATCCCCTCACCTGCTCCCAAGCAGGGCATACAGTGGTGTCTGTTCACCTCAGTGCTGTTTCTTTAAAAGGACCAGGGCATTCAAAACAACAGGTCTCTCCCTTCCTTTGTAACCCTCCCGAAGTGCACTGATTATTCCTCCTCTCCCCAGGCATTCTTTGTCAAGGAGTATATCTTAAGTCACCCTGAAGACGGAGAGAAAATTGCCCGGTTACGAGAGCTGATGCTTGAGCAGGTAAGGCAGAGGCGTGGCTGGGCCGAGAAGGGGCGTGGCTGGGCTGAGGAGGGGCGTGGCCAGACCAGGGCTGCAAGGGACAAATGACAGCTGCTACTCCACTCAAAGGAATGAAGCAGTTGATAGTTGAACAAAGGAAACTGGAAGGTTTACGTTCCTCTCTTTGGGGATCCTCGTGGCGGGAAACCTTGGTTTACATCAGGAGCGGTTCCTGGATGCGCTCTGAGTGAACAGAATAAACTTTAACAAAAACAAGAAGCATAGCAGTTAGCGTAGAATCCCTGTGCGCTGCGTGCTTCCTCCTTGATGGATTTTGAAGTCTGGGGGCAGTGGATGGGCGCAGAAGAACCTGAGGGGAGAGAGAAGAGCAACGTGGAAAAGAGGGGTGCTCCCCAGAAAAGAGATCCCTCAGGGAACAGCGCCCTATCCTGCCAACAGGGGGCAGCCCCGTCCCATCTGGGGAAGCGCCTGAGGAGCCAAAGGGACACGTAACTGCTTCTAAGGTTATTAGAAATCTAGGACACGTGGGGTGGCAGGAACTTCGAGTCTTTGGAATCAGGGACCACAGTCTGGATCCCCATCGTGTCCTCTGCTCGCAGGACGGTCTGAGCCTCCGTGTCCCTGCCTGCGCCTTAGGGACTGCTCCTGTCCTGCTGGGTCGAGAGGAATGAGCGCCAATGCATGCAGGCGTGTGGGGACGGTGCTTGACCTCAGGGGGCACGCCGTGGAGTGACGCGTCCATGCGGACTCTATCCGTGTGTGTTTCTCCAGGCACAGATTCTGGACTTTGGCTTGGTCGTGCATGAGAAGTTTGTACCTCAGGACATGCGACCCCTCCACAAGAAGCTGGTGGACCAGTTCTTCATGATGAAGTCGAGTCTAGGGATACAGGTAGGTCCACAGTGTCCATGCCCCAGCACTCTCACCTTTAGCTGTTCTTAGAGAGCCGAGGCGGTGGTCAGTGGTGACATCTTGTGGTGCTTCTACCAAACTGCACCATCTGGCCGGGAGTCCTCGGATATTAACACTGCATCGCCATCTTTTGGCCATGCCCAGCTTTTAGGAAAATGAAAGTAAGCGAGAGAAAGCTTAATAAGCCTGGCTAGTGTGGCTCAGTGGTTGAGTGTCAACCTATGAACCAGGAGGTCAGGGTTCGATTCCCCGTCAGGGCACATGCTTGGGTTGTGGGCTCATTCCCCAGTGTGGGGTGTGCAGGAGGCAGCTGATCAATGATTCTCTCTCATCATTGATGTTTCTATCTCTTTTTCCTTCTCCCTTCCTCTCTGAAATCAATAAAAACATTTTTTTTTAAAAAAAGAAAGCTTAATAATACTGAAACCTACCATACTAGCCCTATGTAAAGATTTCAGGATACTCAGCACGCATATCTAATATATTGAAATAGCGCATAGGTTATTTTGCCCACACGGTTCCTCTTCTGAAGGGTTTTCTGCATTACTCTTAGGAGTTCTCCGCTTGTATACAAGCCAGCCCAGTCCACTTTCCTAACGGAAGCCCTCGTGTGTGCCGGAACTCGGCGCCCGCCTCCATGAGCCCAGACGGTTCCCGGGTAATCCCCAGGCGCAGGTGAGTCCTATTCTTGGTTCTCGTACACTTTGGCACCCGCCCCCGCACAATGACCTGGAATGGTCGGCTCCTTCTTGCACAGTTTGTCAAATCCGCTACTTCTTAATGAAATCATTAACCCGCGAGGCAGCTGCAGGCATCTGCTACTGGTGAGCCATCCACAGCATGAGGAATAAATACACGCAAACATATGACTAGATCAAGGCAAACAGGAGACGCCAAAAAGGGTGGATATATTTTTTAATGTTTTTGTTGATTTTAGAGAGGGGAAGGCATAGAAACATCAGTGATGAGAGAGAATCATTGATCGGCTGCCTCCTGCACTCCCCACACTGGGGATCAAGCCCGCCACCTGGGCATGTGCCCTGACTGGGAATCAAACCGGGGACCTCTCGGTTCATGGGTTGACGCTCAACTACTGAGCCACACTGGCCAGTCTAGGGTGGATATTTTCCCCTTTGGTTTAACACCAGGCCAGCGTGGGATAAAGCACAGTTCAAAGACTGAGTTAACAACCGTTTCTCCCCCCCCGCCCTTCGCCCCCCCACCAGCCCGCTAAGTTACCCGGCCATCAACCGGTACTCTTCGTCGTCGCTGTCCTCACAGGCCTCTGCTGAAGTCAGCAACATCACGGGGCAGTCGGAGAGCTCCGACGAGGTCTTCAACATGCAGGTGCGGGACTCGCGTTCTGTCTTTCCTGTCACGCATTTCCGCCTCCGTCCCAGGCCTGCCTCCTCTGGGCAGTGCTGCTGGGCAGAGCCTGCGACGAGACCGGGACTGGAGGGCAACCTGGAAACGCTGGCCTGGTCTCTGGGGTCTGCAGGGCTGGTCCAGCCCCACTCACTGTCAGAGGCAGGGACGGGCGAGGGAGAGCCAGGCGCGCCCAGTCAGCTCTGAGCCCCTCTGGTCCGGGCTCCGCATGGCCACCTCTCAGCATCTCTAACTGGCCTTTCCCCTGTAAGGATACGTTGTTTACGGGTCCATTATAAAATCTCTTCCTTAGGTATGTCCGAAAATTTCTGCAATAAAGAGTCTTTTTGCCAAAGAAAAAAATATAGTTTTAGGGATTTTAGAGTTAGTGTAGCTCTTGCAGCAAAAAATTTTATTTAGGCACCACTAATGTGGCATCTATAACAGCCCTGTCAGACTAAGCTGAACTTCCTCTCCACTGTCCTTGAAGAAAAGGCTCCATTCATATCGCCAAATACATGCTTTGAACACATTTTTGGAGGAAGTGGGAAGATGGATTCTCTGCCTCTTAGAAGCACTCGCCTGCTTACGTGGCCGGTGTCCTGCTGTCTTAGTCAGGTGGCCTGCCAGTGGTCCCCAGCCACACAGATAGCTGGCCAGCATGAATGCCTGCCTTGGGCAGGAGTCAAAATCTCAAGTTCTTTTCTTTTAGAAAATATTTTTTAAAATTGATTTTTAGAGAAAGGGGAAGGGAGAGGGAGAGAGAGCAAAATATGAGAGTGAGAGCAAAACATTGATGCTTCCTGCGCGCCCCCTGTCCCAGATCGAGCCACAGCCTGGGCATGTGCCCTGACTGGGAATCGAACCAGCGACCTTTTAGTGCACAGGACGACCCCCAGCCAAGCCACACCAGACACGGCCCAAATTCTGGATTAATTCAGACAGGTCTTCCTATCAGTCCGAGTCAGTCTGATTTTTCTATGCGTCAAAATGGCCTTTTCTTTGCTGTTAATTTGAAAAGAACACATGGGTGACTTTGCTTTGGACGTGTCGGTGTGGCGCAGCCTGAGCAGCCCGTGATACCGCTCCCCTGTGTTACAGCCAAGCCCGTCTACCTCAAGCCTGAGTTCCACCCACTCCGCCTCGCCCAACGTGACCAGCTCTGCCCCATCGAGTGCCAGAGGTCAGCGCCGGGTGCGGTGGGCTGAGGGGCCCGGGAGCCACCCAGGCCTGGGAGCCGGGGTTTCCGTGTCCCGATCTGTGGCCACAGCCACGGCACTCAGCTCCCAGCTGCAGACGGTGGCGCCCCCTCACTGACCATCCTTCCTCTCTTCCAGCTTCTCCTCTCTTGTCCGACAAACACAAACATTCCCGAGAGAACGCCTGCCTGTCGCCGCGGGAGCGGCCGTGCAGCGCCATCTACCCCACACCTGTGGAGCCTTCGCAGGTAACCCTCCGGCCGGGACCCTCGAACAAGGGAGGGTCTGGAATGGCTCACATGTCCCCGAAGAAACACGGTGGCTGCCAGAGGCAACCCGTGGGCTGCGTTAGATGGCGCATCCCGCCTGCAGGGGCCAGGGACCGGGTCTGCGCCGGTCGGAGGGACTTTCTGCCCAGCCACTTCCTCAGCAGACACATGGCTGTTGCCTGAGAGAAAAGCGGAGAGGGAGGCGAGGCATGGTCCCCTCTCGGATCTGACTCTGCGTTTCTTTTCTTCTTTAAATATGTTTTTATTAAGTTCAGAGAGAGGAAGGGAAAAGGAGAGAGAGAGAAAGAGACATTGATTTGTTGTTCCACTTATTGATACATTGATTGGTTGATTCTTGTATGTGCCCTGACTGGGGAGCGAACCCGCAACCTTGGTGTATTGGGAGGGTGCGCTACCCAGCTGAGCAGCCCGGCCAGGGCAGCACTTGTACCTCTATAGAGCAGCACAGCCTATCTGCTACTTACCATTTGTTTTTTCCTACATTTTATTGTGAAAAGTTGTTTACCATTTTTATTTAAAATCTAAGCCCAACTTTTGAAACACTGTGTTCTCTTTGTCGAAGCCTAGGGCTCTTCCCTTTTCCCCCTTACATATAATTAATTCTGTTCCTAGGGACCTCCGATATCATACAAAATATTGTTCTGAACAAAAAGTTTCCATAACAAGATCATCCTCTCATTTTCTAGAAGGTCCCCCAAGTCAGCCTGTCACCCCATAACCACAGATCCTTGTGCCTTCCAGAGGCTGCTGTTCAATCACATTGGAGACGGAGCCATGCCGCGCAGCGACCCAAACCTGTCCGCACCTGAGAAAGGTAGGCGGCAGCAGCGTCAGCCCTGGACTGTGCGTGGGCCTGTCTGTCCTCACTGCTCGTCTCCACGTGTCCGTGTGGAAGGCATGTCTCGGGTCTGGAGGATCAGGACCCAGGTGCCCTGTAGGGGATAAACAAAGGCAGTCCCTCACGATGCGGTCTTTGAACGCTGTCTTTCTGTCGGTTTAACAGCAGAGCCTGAGCCAGTTAGGGACTCCTCTGGGAAGTGGCTTTTCCGTGAGTCCCCGAGGCCAGCCCTGCCTTCCTGCGACGGAGAGGCCCATGAGGCTGCATGCTCCGCACAGGGACGCACACTTTCCCAGAGAAGTCCCTGCCACCCCACCCCCCCACCTCCCCCTGGCCCTCACACAGCTCCTCTGCCAGCGCGTGTCGTGTGTGGTGACTCGGGTACTGTTGAGTTGCAGTCCAGTGTGTAACGGAGTGCCCTCTGCCTCAGAGCCACACAAAAGGAGAAGCAGACACATGCATTGCAGCGAGCAGCCCATTAGTATCAGTCTGTGCAGCATAGTGGGGGACTTCCAGGGTGCGGGGCTGGGGAGCCAGGCCCCCACTGGCTTCTCTCAGGCCAGCCTCGCAGAGCCCAGTGGTCCCACCAGCCCCAGTCAGGAGTCACTAAGGAAACGTCCCTGAAAAGTGCCCTGGAATCACCCTCATTAAGAGCTGGGCTGTGTTGTCGTGGAGTATCCGTACAGTGACATCCAGCCTGTCCTCGGGAGGTCACATTGGTGAGACCGCAGCCCCAGTTCCTAGTATTTTAGAACAAAAATGTGGCTTTCATCTTACAAGTCAGATGTTGATCTCTGTCTGAAGAATGTAGGGATACGGCCTTTTCCTCGGAAATCCTGCTGCCAAAGGAAACCACAAAGCAAACTGGAACGGAACCGAGGAAAGGTTTTCAAGAGCCGTCATTGCATCCCATTAAATGCACGTGGCAAAATGTTGGCATCCTAGCCACGACCACCAGGGGGCAGTGCCTGCGCAGGGAGCAAGCCGGGGGCCCTCCAAGGCCTGCCTGGAAACTGCAGCACAGCGCTATTTATAACCCTTGCCTCTAGCCGCCTCCTGTCAGGGTGGCTCCATATTTCTGCATCTCGCTGAAGCGCGCAGCAGGCCAACGAGAAAAGAGGAAGATGCCAGCCCAGTCGGAGTCCTCTGTAGGACGTGCCTCAGTAGAGTGCATTGATTTCGGGAGCTGGGGCCCTCTTCCCAGAGTGGGTCCGGTCCGCAGGCGGTGTGGTAGGCTGTCCCTTCCCCGTGATCCTGCCAGCATTTGTCGCCGCCTTCCCCCTTTTGAGTGCCACGCATCCACAAGTCCCTGCGAAGGGCAGTTTTGAAGTCATCTAGTGGTTGCATTCTTTGTCTGCCCTCGCACCTGAACAGGTTTGTAGTTCTATCAAGGCTCTGCGCTACGTGTGACTGTGAGTGCAGTACACAGACCCGGTCTCACCGAGTTAAACGTCAGCTCTCACGGTGAGGGAGGCAGGCAGAGAAAGGGCCCGGCCTTAGCAGCTTTCCTGTGTGTGTGCATGTGCGCGTGTGTGGGTGTGCGCGTGCATGTGTGTGTGTGCGCATGTGTGTGCATGTGCATGTGTGCGTGCGTGTGTGTGTGTGTGTGTGTGTGTGCGCGTGTGGTGTGCTGAAATCCAGTTGGTTTCTTTCATTCTGGGTAACTGATTCTTTAAGGTCCCGGGTCCAAAGGGCGGAGTGCTTTAGCTCTGTCGTTCCCTTCCAGCTGTGAACCCCACCCCTAGCAGCTGGAGCCTGGACAGTGGAAAGGAGGCCAGGAGCATGGCGGAGAGTGGGAGGCTCCTCTCGCCCCCTGTCCCTCCGCGACCCGCACTGACGGGTGGGTATATGACGCGTGCGCATAGTCGCTTCTCTGCAATAACCACTGCGCTGACTGCTCCCGCTGCGGATTGCGCAGAGAAAGGCAGGGGGTGGTCCTGGCGCGGGGGGCCTCCGTCACTGCCTAATGCGTGGGCGCTGTCCCTCTCTCTGCGGGACTCCTGCTACACTGCGTTGCCCGTGGGCTCTGACGGGAGCGCCTGCTCTGCATGCTGCGGCTGACACTGCCCTCCTAGCCCCTCCTCCGCGGCAGCCTCGGCTGGCGCGCTGCCTCCTCCCCTCCCGTGTGGAGCTGATGCCAAGGCCATAGGCGGCCCCGAAACAGGCACTGACGGACCCTAACTCTGATGGGCGGCTGGGGACAACTCCCCCCGTGCCACGCTGTGTGCTGCCCAGAGCGGGCCGTATTCGATCATTTCTCGAAGGCCTGAGTTCAAGAACCCTGACAGTAATGGTGGGGGAAGCTGCCTGTGAGGTGACAGCAGGAACAGGGCCCCGGTCCTCCTGAACAAGCCCTTTGCTCAGTGACCTCCACGGGGGGTGTCACTGAGAGGGCTGACCCGCTCTGCCAGCTCCCCTACCCTGGTGCTGGGCACAGTCGTCCCAACACTTAACGCAGGTCGAGAGTAGTTCTGAAACTATGCACGCACCCCGCCTCTGGTAGAGGAAATACGATGCCATTGCCCCTGTGGGCTTCCCTGGAGGACCCGTTTCATGTGCTGCATTTTAGGATCTTTTTTTGTTTACTGAGAAGAGGAAAGCAACTTTCTTTTTATGCACTTAATTATCTACACTTTTTTTATTGATTTCAGAGAGGAAGGGAGAGGGAGAGAGAGAGAAACACCAATGATGAGAGAGAATCATTGATCGGCTGCCTCCTGCACGCCCCCTACTGGGGATTGAGCCACAACCTGGGCACGTGCCCCGCCTGGGAATGAAACCGTGATCTCCTGGCTCACAGGTCGACGCTTACCCACTGAGCCACGCCGGCCGGGCAGCCTTTCTTTTTCAAATAAAATTCTCTGCTGCCCGGTTTTCTGTCGTTGCCATAGCTAAACTCCACCAGCAGGGTTTGAAAGGCCGTGAGAGCTTTTAGCAGAGCAGGAGCCACTGGGCTCAGCTGTGCAGGGCACCAGTGTCACTGCGGCCCCCCGGTGAGGACTCGGCCCCAGGTGACGTGTTCTGCCGTTAAACCTGGTTGTGTGGCTGCAGGTGGGAACTTGGAAAGCATTTCAGCAGCTGTCAGCTGGGGGCGGTTCGGCTCCCAGGCCCATTCAAACCTGTAGGCAAGGGCCCCAGCGGGGCTGGCGTAGGCTCCGTGCGAGAATGCCTTCCTGAGCAGCGGCTCTGAGCCTGAGCGGGCAGGTGCGCAGGAGGGGTCACTGCACACCGAGCCAGGAGAGGCCCCGCGCACACGGGTGACTGACCTCTGCAGGGTAGCGTGGCGGGCTGCCTCCCTTCCGCACAGATCCTCCTGGTCTGTCCTCTGTCCTCATCTGTGCTCTCTGTGGGGGCGGGGTGGGGGGTGTCTGGACTGTCTGTCTCCACTTCAGCCTCTCTGTGGTTTCCTGTGAGTTATCAACCTCCCATGACAGCCGGTGGGGAGGGGGGCGGGGGGGCCGGCATGGGCAGCTCACCACAGAGCAGTAAACCCCAAGCTCATGAACCCCGACTTGGTGGAATTAGGAGAGGCGTCTGCTCTCTGCACAGAGCAGTTCATCCATCCACGTGCCGGGTCCAACATGGGGCTGGGCCAGTGGGCGGGAGGAACACGCCTGTCTGCCCCGATGATGAAATCTAGGGCACCGCCCCCTCCCCCACCCCCATCCTCCATCCCGGGGACCAAGGGGGACAGGAGTACAGGCATTAGGGGGCTAGTGGTCGTGGCCAAGGGTTTCTGCGGTTCACAGTGGGGGGTGGGGGCGACCAGTCAGAGGCTGGAGTCCGTGTGCCTCGGGGCCTAGTCAGTCTGTGCTGCCCAGTGCCCTGGGCTTCCCTTTGCCACTCAGGCCCAAGCCAGCAGCGTCTGTGGAGACGGCTCCCGGCCCCCCACACCCACAGGCCTCTGGGCTTTGGGGAGATGGAAGGGACGATGGGCCCTCTGGGGCCCTGCCACTGAGGCTCAGGCATCCTGCTCGGCTGTGGCTTTTCACTCCCCTCCCAGTCCGGACGCTGCCAACCTTGGGTGACTTACGCCCCTGCCCAGGTCCTCCTGCCCAGGTCCTCCTGCCCAGGGCCACCTGAGGGTTTGCACACGCAGAGGGCATGCCCGGGGGTCACCCACCCGGTGTTTCTGAATTGAAACTCTCTCTCTTTACAGCTTCGCCTGCGAGACACACGGCGCCGGTCTCCCCCTCACCTGCCGGGCGGTCTCCGTTGAAGGTACGGCTCTCGTTTAACTGAGCCTGGGATGGGCCCCGTGTTCCCTCCCCCCTGAGGAGCCCCCTGGTCCGTTAGCAGGGCTTTCATTTGCACGGAGTGGGCAGAGAAGTGGGGGGCAGCGCGAGGAAGGCGGGCGGGAGCGGCCCTGGGCTTTCCCCTGGGGGTGCCGCCTCCGCTCACGCAGCCCGTGTTCAGGTTATTAGCCTCCTCACTCGCAAATGGTGCCGGTGAGGGTGTGCCGCCTGGAGAGAGACGCCCAATTAGGAAAAAAATATGGTCCCAGTGTCACCTCCTAGGACCATGGTCGGCAAACTGCGGCTCGCGAGCCACGTGCGGCTCTTTGGCCCCTTGAGTGTGGCTCTTCCACAAAATACCACATGTGGTGCACGTACAGTGCGATTGAAACGTCGTGGTCCATGCGCAGAAGTCAGTTTTCAGCCTGGGCAAGTCCATTTTGAAGAAGTACTGATGATATTTGGCTCTGTTGACTAATGAGTTTGCCAACCACTGTCCTAGGACAGGTTCGGCCTGCCCTGGTTTAAGAGGCATTAAAACCACACCACCTTGAATCGACATCAGGGTCAGAGTGTCCGAAATAGTGTTCTGGGCCTTTTGCCTTCTCATCAGCCTCATCCACTCTGACACAGCCGAACCTAGTTTCTCTTTTCCTATTTTATTTTTAAAAAAAATATGTTTGTATTGACCTCAGAGAGAAGAGAGAGAGGTAGAGACATCAATGATGAGAATCATCGATTGGCCGCCTCCTGCATGCCCCACGCTGGGGATCGAGCCCGCAGCACGGGCATGTGCCCTGACCGGGAATTGAACCCTGACTTCCTGGTTCGTAGGCTGATGCTCAACCATTGAGCCTCGCTGGCCAGGCTCTATACCTATTTTCTACCAAGACTTTCGAATACATTAATGAAAAGCCAGGCAGTGCAATGACTTTTTAAAGCTTTAAAGATCAGACGTTTGTCCGGGTCTGTAGACACGGGCTATTGGACATCTCTGAGCAGACACAGTCCCGCGGGGAGGTCACGGGTAGCCGTCCAAGGGTAGATGTCCAACGGTGTCGGGCTGAGGCAAGGCCTGCCAGTCCGTGTGGGCGTGGTGCCCAGAGCTGCTGCCTGGAGGCACCTGCAGTGGAAAGAATGATTTCATCCCCGAGTGACGGGGACCTACATGCCCCCTGTCCCTTTCGAGGGGGAGAGGTTTCTATGTAACGTCGAAGGAAAACAGGTCCTTAGCCGTCTGAGCAGCAGCTGCTCATAGAAACCGAGAACCTGAAACAGGAAACCAAAAAGAGGGAGGAAATCGCAAAGAAGCGTGACGTCGTTCACGTTGCCCACGTTTCCGACAGAGCCAGTTTCCTGCTGGTTTGTCGTCTCCACCATAGCGGCCCCGAGAAAGCCCCGGCCTGTGCCTGCTCTGCAGCCGGGACTGTGGTCTCGGTGTGACGGGAGGGAAAGCGACGCGGCCGTGGTGTTTCCACAGCTTCCCACCCGCCTCACGCTCCCTCCCACACGGCGCTACGGACCAGTACCTGCACCTTCCCTTGATTTTGCCGAGTAGTAATAAGACTCTAAGTCTTAGAGAATGATGGGGTGGGAGCAGAACAAAAAGGACAAAGGGATGGAAATGTTGAAATAGCTGAGTGGATAGTGCTGTGCAGCAGACCTGCATCCGTCCTCACTGCCCGTCTCTGTGGCCACGTGGTCACAGTGGGGTCGCAGTGATGGCCAACCTATGGCACGCGTGTCAGAGGTGACACGCGAACTCATTTCTTTGGTTGATTTTTCTTTGTTAAATGGAACTTAAAAAGTAAGCACGTGCCGATGCAGGGGCTGCCAGCTGACATGAACCAGAGAGGGAGTCGGGAGCATGTTGTGGTCGGGTGGGGACTGTGGCAAAGGAAAGACTGTATCCCCTTTGGCCAGGAGCAGCCCCTGCTCAGCTTCAAGAAGTTATGAGACACTGAGCTATTGTTGCTAGAACTTGCAGTTCTTTATGAAATGCCAGAAATCTGGTTTAATCCACAGAACTTATCCTCCTGCTGCTCTGGAAATCACGGCATTGCCAGGCGTGGTCTTCCCAGGCCCCTTTCCTGGCGTCTCCCCGGGGTCTTCTCTCTGGGTGCTTGCGCCTTGTGGGGTGGTCCGTTTCCTCCTCTTCTAAAGACAAAGGTCAGATTAGATGTGGGCTCACCCCGGGGCTTCCTTTTAAGGGAGCTCGCGCTGTAAAGGCCCCGTCTCCAAAGACACCCCATCTGCGGTGCTGGGTTAGGGCTTCCCTGCCCACAGTCAGTGGGGCGTGCACCTGAGGGTGTGACCCCGCCCCTCGCAGGGGGTGACTCGCTCTGTGTGCCCCTGGCTCCCCTGTCTCTCCGCCCGTTTTGCCTGCAGGGCCCCGGGCAGTCCTTCACGCCCTCCCCGGTGGAGTACCACTCGTCCGGGCTGCTCTCCAACTCGCCGGTGCTGTCGGGCAGCTGCAGCAGCGGCATCTCCTCGCTCAGCCGGTGCAGCGCGTCGGAAATCTCGGGCTTCGAGAACCCGGTGAACGAGCCATCGGCGCCCGCGCCCGGGTCGGGGTCCGGCTACAGCGCCCCCGAGGAGCCCGCGCGCAGGGACAGCAAGACGCCCCCGCCCTACA
>NW_006285997.1:601807-626828 GCF_000327345.1 Myotis davidii
CGCCCGCGCTGCCCCCCAAGCCGCTGGCCGCGCGCCCCGGCGCCCTGGAGAACGGCACCCGGAGGACTGAGCCCGGCCCGCGGCCCCGGCCCCTGCCCAGGAAGGTCTCGCAGCTCTGAGCCCGTTCCGTGTCCCCGGCGGTGGCGCTGCGTTTACAGGAGGAGGAGCGTGACGCGAGGACGGCGGTGTAGGCACTTTACTGAGACTTGTCCCGGAGGCGGCGCGCGTGGGTGTCCGGCTGCACAATACTCCCCGCCACTGACCCAGCGGGCCCTGTGGCGGCTGAAGCTCTGAAGGCCCTGCTCCTTTGGAGGCGGGAAAGAGGGATCCGGACTTTTTTGTACCTTTTTACGTTCCCTTTTGTACGGTTTCATGTTAAAGCCAATACAGTATTGTCGAGCAATACGACGCGTGGTAATGTTGCATATTTTTCACTGAATACTTGATACCCTGAGAAAGCTGACGGAGACGGGTTCGGCCGGGTCCTCACTGGGGAAGCCGAACCCGGGGTCCTCATTGGGGAAGCCCCTGGGAAGAGGGGAGAGTCCTGGCTCCCTGGCCAGCAGGCCCCTGGGTAAAGCCGGTTAGACGGCAGGCGTCAGGGGGTGCGGCTGGGGCTGGAAATGGTTTTACTCTTGAGACAAACTGCTCCTTGGGGGTTGCCTCTGACATGCAATAGCTGGCTGCGCCCTAAAAGTTCCGCTTGGGGACTGGCTGGTCAGTCATTAGTACCCGCACCACAGTGTCCACCGGCCTCCCCTTCAGGGTGCACGGCCTTTCAGAGCCGAGATGAGGCGAGGGGCGGGCTGAGTAGCAGAGCCCAGGGGAAATGTTTACCTGGAGCCCGGGCTTCCTTCCCCGACAGTTTCCGCCGCCAGCTTTGTCATTGAGAAGCGCCGATGCCCATGTCGTAAACAGGCCTGAATTAATGGGTCCCATTAAGGAGCATCCAGGAATCAATGCGGGACAGTATTAAATCAATGGCGTAAATGAAGAAAAAGCCCCTTCGAGAAAACGTGTTAGCATGGATAAATGGCAGGAGGACTTTCAGGAGGCAAGGGCATTCACTTTCAGTCCTGCACGAAAGGAAAGATGCCTCGGCCTCCCTTCCTCCCAGCAGGGCTGCCCCTGGGCTGTTCTGGGCCCTGGTGGGGGGAGGGGGGGGAGTGGCCCAAGAGTGGGGGGGGGTGGCGGCTGGGGAGGGTTCCAGCGTCTGGGACCGAGTCCGGAGGCGCCGCCTCCTTGTTGGGGGTGAGCCAAGCACCTTGTGTGTAGTGTATTTTGTATCTGTGTTTTGTTTCCTTTTACTGCCTGTTTATAACACTTGACAATAGAGATGAACTGTATTTTAAATCATGCTGTTAAATATTTCCCTCTTTTGTTGGGAAGCTCATTTTAGTTTAACTGTGTTCGCTGTGGCTAGCTTACCTGGAAGGCAGTGACCACTTTTTTATACTCCCTTGATGAACCCATTCAGCAGGTGTACGCTGTTGAGGCTGATTATAGAGGTTTTCTATAATAAATGTTCAAGTATTTTTGTACATAACTGGTTAATTTTAATAAGAGATACCATTATGTGTAAGAAAAAAATAAAAGCAAACAGTTGTGGCTGCAGTATGAGTGTTATAATTATGCCAAATACTTTATGTATGGAAAAAGAATATTTGTACATACGTGCTTTTAACAATAATTCTGCCAGATTGACTTTCCAGTTTTTGAATGTCAGAAAAATTAATATATGTTAAAATATTTATGTTTAGTGAAGGTATTCATAATGGAGAAAAGGAACATATAAATTTTAGCTTTGTATCTTGCAAGTTTTGCAGTCGGAAATTTCTTGAACTAGCTTTTGCTTTTGATGATAACACTGTGTTTGTAATCATACCCTTATAAAAAAATATATATATATATAGGAAGCTCTGTATTTCTGTTGCTTTAAAGAAGAAAACTCCTCCACTTAAGTAAGGTGACCTGCATAAGATAACAAAGCTTCTTTGATTTCCTTTTCCTCTGTAGTTTAACAGATTTGTTGACTAGTGCTCGGGCACAGAATAAATCAATGTTATTTGCTCTTGAAGCCATTTTTTTAAAAAAATTGCAATGAGCAGTGGATCCTGTGGGTGTGTGTCTGAAGCAGCTATATAGCAAACACTTCAAGAGATTCTCTTAGCTCAGATGTTCCTATTGGTTGCTGCTGAATGGTAAATATTAAATAAAATTACCTGATTAATCTTGATATTTCTGTCTGTCTTTCATCGGTATGAACAGAAGCTGTGTGCATCTCTTGGTCGTAGCACAGTGAAAATTTCAGACTTCTTGGTTGATAGATCCTGTCTTGTTGTTTTGCCTTGGTTGATACACTTCCTCTACCTACAACGCTTATTTATGCCGTAAGAACAAAGGTTGAGAAGGCAGCCGTGGAGGTTAATGTCAGGAGAGAAGGGAACATTTCCCAGGTGGCTGGCCACTCATGGGACTAATCAGAACCACCCAAGTTTGTTTGCATTAGAAAACTTGACACAAAACAGATTAACCGCCCAATGTGGGAGACGGATGAGAAACACTGCAAAGCGCATTGACTACCCGCTGTCTGATCATAAATCCCGGCTTTCCGTTCTGTGAGCTGCTGTGCGATTAGGTTTATGGCATGTACGGAGCCCAACGCCACGCGAGCCATTGTCTGACTCCGCTGTCCCCTTACACACCAAAACCCATTTGCAGGCCGTCGTCGATATCCTCGATGTTTCTCCACATCCACTAAGTGGTTTTAGAGCAGTTGGGGGTCACGTTCATTACAGCCGAGCTCATCGGTGTTTAGATTCTACAAGCATAATCACAATATGAACAGCCCTGCTTGCCATCTAGGTAGTGTTCTCTCTGGATTGTCATCGATTGCTCTCCAAACAAGAACAAAGGGAGTAGCAGGTTGCACAGGCCGGCCTTCGTGCCAGCCTTCCTCATTCTGTGGCTTGTACTAAAATGAATGCTTCGTGACTGATCGAGGTCAACTTTGCCCTCATTACATAAGAAGGCCATAAAAAAGATGTGAAAATGGACAGAGGCCATTTCCCTCACATAACTATTATCATACTCCTTTAGTCTTTTTCTACATGTATGTATTGTGTAGCGCTAGCATGTCAAACTCGCGGCCCGTGGGCTGCATGCGCCAACAAATATTTTTGCAGCACAGCCAATATAACAGTGTGTAAGAAACGTCTTAATAAAAATTTCATAACTTGATTTCTACAATATCCTGTTATGTGTAATTATTAATAACAAACTACAATGTTGGATAATCACTGATTACTATGATCATGTTGCATTGATTTCCCTTACGCACCTTACACACAGGCGCACCATCTCTCACCACTAATACTGGCAGCGAATATTTAAGCAGCCGATGGCCACGTCATTAGTCTTGGACTGACGTGTTTGGTGTGTGCAACAGGAAATATTTCGCTTTTGGAGAACAAGAAAAATAGGTTTATTTGCGTGACGCTTATCAATTTGTGCAGTTATTCAGTGTCTGGTAAGTTAATGTTCAAGAAAAAATACTAATTTTTATTTAAATGTTCTATTTAATGTTAACGATGACTCATTTATTTCAGCCCTTTGTATTCAGCATGTCTCTATCGAAATAAACCTACATTTCTATGAAAATTGAACCTTTTGGTGTTTTGCGGCCCACATAAACTTAAAGCTTGTTTATTTGGCCCGTGGTAGCCCTTGAGTTTGACATGCTTGCTGTAGCGTTTCCACCTTGAGTGCTGGTTCCCTCGGGTATCAAACACACTGTGGTAACAGAGCTGCATTCAACGCCATCAGGAGAGAACCTTCAACTCAGGTTTGGCAGCATCTCTCAGGGCGGGAGGGCAGGACCAGATTTCATTGAGAAGTGGGGTTTTGTTGAAGGTGGGTCTTTAACTGAGCTGGCCTGGAGGTCGGGTAAGAGCCTGGGGTAGCTGTGCAGGTGGGTGGGAAGAGCAAGGCAGGGATTTTGAGTTCACAGGCTCAGAGCCTCAGGACATAAACTGCTCCTTGATGCTTCCTCTCAGGGATTGGGCGGGCCTGCTGAGAAGCTCCTGTGTGGACATCAAGAGACTTGCCTGTCGAGACGCCTGGAAGAGGAAGGCCGTGCGGACAAACACGGAGCAATGGGGTCTGGCTCACGGGACAGGAGCTGCCTGGACCAGACGTTCCAGTTCTCGACACGTACGTTGCACGTGGCTTAATCACGGTCTCCCTGGGCGTCTACCCTCACGTTTTGTCCACTGTTACAGTGTTTAACTATTGTGACATGTCAGCAGAAAGCCAAGGCTATTCCACATTTTAGCCGGTCCCCTACCCATGGGCGGCCTATTGCTTTCCGTTTCTCATGAGGACAAAGCATACCTTGGTGGCTATTCTCACGCAAGCTTCCCCCATGGTTGGGTTTATTTCCTTAGAATGGACTCCGGACTAAAGTGGCAAAGGGGGAGGAATGATGATGTCTGCCGTCCTCTTGCATATTTACAAAGCCCTTCCCCAGTGTTGGACCCACTTCAGTGCCACCCGCAGGGTTTTGGCAAGTCCCCAAGAATCATGGAGTCTGAGTCTTAAGGCACAAAAATACCAGCCTGGACCGAGCCCGGCCTCCGTCTGCAAGCGCACCCTGTGCACCGGGCGTGTGGTGTCCGGGAAACGGACTCGGCTGGAGGCGTGGGCCCAGGGCTTACACTGGGGAACAATGCTGCTCCCCAGGGGAACAGGCCAGGCAGAGGGAGCAGCTGAACAGAGATGCTCTGGCCATAGAGCCTCAGCTGGTCCCATAGAGAACTTGGGGGCAGAGGTCAGGCGCTGAGGGTGGGCAGCTCTCAGGGGCTAAGGGCCTTCCCTGCGGGAGGGTGGGGAGGACACACAGGTGAGCCTGGCAGGCCACCCTCCTAGCAGCCAGGAAAATGCACCCCCGGACCTGATGGGGCCCGGGTTGTGAGTCACCGCCACCATCGCCGTCCCCACGGCAGCCACGGCCCCAGAGAGAGCGGCCCTCGGGGCTGCAGAATTCTTTGATATGAAGCTGGCTACTGATCAGACCAAAGGAAAGGGGCCTAATTTTCTCCCTTTGGTTTGGAGCAAGAATGGAATTATTTTCTTCATTTTTAATTAATATTTTTTTATTGATTTCAGAGAGTAAGGCAGAGGGAGAGATAGAAATATCAATGATGAGAGAGAATCATTGGCCAGCTGCCTCCTGCACACCCCTCACCAGGGACTGAGCCCACAACTTGGGCATGTGCCCTGACCTCCTGGTTCATAGGTTGACACAACCACTGAGCCACACCGGCCGGGCAAGAACGATATTGTTTAGATCCCCACCCAGTGGCTTTGGAAAACTGTTCTCGGGCCTTGGGGCTATGGATGAGCTGAGAGGCACCCCACCGCCAGCTATTCTGCCGGACGGACCGTCAGTTCCAGGTGGCGCTGACTGGACAGGGTTTCCCTTGTCGTCTGAGTGAGTGACAGGGTCCACCCGGACAGAGACGTAGCAGCAGATGGTGAGGTCAGCTCCTCAGCTCTATTTATCCAACTAAAGGCTTAGCTCATATTGTCAGGGGAGAATCCGCTGTCAGGAAATCCACCTGGTCACAGTGGATCATCGTCAATAAGTTTGTTTCAGCCTCCGTGGCCTACAACTTAGTGTAGCCACGTCATCACAATTAATTTAGAAAACGATGCAAATTGCTTTCCTTTCCCAACTGGAAGGTAACAATGACGGGGGGCGGGGGACAGGGGAAAGGGGGCGGGAGGGGAGCCAGCAAGCTTGTCACGTGACTGTCCACTCTGCAGCCAGCACCCACAGCAGGTCCGGGGCCAGGGCCAGCTGCTCGGAACAGGTCTGGGGCCAGGGCCAGCTGCTGGGCGGGTCCTGAGTCTGACTCCTGCATGCGGACGGATGGCGGGGGCGGCGCAGTGCTGATGAGAACAAATGGGGCTGGAGCTCCCAGCTGCCCTTTGAAGCCAGATTCAGTCTGGGGCCTTCTCCTGGCCTTTCTGGAGACATCTTCCTCTAAAATGTCAACTTGCATCATCCGTGGAGTGGAATTGAGCCTCGACTTGCCCCGAGAGGAAGCTGGATCCTCATTCTCCCCAGAGGCCTGAGGAAGAGCGATCATGCGTGTCTCGTTTGGGAGGAATCAGAAGAGCTGAGTTTCATCCATGTTTTCAAAGAAGAACTTGCACGCCTTGGTACAGCTTCTCCACCCTCTTGCATGACCCACCCATGCACTTCACGGAGCTTAGCTAGTGCAATAGAGTGAAAACAGACATGTGTCTGCTCGGTCTGCCAATGCTTCGGACTATATATTGTCCTTTTTTTTTTTAGCATTTTAGTCTTTTTTTAAAAAATTGATATTTAGAGAGGAAGGGAAGGAGGGGTGGAGGGAGAGAGATCTGAGAAACATACAATGGTTGCCTCCCACACGTATCCCGACCGGGGATCGAACCCTGGACATGTGCCCTGAGGGGGAATCAAACCTTCGACCCCTCAGTGCCCAGGACGATGCTCAGCCCACTGAGCCACACCAGCCAGGGCTACGTATGTTCCTATATGACACATGTCCTGGTATTGTCGATGCCTATTGCTATATTTTAAGTTGTCATATCTATTCCAATGTGTGATTTCTCTGGAGTCTGCCAACAGAATTTTTCTTAGAAATTACTGAAGCAGCTGGGGCAAAGGAGAGAGACATTCATGCAAACTCGCAAGGGAGGTGCGCCTCTCCATTAATAGATAGAGAATTTCCCGACATCAAGGAACTAAAAAGGAGGCAAAGGAAGACCGCTTATGGGTCATTTGCCCGCAGACCTGGCCTGGTTGCTAAGGGGGCGAAGCTCCGCTTTGGAGTCGAGAAGAGCTTTCCTCACCCAGAAGCACAGCGTTTGGTTCTCACGGAATGTCACAGCCAGCGCCGTTAGCCTACGTCAGCGCTCAGGGAGCAGAGGCTGCGGCGCCTGTCACCGGCTTTGTCATGTCATAATCATACCAGCCCAGGCCGGGGAGCTCCGTGGGCTCTATCTCCTCGGGAAGCAAGTTTCTCAGCCTCTGCACCCGCGTTAACCCCACGGGGCTAGTTTCTCAGAGAACTGATGGATGACTGATTATAAGTAAGATACCCAAGTGTGTCTAATGCGTTCTAAAAAGGACTTCAAACGTGTAACATAATCAATAATTGTTCCCGTTGCTTTTAAATTTTTTTTTTTTTGGTCATTTTGTGGGAACAAATTTGAAATGTTCAGGTAAGTGGCTCAGCCGGCCTTATGTGACCACCAGCCAATGCTTCATCTGAGGAGCTGTGCACTGGCCTCTTGGCCTTTTCTTCCTGATTTCTTACCAGTGGAATGTTTTGGAGAGAAATGTTATACTTACAATAGATCTCGGACACTCTTACTGAGTTTAAACAGCGTCATCTTAAAAATCATAAAAACCACAATCTTGACTTACTCGTGGTGATCTGGGAAGTTTGTGATATGATCCACTGGGACTTTGCTCAGCCACAGGCTTGAATTCTGTGAGCGTCAAGTCACGCGGCTACTATGTGAGCCTCCCCTGCACCTCCACGCAGAATCCCTAGCCCAGGGCGACTTGTCTGCTCTGTGTCGCTGTGGTCAATCTAAATCTAGCCTTGGTTTAGCCGTTCCTCTGTGCTACGTGCTTTAAAAAAACGTTCTATCCCTTCGGTACTTGCTCTGTTCATTCACTGCCCTCTTTGTCTGAGAACTGCCTTCTATTCACAGAGACAAACCCTGAGACCATGTTTCTACCACCGCCACGGACCCTCCGGAGTGGGAGTGGACACATGATCCAAGCTCAGCCAATGGAGACTCTGCCGGGAGCTCAGACATCAGGAAATGGCTCTGAGCCGCATGTAGGCCTGGGAGGCAGCACTGCAGGTCAGCACCCAAGAGAGGGAAAGGCAGTTGATGTGCCGATTCACAGCATAAGGGGCCATGTGGTCAGAGAGAGAGAGAGACAGAGAGGGAGAGAGAGAGAGGCGTGGAGGATAAGGGCTGAGTGGTGGCCAGCCCAGTCAGGAGCCCGTCAGAGGTGACCATCCTTCCTGCGTGGATTCTCTGCAGTCGCTGCTGAAACTGAAGCCACTTGCACATCTTTCTGCGCGGGTTTGAGAGGATTTGTATAATCCGCAGACACCAGAGCCGGGTTGTCCGGCAGGAGGCGGCATGGCCGCGGCTGCGGAGGCCGGGAGGCCAGGGCAGGGTGCGGTCACCGCTCACACCCAGTTCTCCCAGCGGTTTCCCCGGCGTGTCCCGTCCGAGCCCGGCTGACACTCATCACGGAGCACAGCGTGAGCGACGGGCGTCCTGTCGAAACGTCAGAGCTCAGCACGGAGCGATGTGTTAATAACTGATCAGTGTTGCCAACGAGTCTGTGAGTGTCAGGCTTCCTGTGGCTCCCCAGCAGCCGCCCCGCGCCCCCGGGCACCAGCCCTCACGAGACACGGAGTCCCGGCGGCGGAGCTCGGGCCGGGCAGAGCCCGCTCCTGGGCAGCGTCCGCGCCGAGGTCTCTCTTCTGCTCAAGGACAGCTCTTCACTGTGGATACAGCCTCGTCGGCTCCGGCCAGCCACGTTCCTCCCGCCACCCCGGCCTAACCAGGTCCTTCCCCCCAACTTCCCAGCGCTCCCCAGTGGCTCACCTCACGTGCCTCCAAGCCCACGGGCATCCTGCTGCCTCGCCCCGAAACCAGTCCGCATGCTGAGGTTTATTAGGACGCACCCCATCTCAGGGGCCAGGGCGTGTCCCAGGTACCCAGGGCTGAAGATCGCCGACCAAAGAGGCTCCAATACCGCCACGTCACTGTGCTCAGGGTGCTCAGGGCGTCCGCTGGGCCTGGAGCATGGGTTGTCTCTGTCCTACGATGTCTAGGGCTCAGCGAGGAGACCTGGATCCCTGGAGGCGACTCAGAGGACCGAGGCCAGACCCTCTGGGGGCTTCTCCACTCAGGACCACCACCTCCGTGAGAACGGCAGGCAGGCTGGGCTCGGCGTCAGCCAGGAAGCTTTGGGGTCCAAGTTCAAGTTTTTAGCAACAAGCTTCATGCTCCTTTGTAACCCCAGTGTCATAGGTTACTACTGTCACTTCTGCTGAGCGTGTCGATGAAGCTTTTGTTGATTTATTTTAATCTATCTTTATTAATTTTTAGAGAGAGGAAGAGGGAGGGAGAGAGAAACATCAAGGAGAGAGGAACATCTATTGGCTGCCTCCTACACATCCCCTATTGGGGATCAAGTCCACAACCTGGGCGTGTGCCCTGACCGGGAATCGAACCATGGCCTCCTGGTTCATGGGCTAACACTCAACCACTGAGCACACCAGCCGGGCTGATGAAGCTTCTAAAACCTGCCCAGACCAAGGGGAGGGGTACAGTCTTCACGCCTTGATGGGAGGCGAGTCTAAGAGTGGAAGGCCATGTTTTCAAAACGCTCAGAACGATGACAGTTGGCTTTTTGTTTGTCGTTGTTGGCACATCTGCCATGGTTCAGAAACGGAAGTCTCCTGAGGATTCTCACGTAAGGAGCGCACGCTCCTGCCACCTTCGTTTAGCCACAGTTTGTTAGAAGCACACCCGGCTGTGTCTGAGTGGGACGCGACCCTGTGACCTGGGATTGCGAATGAACACTCAGTATCGTCCTGCAGCTGGGACGCAGGCCCGGTAACTCTCCGAAGCTGCTGAAATTGGATCTTGACTCAGCATTAACCTCCAGACAAATGACAGATAACTGGGGGAACCATTGTGTTTAACCTTAAGAAATAAGATCAATGCAATTAAAATGGATTTTCTCTCGAGGCTGCTTTTCTGACTTCATTTGCCTTTGGTTGGGGCACCTGAGAAAAGCAAAACTCTCAGAGAAAATACTATTATTTGGAGCAGATCGTTTCCAGAACCAACATTTTTTTTTTTTTTTTACGAAGAATCATATGCAAGTACCACACATAAAATATGCGAGTTGTGAATGGCTCACAAAGGTGAAGTAGTTCTGAGAGCTTCATCCTTTTCAATTACGTGTAAGACAGTTTTTTGTAGGAAAAGAATTATTTTCCTTGCCCCACTCTAAAACACACATTAACAATTTCATTTTTTTACGTGTATTTTTATTGATTTCAGAGAGTAAGGGCGAGGGAGAGAGACACACACACATCAATGATAAGAGAGAATCATTGATTGGCTGCCTCCTGCACGCCCCCTACTGGGAATGGAGCTCACAACCCAGGCCTGTGCCCTGACGGGGAGTTGAACCATGACTTCCTGGTTCATAGGTCAACCACTGAGCCACGCTGGCTGGGTAACAATTTTCATTGTAACCTGACATGTGTGTGCTCTCACTCCTTCCTGCCAAACATATTCTATACTTAGATCCAAAACATTCCAGGGGACAGGATGTGATCTTCTGTGTGTGGCTGTTAGGAAATATGGCCCCTCAGATATCAGCCCATTTGCAAGCTGGTCCCTGGGGCCTACTTAAGTTTAAGAAGAAAGAGAAAAACGATTATTTTGTCGCTTTGAAGAACATGCATAAATTTTTCAAATCACTTTTCTTGAATTCTAGCCAATAAAGCAGACAGTGAAATTCTTAAGGCAAACAATGGGAGTTGTTTTTGAGCCCTGAAGTTGGTCTTCAGACTTTGAAAAATGTTATCTGAGAAACTGCAAGTGGGTTATGTAGTCATTTACTACCGGGCCTGCTCCCAGAGGCAAACCGTTCGGGATACGGGACTCGCACGCACAGACTCCGGCAAAGCCTTACTGGGTAAATTGTGGAACATGTTTTTAACAGGTTTTAACAGCTCACATCAGCTACGGTCTCCAGTGGCTATTTCTTTATGAAATACCTGGATCTGTTTCTTTTAAAAAAATGTGTTGGTTTTAGAGAGGAAGGGGGAGAGAGAGAGAGAGAGATCAATGATGAGAGAGAATCATCAATCAGCTGCTTCCAGCCCACACTGGGGATGGAGCCCACAACCCAGGCATGTGCCCTGACTGGGAATCGAACCATGACCTCATGGTTCATAGGTTGAGGCTCAACCACTGAACCACACTGGCCGGGCCTGGATCCGTCTCTTTGATGTCATGGCAGGAGGTAGATGATACTGGGACATGTAAGGAAGAGAAATCCAGTGTCCCAGCACCTGCACCAAATTGGATTTGAGTTTAAAACTCCAAGTTGCCAGAGAAGCAGTATGAGACCCCGAGACCACTGCTGCGCAACAGACAAAATGAGGGGGACGTGCAGAGCACGGGGACGCTCCCTGGGACTCGCCGAGCACGTTGTGCTTCCAGAAAAGGTGACACTGGGCACAGCACCCACGCTGCCGCTCCCCACACCTGTGCCCGGGGCCTTCCTACCCGGTCACCCTTTCCTGCCCGTCCCCGGAGCAGTGGCCCCACCCTGAGCTCCCGGCTGCGTCTCCCTGTGACTTGGCCTTGACGTGGAGATGAAACCAGCGATCCCAAAAGAAACTAAGCCACGGGCACAGCTGATGGGCGTGCTCACTGGGAATATAGCAGGTGGGACTCGGGGGGCGGTGCCGTCACCGCTGGGCCCGAGGTGGTGACTGGAAGAGCGCCGGCCGTTCGCAGGGCAGCTCCGCAGGCTGGACCTGTCCGCAGAACCCGCTGTGGACCATGGACTAGCTCAGCCCCGAGCTGGGCTGCTCAGCTCCTGGCCTTCCAGCCCATCGCTGCACAGGAATTGGGGTTTGCAAGCCGTGGCTCCTGGAATCAGATAGAATAATGGTTCTACTTGATCCATGAGCCCTGAAATGAAAATTGATGGATAGGATCGCTATCGTAGCATCAGATGGGCTGGGGGGAGAAACCACTAGGAGCTGCATGTTAATGAAATTCTGTTATCTGATAAACAACTTCAGCTCAGATGTCCTGCTCCAGAAAACGACGAAAACTAATAAAATGCAAGACGTCACTGATGTTGCTCAAGTTTTGCAAGAAGTCATCTAACATCACCTGCAGCTCCCACGGGCGCCCCAAAGCGGCGTGGGGACGGGAAGGCCTTAGAGCCAGAGCGGTTAGCATCTTGGTGGCTGGGGGTGTGTCCTGGTTGGATTTCATAGAAAACGGGGCATTCGGGTGCCCCAGCGCTTCTGCAGGAGGTAGGTGTCATGCAAACAGATTGTAATCTCTTTAACCAACGGTTCCCACGTAGCTGGCTAGGTTTGTACTATTATTGCGAATTGAAACACAATTAAACTGAGCCATGAAACTGCAGGATGCATTAGATGTAGAGCAACTATTCTTAACACATTGTGGATGGATCACGAGAATGCTCGTGTTTTCATATTACAGTGTTTTACCAAGGATCATACTTTAAGAAGATATTAGCTTGTAAGAACATGGAATAAATAACTTCACAATGCAATGGGTATTTAATTTTAAGGCGCGCCTTTAACATTGATGTAAAATATTTTTTTGTACTCGTTCAATAGAAACTCATCTGGCCATGGGGTAAAGCCAGCGATAAAACTGCTGGTCCGCGATTTAAGCTAACTGCCCCTCAGCCTTGGGCTCTTAAAGGGCCCATCGCCTTCCGTCTGATGTAAAGTCAAGTAAAGCCTGAGGTCTGTCTACCAGTTACCTCCTCCTCTAGACCAGTGGTTCTCAACCTTCCTAACGCCGCGACCCTTTAATACAGCTCCTCATGTTGTGGTGACCCCCAATTTCACTGTTACACATTGAACATAATTAAGCGTAGTGATTAATCACAAAAACAATATGTAATTATATATGCATTTTCCGATGGTCTTAGGCGACCCCTGTGAAAGGGTCATTCAGCCCCAAAGGGGTCGCGACCCACAGGTTGAGAACCGCTGCAGTAGATGCTGCTAGCATGTCCCCTCAGTCTTTTCAGTTGCACAGTCATTTCTATGGACGGCCCTTCACGTGTGTTTTCACAAACATTAAGCTTTGCGATGGCCCAGCCAGGGACAGGCCGGCACTGCACCAGGTCCTGCTCCCGCTGAGGCGGCGGAGGGAATGACATTTGTCCCTGTCACCCAGAATCAGCACCCGAATGGGGCTGCAGGGAGGACGAGGCAGGGACCTTGGGAGGGGCGAGTGTCTGGGCAGCCAGGAGGGACGGTCCCTGAGGGGCAGCCTCCAGCCCCGGTGGCTGGTCCGGAGGGATGTGGGAGGTAGCACACACCCCGACTGCCAGGTGCCGTGCGCACACCGGGTTTCCAAGGTTTCGAATGGGAAAAAGAATGTAAGATCTCTCACTGATAATTGTTACACGGATCAGTACTAAACTGATTGTATTCTGGATATACTTGCTTAAATATGTTGCTACAATTCCAAAAACCTCAGTGCCTGCTTCCTAGGTCTTGGCTAGTGATATGTACAGAGTGAATTATAGCTGCTTCGGGGTTTATGCTTCCAGCCACGTCTGCAGCCAGTGTCCTCGATGGGAGCCTCTGTGGGCCTGGCTGGGCAGAGAGGGACCTCCCGTGCCTACCCCTGGGTGGAGACCCCGTGCCTGACCCCTGGGTGGAGACCCCGTGCCTGACCCCTGGGTGGAGACCCCGTGCCGACCCTGGGTTTTGCTGCCTATTGGCTACCTCCGTCCAAGCTTATGGGGCATTCTGGACATGTTGGCCCTCCCCCCAGCCTGCCTTTGGGCTCTATTTTTGGGAAACGCAAGGACACACTTTTTACTCTCCCTTGTCTTCACAGACTCGCCCGGAGCCTCAGCATTTTCCTGTCCCAGTGCCCACTCTTGGTGGCACGCCCGGTCTGTGCCCACTGCTGTTCCAGCCGCGTTCTCACTGTTCCAGCCTCGTGTCTGCACGGTTCTCATTCCACTGTGTCTCTGTTTTAATCCCTTCTCCAACTGATTAAAAACAATGTGTGATTAAACAGGAGGCAGTTTGAAGGAGAACACAAACTATTTGCGTGGGAATGCAGCCACCATCACTCGGTAACATGTTCCCTGCGGCCCCACGATGGATGGTGAGGCGGCCAAGCACGTCAGCTGCGAAGTCTCACTGCGGCCAGGGCCTCACTAGGGAGCTATTCCAGAAGCTGAGGTTGGCATCGGAGGTCAGCGCTGGGGCCGAGGGCCGAGAAGGGAAGGCGACCCTTCACACTGTAGTGGAAATGCGGCCGCGTCAGACAGGCTGTTGTGTGATCACACTTTAGTGCCTGTTCTGTCCTGGGTAAGTCTCCCTTGGTTATTCCTTCTTAATGGAATTTGAGGAATTAAAAATGGCTCTGCAAATCACTTTTTAATCTGGAAAAGCAAGCAGGGAATGAACCACACCGACCTGCCTGCCGTTCAAGTGCAAGGAAAGGTGTAAATAAAGAAAACAGATTAGCGGCTGGTCCACACCCCATCGGCTACCTAACCACCTGTCACCAGCTAATTACACACCTTTTAGATGCACGTGCAGGAGAGATGGCTCAGAAACCAGCTTCTACGGGGGAGGCCGGTGGAGAAGTGCCACGAGGCTCCTCTAACTATTTGGACAGCCAACCCCGAAGGGGGAAAGTGTATTTTCTCAGGAATTATCGTCTTGAAAGTGCCGTCTGCTAGTCGTCTAGTCTCCGTGGCCTCCACGCCAATAGTTCACTCTCCACCCATAAATACAGAGCAAGGCAAAGTAGGTTTACAGTTGAGAGTCCGCAAAACACAGAGTTTATTTATTTTATTTTACTCTTAAAATACATTTTTATTGATTTCAGAGATGAAGGGAGAGGGAGAGAGAGAGAGAAACATCAGTGATGAGAGGGAATCATTGATGGGCTGCCTCCTGCATGCCCCCTACTGGGGATCGAGCCAGCAACCTGAGAATCAAACCGTGCCCTGACTGGAAATTGACAGGGAATCGAACCGTGACCTCCTGGTTCATAGGTCAACACTCAACCATTGAGCCACACTGGCCAGGTGAGCTGTGCTCTCTTGATTAGGGTTAGGGTACTGGTCTGATGCTGGCTTTGACACCTGGGTTACTTTCATGGTTATTTGCCCAATGTCTGCTCTGGCCCCTAGCTACTCCCCCTTAAGCCAGGAGGATCCTGGCCCCCTCACTGAGGGGCTGGAAGGTACGGTGGGCAGGAGGGATTTCAGCATACCACACCTGTGGCAAAGTTATTTCCTATCATCTGCCATGGTATTTATGGATCGGGAACTGTGACATCGGTTTGTTTGCCTGATAAAATCTATTTCCTATAGCGTTTTAGTAGAACTCATGATCTAAAGTCTGAAAATGATCATCTGCTAGGTACCGACTAAAGGCTCCATTTCAAATGAGCCGATTTTGAAATGAGAAGTGTAGCCATTTGAAATCAACTCCACAAATACGTTAAAGTATATTAATTCCATTTGTATTATATTCATTCACAAGTGCTTATTAACATGATGTATGTTCAGATCATATAGCATTAATTCATCATCACCCAGCAATTATTTAATGGGCGCCAGAGTCAAAAGACATTGAGTTATTTCCAATTTTAAAAATATATTTGTATATACACACACATGAACATATACATATGTACACATACCAAAACATGGCAGTTAATTTGCATACCGCTCTGATTAGCCAATGGGAGGCATAGCAAAGGTATGGTCAATTACCATGTTTGTCTATTATTAGATAGGATATTATTCCAGCCACTAACTTGGAATATATATATATATATATATATATTCAAAGTTTCCCAAAATCACTTAGGAAAAATCTCACAGTTATTTGCCCAAAGACCTCTGTAGGTTGGGTGAAGAGTCTGGTTGGTTTGGGCAGGCTGGGTATTAAACCTTATCTGGATATTGTGCACAGCCACAGGGACTCTCTGAGAGCCTAGACGTCTCTCTGCCCAGGTAGACAAATGCAGAGTGCTGTTCTATAACCGCCCCGTGCCCACTGCTAAGCTTCCACTGGTGCACTGAGAAGATGAAGTGAATTTGTATGACACAGTCCATCATGGGAGAGTGGAAAGATAACTGTAGCAAGTTGAAAAGATTGGACTCTTTTACAGGTAGAGCTTCATTATATTATTTTTGCATGTTTAGAAAATAATACAAATATATAAACCAAAAAATATTTAGTCTTCTTCTTCTGAGATAACTATATATGATTTTTAAACTAAAAATAGTCATTCTATACACTCTATTCTGAAGCAACCCCTTATTGATGGAAATTTAGGGTGTCTCCAAATTTCTATGATAAAAATACCAGAAATACACATCATTGAACATATATCATCACATATCTGTGCGCGTCTTTCACTGACTAGACACTACACGTAGAGGTGCTGGGTTAAAGAGCGCTGTGTTTAAATCTTAATAAATACTGGTAACTAGCCCAGCCGACGTGGCTCAGTGATTGAGTGTCGACCTACGAAACAGGAGGTCATGGTTCGATTTCCACAGGCAGAGGGTGTGAGGCAGGCAGCCAATTGATGATTCGCTCTCAACATTGATGTTTCTCTCTCCCTCTCCCTCTCCCTTCCTCTCTCTGAAATAAAAATATATTTAAAAAAATATTGATAACGAGACCCCTAAAGACTTTCTAATGATACACTCCCCCTTGCAGGATGCTTCTATTTCTGACCCCCCTGCCTGCACAGGCAGAATCCCTCATGTCTCAGCCGCTCCCTTAGGTCAGAGGAGAGCGCTCTGGCTTTATTTTATTTGGGGATTTGAGACCCTCACGCAATTGTGCGTTTATTCCCATGTGTTTAGTCATTTAAATTGCCTTCTCCATTGGTTACCGTTTACCCCTCACCTTTCTCTCGCCCCGTGACCTGCTTCTATCGCTGTGGGCAAGTCAGCCCCTCTGAGGCCTTGTCTACACATCCTCCACTTAAGACGCGTCCCAAACCTTGCCCCTTGTGTGTCTCTCTTACCTGGTTTCATCTCCATCCCATTGTGAAAGGCGCTGCTAACAAATACCTTTCACATTACGAAAAGGTGGAATCACACACTCACGTAGATATGAAGAATAGCGTGTGCTAACGGCGTTCCTTTCTCACTTCAGGAGGGAGCCAGGCGGTGTTTCACCGGTTCGAGGAAGGTCAAAGGGCACAAGTCTGTGTGGAGGGGAGAAACGGAACTGCAAATGCAGGAGCGGGAGTGTCCCCGAGGGAGGGAGAAGCCATTGGCACCTCTCGGGCAAGACAAGGTGAGTCCATCCACTTCTAAAGTGTAAAACAGCTCAAGGCTGTGAAAGGCCAGAGCCTGTCACACAGGGTTTCCACCGAAACACAGTTTTCTACAGTCTCGCCCCTTTGGATCAAACATACCTCAAAAGGTTATTTTGATTACAAATCAGCGTGGTGTCGGGGGTGTGGCCTGGTTGTTTCTATGGGTCCGCGAGAACGCTACCCTACCACCGAGGCCTTCTCCGTTTGCTCTGCTGCACGTTTTTGTCAGGAATCTTATAATGGGCTTTTAGAAGCCTCTCGGTATTTGCTAGTCTGAGGTTGGAGGTTTCGTAATTCTGTTTATGACTACTATTTGGAAGTCAGGTCATCACTCCCGCCAGGAGAAGCAAAGGCCTTTCTGAATTACAGTCACACCTGCAGATAGAGAAAGGGAGAAGGCGTGTAGCTCCCAGTCTAAATTGTCAGCCTCGGGAAAGAGCAAACACAGAAATAGGAAACTCACAGTCTAGACATCACTTTTCCGGGGGGCATGAGATTTTTAATCGATTTGATCTCCAAATAGACCAGCAGAGTCGACTAACATCCCAGATTCGCTGCCACCCCTCACCCAGAAGAGAGCTCTGTGAGTTACTCATCCACACCCAGAGATCATGGAATAATCGGGTCCTAAAACCAAATTCCCGTCATTCCTGGGAAGTAAGGATGGGCCATAGACAATCCGAAACCAAAACACAACACACAAAATTGGTGGAGAGGAAGCTTAACATGGGAAGCGCAGGGAGTGAGCCAGGTTCTAGCACCAGTTCGGATTCACCTCCGGGAGCCCAGAAATGCCAGGTTGGGTGCGAACTGCCCATGAGGAGCACGGCCCTGCCACAGCGTTTTCCTGGCTCTGGTGGGTGAGTCCACTGGGGATCTGTCTCCGTGGAACCATTTAAACTGGCAAAAGGTAATTTTCTGGTCCATCCTGTGTGGCTCAGTGGTTGAGCATCGACCTATGAGCCTGGAGGTCAGGGTTTGATTCCCGGTCAAGGCACATCCCTGGGATGCGGGCTCGATCCCCAGTAGTGGACATGCAGGAGGCAGCAGATCAAATGATGCTCTCTCATCATCGATGTGTCTCTCTCTCTCCCTCTCCTTTCCCCTCTGAAATCAACAAAAATATATTTTTAAAATATATTTGACTAGCTTAAGGCCAGAGAACAGTGATGTTAAAAAACCACACAACACAAAACAAAAAACCCAACAACACATGTATTTCAGTCCTTGATGGAAATTACCCAACATTTTGGGAAAAGTCAATTTGCATAACAGTTGGTGCTGGGCCTCCTGTGGTTAAACCCTTCTCCCCCAGATGCCTTTGGACCCGTGAGTCCAGTTCCTGGCCTTCTCCAGGCAGCAGCCTAATGGGCTCCGTTTCGCAGAAGCCCCTGGCTGGGAAGGAGATTTCATTTGTGCCTTAATCCAATATTTTCATGCGGCAGGTAAAGTGCTATTAGCTGGTAGAGTGGAGTGCCAGCCTCATCAGGAGCCTCCCAACAGGATCCCTTCCTTGGATCTCAATCTGACTTCTGTCACAACTTCTGGTTTCATTTTTTTGACCCAGAATCTCCTTTTCTGCCAGAGAAAAGGCATTTCTCATCACCATGAGAAATATCGATTGCTTGCCCGCGGGGTGCCTTGCATTAGACACGGTGCTGAGGGGTTTCATTTGCTTTCTTTCCTGATGTAGCAGAAAAATAACAAACAATCAAAAGTACAAACGAATCTGCGAACACACAGCAGCCCCACTTTGTGTCATTCCTTATATTTGGAGAAAATGAAACACAGTATTCCAAGGCCTGCACCAGCCACTAACTTGGAGCTCAAAACCAGGGGATGGAGTTGGAAATGCCTAACAGCCTGTAAGACGGTGAGGCCAGCCTGGCCAGTGTGGCTCAGTGGTTGAGTGTCAACCTATGAACCAGGAAGTCACAGTTTGATTCCCGGTTAGGGCACATACCTGGGTTGCGGAATCAACCCCCAGTGGGGCGCATGCAGGAGGCAGCTGATCAATGAGTCTCATCATTGATGTTTCTATCTCTCTCTCCCTCTCCCTTTCTCTCTGTCTGGATGACCTTCCAGATGAAGCCAGGGCTGTGAGGGAAGACCGGGTCCCGGTTGACTGTCAGCAGATGGAGGGAAACCTGGGTCCCAGGTGCCAGAGGGAAGCCGGTGCTGGCATCCGGGGGAAGGAAGGCCTACTCTTGCACGAATTTCGTGCACCGGGCCTCTGGTCTATATATAAAAAAGACTGTGAGAGAAAGCACCCTTACTGTTTAGTTTCCTGCATCTCTCAGCGTGGCTTTCTCTTCCACCCACCGGTGCCCTCCCGCCCCCGGCCTCTAACAGTGGCGAAGTGTGAGGTAGCTGTGCGCATCTTTTGACATCCTTCTTTTGGTAAAATTGAATTTCTTTTGATAAATGTCAGAAGGGGACGCACATTCTTCAGGAAAATGAGCGAAGCGGAGGACAGATTTGTCACTCGGCTTCTGACGACGCAGCGTGTCCCGGGCTTGTCTGTCCTCGGTGACCTGGAGGAAATGGACAAGGGGCCCGTCCTTGCCGGTCCCGGCACCGTGGCTGTCGCAGCTGCCAGGTTAGACGTGATGAAGATGTTGACAGACTGTCTCTGCCGCCCGCCCCTGCCGGGACGTGTGCAGGAGTGTGGGCTGGAGGGAGCCACGGGAGAGAGGGGCTGCGCGTTAAAGAAGGCTGGTTCGCGTTTTGGTTTGGAACCTCTGAGTGCTGTAGGATTCTATTAGTTTTGATTTCACAAATCCTTTTAGTTCCCCAGTAGACGGATTGATTTTTAAAATAGCCGATTCTTCACCCTTGACTCCCCCTCTCTATGGGTCATGTTAACAAGAGAACGTGGACGTGACCTAGCATTTAAGGTTGTTCCAGCGCAGGGGGCGAGGAGTATTTCTCCTCACCTTTCTAGTCCTCTGCTGGGACCCGGGAACAAAAGACAGATGAGCAAGAGGAAAGCAGACCCGGGTTTACAGGAAGTCTTAGGGGATACAGGAGCCTTCATGAGGAAATGAAGACGCACAGGAAATGGTTAAAGCTGAGTGTGTCTATGGAGGTTTGAGGAGGGTGGAAAGATGTGGACAGAGTGTGAGCTCAGTGTGTGTGTGTGGGGGCGGGGGGTGGAGTCATGTCCGGGCCTGTAATGCAGGTTCAGAGGCTAGCTCTACAGAAGGCTGTGGCTGTACGAAGCGTACAGCCTGTTCTCTTCTTCCTGCTCTTGAGATGACATCCCGAGTCACAGCCCAGGAGGTCCTTCAGACCTCGCTTCCTGATGGAGGCCTGGGCGTAGTGACAGGCCCAGACGGGCCGCCGCCAGGAGCTTCGGCCGCTGTGGGAACCAGCAGTCAGCACGGCCCCTGACTCTGAGCCCTTCCTCATCGTGACTTGTGAGCTTTGCCTGTGAAACCCCTTGTCTTAGGCCGTCGAGGGGTTCAGGCTTTTGAACAATGACTGTCCTGTCCCCTTGCTTAGCGCTCCGCGAGCGAAGCCACTCCCAGCTCTCCTCTGCAGTTCTCCGCGCTCGGTGTTGGGCTCGGAGGCTGAGGCATCTGCCCACGGTCACAGGGCGAGCATGCAGGAGAGCCAGGTCTATCCCGGCTGGGCCAGCTCCAGAGCCCGTGCCCTTACCTGCTGCTGCTCTGGCCATCCATCCAGCAGTAACTACATCAGTCACTTAGAGGCTGAATGTGGTGCCAGGTAACTGAGATACAAATATGAATAAAAACAGTGCACTGCCCGCCCGCCGGTGTGGCTCAGTGGACCTGGCTCCCATCTCATTTACTCCCATAGCCCTCGTGCCGGCTTTTCACTTCCAAGTTACTTTCCTGGCCACACTCTGTGTTTGTTCTCAGCCTCTGTC
Source organism: Myotis davidii (assembly GCF_000327345.1). Lineage (NCBI taxonomy): Eukaryota > Metazoa > Chordata > Mammalia > Chiroptera > Vespertilionidae > Myotis > Myotis davidii. The sequence goes on from NW_006285997.1 coordinate 622,911, forward strand.
CTCAACCTGGAATAATCTGGGGGACCCTATGGATCCCTGAGAACCCAGCCCAGATGTATTCTCCTCCACGAAGGCCTCCTAGTGCCCTCGTGGGGATGAATCCTTGCCCGTGCACAGCAGGCCGTTTGCTCCTCTGCTTCAGGCAGCCTGGGTTTCGAAGGCTCGACTTTCGGATAATTTGCGCCTCCACCCCTGAGCACCCGCACATCTGAGCCCGCTCCCCTAGCTGGGCTGGGGTTTCCATCCTTCCCCGATAAACATGCACCCTCATGAGGCGATGCCACCTGACAGTTGTGAGGGAGAAGGGAAAATTGCCTCTTCCCTTAGTTCTCCTGCTGGTCCAGGAATTAACGTGACGTGAGCTAGAGGAACAGGAGAGAACAGCTATGCATCTATGCATGGGGGCCCACAGCACATGGGCCTGAGGACGAACTGGGCAGTTAAGGCTTCTGTGCCACCTTGAACTAAGGAAAAAGGCGGGTGGGTGGGCACGGGGGGTGTCATTGGAGTGAGGGGGCTAAAGGTGGGTGAGGTGAGCCCACGGGCCTGCCGCCTCCTTGCCTGTCGCCCTGGCTCATGCTACACGGGGCTGTGGATGATGAGTGCTCCCTCCTGGAGCAGGTCCTCTTTCTAAATTCTTTTAGGCAGTTGGGGGAAGGCCAAAGGTTTCCCCCCACCCCAGTCTTTTATGTCTTAAAAAGAACCATTTTAAAATAGTCCATTTCCCAAAGAGGCATATTTTGGGGTGGCAAACTCTGCCCCTTCACAGCTGAGTGTCTGATCTCGGCCCCTCTATCATCTCCGCCCCTTTGTGATGCTCGTGCGATTATTTAAATGGCCTCATGCGTTTCACAAACATGAAAGTGAATGTGCTAATGCAAATGTAATTGGGACGGACATGAATGTCAGGAAGTGGGCTCGGGTTTGCTGCGCTTTCATCTTGCACTTAAACGGGGCCCCGTGTGTAATTGCGAGGAAATTAGAGAACAGGTAGACAATGTGGGATATATTGTTGTGCCGAAGGTGGTGACCTGAAGTCCCGGCCTGGCGATGGAGAGATGGAGACCTTTTTTACAATTATGGATTCCGAATGGTGCAAATCGCACTGTCATTATCCAAAGGCGGAGAGAAAACCACGGCCGAAGGCTGCTGATGGGGATGCAACTCAGAGGAGTCCTCTCATCAAGAGCAGAGTGCGGCGTGGGTCTCTATTTTTCTAAATTAAAAATGTTCAGGTCACAAGACAGTCACGGGCTGTAAGGTCCAGCACGGGGAATATGGCTGTTAGTATGGTAATGACTGTGTACGGGGTCAGGTGGGTTTTTGAATTACCGGGGGGTCGCTTTGTAAGGTTCATAACTGCCGAACCACGATGCTGGACACCTGAACGAATATAAAATAGTGTAGACTGTCAGCTCTAACTGGGAATAACATTTAAAACTGTTTAGACATCACAAACCACAAAGTCAGCACCACAATTTTTCTGTAAAATCTCCATTAGCAAGTCCTTCTCCCCAAAATGGAAATAACTTTGTAAGAGGCTCAATGCCAAATAAAGGTACTGGAGAACTGGAAATTGAGGTAAGAAATTACTTTAGGAAATTATTTATAGTCTCTAATGTTTACATCTTAAGTTTTAAAAGAAAATGTTTCTATAACTCTGTACACATTCTGGAACACTCAGGGGTAAAATAGACGCGGCATCCACACCGTAATCACAGATCGCATAGTGGGAGTGTCTTTGCAGAAAGAGAACCCCCGCTGCTGGTCCATGTGCAGCTCACCTTCCGCAGGCACAGAGCACAGAGATACTAATTGGGCGGCAAGAGAACAAAGATTCCTGGTCAAATGAGTGTAGGAAGTCAGTTGACTAAATCCTGTCTTGGAGATTCAAGATGCACATTAGCATATTTAAAAAGTCCCACGGTTTTAAAGAAGCCCATTTAACTTTGTTTCATGATTTATTTGTAAAGTGGAAGAATTTCCTCCCCCCAGCACACCTATTAACAACCCTTTCCCAACAAATCAAAACCTTGTAAAAAATTAAATGGGCTTCCTTTCATTTCAATTTAGGAAGAATTAAACGACAGATTATTTCAGGGAAAGAAGGATGCTTGCTTTGAATTTTCTGCTGTGCCCAGCACATCGCTGAACATAAAAGCTCTTGATAGATGCTTATTAATTAATGAACCTAATGAGGAAAAAAGAGGGAGACAATTCGAAGAGCTTGGAGCTCTAAAAGCGCTTCCAAACCTACTTGACTTCCAGCCAATGACTTTCTTTATTACAATAATATATACGTAACATTAAATGTGCCCTTTTCACCTTTTTTAAGGGTCCAGTCCATCGGCATTGACCACGCTCACATGTTGTACAATCAGAAGCACGGCCAGCCCATAACTTCTTCATCTTTCCAAATGTCCTGAGCCATTTTCCCTTTCGCTACTTCTCTGCGGGGGTGTTTCTCTCCAGTGTTGTGTGTTCCATGTACCAGGGGTGGTTAAACTTCTACTTTAATCCATAAATTGCAAAAAGGTGAAAACTAAATGAAAAGGGAGTCAGAGGAGGAAGTGGACATGACCTGGAAATAGTGCACACGAGGACCAGTGGCGCCGAGACGCCACTGTTGGGTGTGGTGAGTTAGTCACCATCTCTTCGGGTTAGTCTTCCACTTGCGAGCCTCTGTGACTGGGTGTGTATGTGCGTTTGCATTTGGATGTGGCGTAGTTGGACCTTCATGTTAAACATTCCTGTGTGATGTAGAGAGAGAAGTGTTCTGATTGTACTTTGGGGGGATCTGCTGAGCCATCTCTGTCCAGGAGTCGCCCGCCCATCCGTAATGGTGACCCACTGGCAGCCACGCGTTTCCCTTGAGTGACGCAGCTAGAGCAGTGATTGATGGGAACTAGGGGAATCCCTGTTTCACAGGCACCAAAATCCTCTCTGTCTCCCAAAATAGGGATTGGTAACTGTGGGAAGGCTATTCTCTTCCCACCGTCACTGTCCTGCCCGAGTCCATCATACAGAGTTCTTCATCTCTTGGGAATGTTATGGAGAAAATTCTGCCCCTTCCCAGCCTTCGGCCCCTCACCCCCTGGACGTTGGTGGATGACGGAACCGGTGAGTTGGGGAAAGGGTCATTGCACGTGCTCTGACGGCTCCTTTCTCTCCTGTGTGTGTGCTTCCCCCTGGCTGCCTTCCCACGGCCTCCCCATACGGCCTGCTCCCCTGGTCAGGCCTGCTCCTGAAATGCAGTCGCTTGATAATTTGCTTGCGACCAAATGAGTTCAGTTCAAGGGCAAGTTGCAGGAAACTTCATTTGGGCCCCAAGTCCAAGTCACATTCTCCAACGCAGTTTTACTGCAGTTATTTATCAATTGACTTAGGAATCAGAAGGGGACACGAGAGCATCAATGGGCACCATAAAGCGCAAGATAACTGAGGCAGCCAGTCCTCTTGGGCTGGGCTCTAGAATGACAGAGATGTAAACTAGGGAACTGTGGAGGGAATATCTTCCACCTACTATGTGGCCGGAAAGCACAGAAAACACACCTGAGGGAAACCAAGCAGAGAGTGAGACAAAATCAGAGCCAAGCGCGGGGAGAGTCACTGCACCATCGCTGGTCTGCCGACGACAGGGCCACGTGGGAAAGGATGCAGGAGGCCCTGGAAGCAGAGTGGCCTCTGGTGCCAGGCAGCACAAGAAACAGGGACCACAGTCCTGCAACCGCAGCAAATGCATCCTTCCCAGAACTGAAGTGCGTTGGAGAGAGGAACCTGAGGATGAGATGAAAGCAGCCAGTGGACGCCTGGATCGCAGTTTCATGAGACACTGAGCCGAGAGCCCAGCCAGTTCCTTCCGGACTCTGACCTGCAGAAGTGTGAGATAGCAGACATGTGTTGTTCCCCTCCCCCCAC
>NW_006285997.1:626903-629903 GCF_000327345.1 Myotis davidii
ACACACACAAAACAAGAAAATAAAGCAGTGTGTAGAGAGAAGCAGAGTCGAGCCGTAGAGAAGTTCTGATGGCTACAGGCCCCTCCGGGAGTCCAGCTGCTCTATACTGGCCCGAGGTTCTGTAAGATACCACTCAGTGTTATGCCGTCTTCCTTTTTTTGCTTGGGCTAGCTCAAGTTGCTTTTACAGTTTTCCAAGAATACTGACCAATGCACTTTCTGAATTTCATTATTCTTACCTAGCACTGGTAGTTTGAATACTTGCCGTACTTATTAAGAGAATAAAACGAGGTAACAGAGATAGAAAGAATCCTAAGTTCTTAAGTGTTCCTTTGATAATATCCCCAGTAAGTGGTTGTCCAGCCTTTTTCACAACAGGGAATTGCTGCTTCTTGAATTAATCTGTTCTCTTTTCAGAGTTCCCAGTTGCTAGGAAATGGATCTATATATGAAGTCAACATTTCCTTCCCTGGAACTGCACCTCATCTATCCTAACTCTGTCCTCTTGGGTCACATAGAATAAACGCAGCCTCACTTGTTCAGGGCAGCCCTGCAGGTTTATGAAGACAGCTGTCAGGTTCTCACTGTAGCCTCTTCTTCTCTGGGCCGAATGTCATGATTTCCCTGCGTCACACGGCCGAAAAATGACCAAGAAAGTTTGGACATATGAGTTAAAGAGAAAATTTTTTTTTGATTAAGTCTTCATCATTGAAAAAGAAAAAAAAGACTTAGTTAATAAGGCAATCAGCCAACACATTCACATTTTTCTGGTGTTTCCAAATCCCCATGTGATGGGTTTGTAATTTAAAAAATGAATTAACACCAATTTAAATTTTTAGTTTTAATTTTTAATAAATATTTACATATACATCCCACACAAACAGTCTCTTTAAATCCTCAATAATTTTTTAAGACTGTAAAGAGAACTTGAGACCCAACAGTTGGAAGGCCTCTGTGATATCTTGCACTGTTTGCTTACTGGTTGTAAGCATGTGTGGACAGGAATAGACTTGAATATAAACACATTCAGAGAATTGGTCAGATATGAGGCCTAACGGTGGTTTAATTTTGTGCCTGAGGAAAACATGGTTCACTTTCTTCCTGATGACAGTGGTGCCCCGTGGAGGGCCGCTCTGACATAAGGAGGCAACCCATATCTCAACTCCACACATAACGCCAAATATTCGGTTTAGAATTTGATGGATCTGAAGAAAATGAGGTGTTCTGAGGCTTTACCACAACGATGACTTCTTCTATAGACTATTTTAAAGGCGGTTTTAAGTATTCAGCAAGACTGAGCAGAAAGTAGAGTTCGCATGTGTCCCCTGACCCACTTGCACAGCCTCCCTGCCCTCAACGTCCCTGCACCCAGGCGGCCCGTTTGGTACAACTGGTGAGCCTCGCTGACAGATCAGCATCATCCTGTCTATTCATCCCTCCTCCCCCCCAGCCCTTGGCAAGCATGGATCGCCCTGTCTCCATTGTTTTGCCTTTTCCCAATGCTGGATGGTTAGAATCGTACAGTATATAACCTTTTCAGACGACCTCAGCTTCTTTTGAAGTGCATTTGATGAATGTTAGTGAAAAAGTCGGGTCTGAATTAGCAACTCTTTTCTTATGTTTATTTACTTTACACTCTAATAAAATTCACACATGCCCATCCTATTGCTTATGCTGGCACCTCCCAGACACTCAGCCACCCATGGCCAGAAGCTCCGCGTCCTGAATTCGGGTCACAGTGCCGACAGAGCCCAGCCCAGTGTAACGAAGGTCCTCTCAGCGGAGGGCAGCTGGAATGCAGTCCTAAGGGCCGGCCGAAAAGAGCTCACCCTCCACTATTTCAGTGACAAATGAGAAAAACCACGCAAGTGGCACCTACTGCCTTCGTCTCCGTCCCCGAGGCTCCTAGGGGGTGTATGTATCAGCCCCTTTAAGCCTGTGTTGGTTCTTAAACCTTTTGATTTCCTCTAACTTGGAACCAAGTATAATACTCATTTTTGCATCAGACGATTGAAAAGGCTCAGAGTGATCTGTCCAAACCCAGAGGGACAAGGAAGACCCCGTGAGGGAGACAGTTGGGGAAGGGGTTAAAGAGGGAGGAAAGGGTGTGCAGGGGGTTGGTAGTTGTAGGTCCCACTTTCCCCGCGGGTTGCAACAACCCGGTGAAGAGTGTGCACCGTGTGAAGACAAGGGTTAGGGCTGCAATGGAGCTCTGCAGTGGAGCACCGTCCTGCAGGCTTTGTGCGCCCTGCAGCAGTGGTTCTCAACCTTCTGGCCCTTTAAATACAGTTCCTCATGCTGTGACCCAACCATAAAATTATTTGCGTTGCTACTTCATAACTGTAATGTTGCTGCTGTTATGAATCGTCATGTAAATATCTGATATGCAGGATGGTCTTAGGCGATCCCTGTGAAAGGGTCCTTCGACCGCCAAAGGGGTCGCTTTCTCAAAATCATGTTTCTAGAACTACTCCTTCTTTCTCTGTGGTGGCAGGTACTATCTTACAACTTCCTTTTTTTTCCCTATGCAAAGGGAAAAAATTTCTATTTCTCTGGAGAAGTGTCTTTATTCCACCCTCTTTTAGTACTTACCTGGGCCTCAGTGCCGCGCTCCGCTTAGACTAAATGCCAGGCAACCGCTCGCTGAACGACCCGTCGTGATCCGTCGTAAATCCCGGCCGGGTTTTGGCTGCCACCCGGCAGGGGCGGGGCCTCGCTCTGCCGCTTCACTGGATCGAAACGCCCACGCAGAGGTGGGCACGGGCATGACTGTCACTCTGAGGATGCAGGTAGCCGGCCTCGCCCGCAATTCTCTCCTCTTGTCCAGCCAGTGGTCTCCAAGCTCACTGCATCACAGTCACCCGGTGCCCCCCCCCTGGAAGCGTGGGGCAGGTGGTGGGAGCTCCTCAGGCTGGACCCTCAGGATTTTAAAACACGTGTCTGTCTCTGTCATGTTTACTTTTAGGGTTTTGGCCAAATTGGGCACAAAATAGCCACTTAC
>NW_006285997.1:629976-638070 GCF_000327345.1 Myotis davidii
CTGGAGGGAGCCAGGGCGCCCGCCCCAAGACAGCAGGGGTGCAAGGTCTACATCCGCAGCTCCCCCGGGACCTTGGGGCCCAAGTCCACGTGTTCTCACCTTCCAGGCCGCACTCCCGCCCCCAGGGTTTCCAGGCTCAGTGCCCGGTGGCTGGCAGCTGGCCCTGACCCTTCACTCCTTCGGAGTGTGGGCATCTCACCTCTTGTGTTTGATTATTAAAGAGCCAGGGTCCCCCTGGTGACCAACAGGGACCCCTCCCAAGGACCTTTGCATTTTAAAAGGGTGACCCCTGGAAAAACCCCTCATGACCCCAAAGCACAGAGAGCATACAGCACAGAGAGCATAGCAGCATACAGTGCATACAGCACAGAGTGCATACAGCACGGAGCGCATACAGCACAGAGCGCATACAGCACAGTGCATACAGCACAGTGCATACAGCACAGAGTGCATACAGCACAGTGCATATAGTACAGAGTGCATACAGCACAGTGCATATAGTACAGAGTGCATACAGCACAGTGCATATAGTACAGAGTGCATACAGCACAGTGCATATAGTACAGAGTGCATACAGCACAGTGCATATAGTACAGAGTGCATACAGCACAGTGCATATAGTACAGAGTGCATACAGCACAGTGCATATAGTACAGAGTGCATACAGCACAGTGCATATAGTACAGAGTGCATACAGCACAGTGCATATAGTACAGAGTGCATACAGCACAGTGCATATAGTACAGAGTGCATACAGCACAGTGCATATAGTACAGAGTGCATACAGCACAGTGCATATAGTACAGAGTGCATACAGCACAGTGCATATAGTACAGAGTGCATACAGCACAGTGCATATAGTACAGAGTGCATACAGCACAGTGCATATAGTACAGAGTGCATACAGCACAGTGCATATAGTACAGAGTGCATACAGCACAGTGCATATAGTACAGAGTGCATACAGCACAGTGCATATAGTACAGAGTGCATACAGCACAGTGCATATAGTACAGAGTGCATACAGCACAGTGCATATAGTACAGAGTGCATACAGCACAGTGCATATAGTACAGAGTGCATACAGCACAGTGCATATAGTACAGAGTGCATACAGCACAGTGCATATAGTACAGAGTGCATACAGCACAGTGCATATAGTACAGAGTGCATACAGCACAGTGCATATAGTACAGAGTGCATACAGCACAGTGCATATAGTACAGAGTGCATACAGCACAGTGCATATAGTACAGAGTGCATACAGCACAGTGCATATAGTACAGAGTGCATACAGCACAGTGCATATAGTACAGAGTGCATACAGCACAGTGCATATAGTACAGAGTGCATACAGCACAGTGCATATAGTACAGAGTGCATACAGCACAGTGCATATAGTACAGAGTGCATACAGCACAGTGCATATAGTACAGAGTGCATACAGCACAGTGCATATAGTACAGAGTGCATACAGCACAGTGCATATAGTACAGAGTGCATACAGCACAGTGCATATAGTACAGAGTGCATACAGCACAGTGCATATAGTACAGAGTGCATACAGCACAGTGCATATAGTACAGAGTGCATACAGCACAGTGCATATAGTACAGAGTGCATACAGCACAGTGCATATAGTACAGAGTGCATACAGCACAGTGCATATAGTACAGAGTGCATACAGCACAGTGCATATAGTACAGAGTGCATACAGCACAGTGCATATAGTACAGAGTGCATACAGCACAGTGCATATAGTACAGAGTGCATACAGCACAGTGCATATAGTACAGAGTGCATACAGCACAGTGCATATAGTACAGAGTGCATACAGCACAGTGCATATAGTACAGAGTGCATACAGCACAGTGCATATAGTACAGAGTGCATACAGCACAGTGCATATAGTACAGAGTGCATACAGCACAGTGCATATAGTACAGAGTGCATACAGCACAGTGCATATAGTACAGAGTGCATACAGCACAGTGCATATAGTACAGAGTGCATACAGCACAGTGCATATAGTACAGAGTGCATACAGCACAGTGCATATAGTACAGAGTGCATACAGCACAGTGCATATAGTACAGAGTGCATACAGCACAGTGCATATAGTACAGAGTGCATACAGCACAGTGCATATAGTACAGAGTGCATACAGCACAGTGCATATAGTACAGAGTGCATACAGCACAGTGCATATAGTACAGAGTGCATACAGCACAGTGCATATAGTACAGAGTGCATACAGCACAGTGCATATAGTACAGAGTGCATACAGCACAGTGCATATAGTACAGAGTGCATACAGCACAGTGCATATAGTACAGAGTGCATACAGCACAGTGCATATAGTACAGAGTGCATACAGCACAGTGCATATAGTACAGAGTGCATACAGCACAGTGCATATAGTACAGAGTGCATACAGCACAGTGCATATAGTACAGAGTGCATACAGCACAGTGCATATAGTACAGAGTGCATACAGCACAGTGCATATAGTACAGAGTGCATACAGCACAGTGCATATAGTACAGAGTGCATACAGCACAGTGCATATAGTACAGAGTGCATACAGCACAGTGCATATAGTACAGAGTGCATACAGCACAGTGCATATAGTACAGAGTGCATACAGCACAGTGCATATAGTACAGAGTGCATACAGCACAGTGCATATAGTACAGAGTGCATACAGCACAGTGCATATAGTACAGAGTGCATACAGCACAGTGCATATAGTACAGAGTGCATACAGCACAGTGCATATAGTACAGAGTGCATACAGCACAGTGCATATAGTACAGAGTGCATACAGCACAGTGCATATAGTACAGAGTGCATACAGCACAGTGCATATAGTACAGAGTGCATACAGCACAGTGCATATAGTACAGAGTGCATACAGCACAGTGCATATAGTACAGAGTGCATACAGCACAGTGCATATAGTACAGAGTGCATACAGCACAGTGCATATAGTACAGAGTGCATACAGCACAGTGCATATAGTACAGAGTGCATACAGCACAGTGCATATAGTACAGAGTGCATACAGCACAGTGCATATAGTACAGAGTGCATACAGCACAGTGCATATAGTACAGAGTGCATACAGCACAGTGCATATAGTACAGAGTGCATACAGCACAGTGCATATAGTACAGAGTGCATACAGCACAGTGCATATAGTACAGAGTGCATACAGCACAGTGCATATAGTACAGAGTGCATACAGCACAGTGCATATAGTACAGAGTGCATACAGCACAGTGCATATAGTACAGAGTGCATACAGCACAGTGCATATAGTACAGAGTGCATACAGCACAGTGCATATAGTACAGAGTGCATACAGCACAGTGCATATAGTACAGAGTGCATACAGCACAGTGCATATAGTACAGAGTGCATACAGCACAGTGCATATAGTACAGAGTGCATACAGCACAGTGCATATAGTACAGAGTGCATACAGCACAGTGCATATAGTACAGAGTGCATACAGCACAGTGCATATAGTACAGAGTGCATACAGCACAGTGCATATAGTACAGAGTGCATACAGCACAGAGTGCATATAGTACAGAGTGCATACAGCACAGTGCATACAGCACAGAGTGCATACAGCACAGAATGCAGCACAGTGCATAGCAACATGACAGCGTTGAGTTTCTTTGGGGACCTTCTCCCCAGCTTCGCGGGAGGGAGCAATGGCCAGGCTGGGCCTCCTTGTGGGGACTCTGGCTGTGAGACCCCCTCACCAGCATTCTCTTCTCTCCTGAAAAGTTGCCAAACAAACAGCACCTGGAAGCCCTTGGGGGGTCGCTGTGATGTTCAGCGGGGCCTCTTTCCTCGGCCTTTTTCCTGGGCTTTTCCATCCCCCGCCAGCACCTCCCTCCCCAGGCCTCTCGCCTCTCGCTGGTGATGTGACACCCAGCCTCTCCCAGAAGGGCGGGAGCACCTCTGCACCCCCTCGGTCCCACATAAGTCAAGGCTTTGAATTAATTACATTCTGTGAGCCACCAGCAGGAGCGGGAAACCCGCCTCTGAGATGCCCATGGGAAACGGGCTGCCCTCTGGCATCCCGCCCGCCCCCTGCGCCTGCACCTGCCTTTGTATGTGTTTGAATCGTGAGGCCGGTGACCACAGCACTGACTTTCTGGAAACCCCGAGAATAGTTGTTTAATTGATGATGGGCTCCCTCTCATCTGATGATGCAACAGAGATTGTTTTACCTCTGGATGAGGGGGATGGGGGGGGCGCGGAGACTGGCGGGGATGGCTCTTTGGGTGGAGCCTTCACCAGTTTTCCGAGGATTTTCTGAACAGCTAAGTGGTAATGTACAAGGCCCCCAGGTTCTGCTGGCCACGGGTGGGCGGGGCGGGGCAGCCCTTTCCCTGCCTTGCTGGGCCTGTCCGTCAGGAGCCCCCCAGGCCGCCTGGCCCTCTTGTTGTCCTGAGTGAGCAGTGTGGTCAGTTTCCAGTGCGTCAGGGTGTGGTGCCCGCATCATCATTAGACGAGGATCTGTGTTCGGGTTCTCCCTTAGGGTGACACAGGCGGGAGGCCTGGCGAGGGCAGGGATGGTCACGGTAGGAAATAAATACCGGCGTTCACTCGCCTGGGCTTCTGTACGCGGCCTGCATTTTTTATCCGAGTGATAAAGGTGTCTTTTTCTGGTTACATAGGTTTAAAAAAGTGACAAAGAGTGGAATCTTGCGAGGATATGAAAGGTAGAAGGCAAGTCTCCTTGGAACTCCCTCTCACAGTGCCACTGTCAGCAGTTGGGGTTGATTTCTTTGGCTTAATTTCATAATTATATATTTCTATTCGGCAAAATTCTAAATGTCTGCCTTTTATCTCCACATTTCTGGCTATTTACCACCATTCCTGTTTCACCCCAAATCCTCAAGTAGAAGTAGCATGCCTTTTACATACAGGCTTTTATTTATTTTTATTAATCCTCCCCCGAGGATATTTTTCCCCATTGTTTTTTAGAGAAAGTGGAAGGTAGGAGGAGACACACACACACACACACACACACACACACACACGCACACACGCACACACGCACACACACACAGTGAGAGAGGCACATTGATTGGTTGCCTCCCACATTCTCCCACCACCACCAGGGGCCAGAATCGAGCCTGCAACCGAGGTATGTGCCCTTGACCAGAATGGAATCCGAGACCCTTCAGCCCTTGGGCCAATGCTCCAACCACTGAGCAAACTGGCTAGGGCTGCAGACAGTCTTTTAGACGCAGGCTTGATTCCTGGCTCTGATTTTGCTCGATCTGCCCTCTGGGCCTGTTAACACTTCTCTGCTCCTTAGGTTGTCATCTGTTGAAACAGAGCAGTGAGCATACTTACCAAGAGTGTGTGCAACCAGCCACTGGCCCGCTAATTTCCCTCCCTGTCTCTCTCTGGTCACCCCTCACATTCTTAGGACTTTTCTTGTGATTGTGGGAAAGGATCTAGTATTTCACTTTCCTGAAGGTGCTAAGCCTCCTGGGGTTTTGCATTTTCACAGCAGATTGGATCCTGTTATAGCCCATCCCAGAGTCTCCGGAGGAGGCCTGACCCCTGACTCCCCCATCAGATGCCTGGTCCCACAGCCCTGCCCACACAGGTGGGGCCTGAGAGATGAAGGGGAAGCGCTTCTGTCCTGTGTTGAAGAAACGCTGACTGCTCCCCAGTGAGGAGACACTCCCTGCCCTGAGCCGAGTCTGAAAGCCAGGATTTCCTGATTTCAGGAAGGCCTGTGGCAAGTGAGCGTCACATAAAACCGCCGATGCTTCGTGTCCGAGCGTCATGATTTTGCCCAGCGGTGGGTTTAATAATACAGCTCAGCCGTGTAGTTAGTGTGTCTAACTAATGCTGCTCTCCGGGCCAAGGGAGACGAGTCCACAGATGTCTGATTTCACACCAGGCCCCGGGTTTCGCGTGGCTGAGGAGTACACGCTGTCAGTACATTACAGGCCTGTCCCCCGGCGTGCCATGGGGTGTGGCGCCTCCATCATAAGTCCTGTCTCTAGGGCTGAGGGTGGTGTTTTATTCAAATGACAGCCCACGGTGAGTGAGGCCCAGCCAGACAAGCAGGTCCCCGCAGGGTCTGCCAGCGCCCCTGCTCTCACAAGGCAACAGGCGGGATCGTTTCTATCCTGCGTGGTTTTTTTATTTTTATTTTTTATTTATTTACTTTTTTTGTGGAAGAAAAATAGTCTTAAAGGGAAGCCTCATTTAAGGACCCTTTGTGATCCAAAAACTCATTTTTGAGGTTCATTTTTGTTTGTGATGCTGATCAGGGTAATTATGTAGGAGTAAAATGACAAGTCGCTTTTAGCTTCCTAGGTCAGGCCCCCACAGCTTTGTTCGCTCACTGCACGCCCGCTGTGCGAGTGGTCCTATAGACTCACCCACGTTTATAACAGGGTGTTGGAGAATTGTGGGTTCTGAGTTCTAGCCTGGAGTGGCTGGACCACGTCCCCCTCCTGTGAGATGTCAGGGCTATCGGAATACTCTGGAGGCTGCCTTCCCGGGTTCTGGGACAGGCTGTGTCACGGCCCAGCTGTGTGGTCTTGGACACACATTCCTCATCTGAGAAATGGGGCCACTCCTCGCGATCACTGTCAGATGGAGGCCTGTAAAGTAGCCTGCTACTGGTACAGAGGAAGTCCCCGGGAAAGACTAGTTCAATTTTCTTGCCTCTAGGTCCTTGCTACCAGAACAAAGACTCCCCATCTCTTACATCCCAGACACCCCCCCGGCCAGGACAGGGGGTGCCAACGAGGGGAACTCCCCGTGGAACCTGGTACTTGGTTGTGGGACTGGGAAGGGGTATGGAGAGCGATGGCAAAGGGGTGTGTGAGCTGAGGGGAAGGTGCCGGCCTCTCACTCGGTCCATGGGCGGACGGAGGTCGATGAAAGACTTCCCTCTTAGAAAGAACCCCTTTATCTCTGGCCTTCAGTCAGCCACTCTGCCGCAGACTCTGACCTCCTTACTGCCTGCTCAGTCCAATGATTAGCTTTTTCTCTTATCGCTTCGATGCCATCTGAATAACCCTGCATTTCTTTGTTTGTTTTTTTTATGGGGGGGACTTAGTAGTAGATGTGTACTTCCTTAGGATCTGGGTTTTTTTCTCAAAGTCCAGCGGCTGTCTTCATGCCCTTTCCTTGTCCTATAGTTCATTCATTCCTTTTTAATATTTTAAGAAACTCTGTTTTTATTGATTGCAGAGAGGAAGGGAGAGGGAGAGAGAGAGGCATTGAGAAAGAATCCCTCCTGAGGATTGAGCCACAACCTGGGCATGTGCCCTGACCGGGAATCGAACCGTGACCTGGTTCATGGGCCGACACTCAACCACTGAGCCCGCCGGCCGGGCTTTAATTTATTTTCATATTTTTTACACTGTATGCTCTGTGCATTGAACTAGATACGAAGATGAAAAGTCACTGTCCTTGATCAAGGAGTTCATAGTCTAGTACAGGGGTGGGCAAACTTTTTGACTCGAGGGCCACAATGGGTTCTTAAACTGGACCGGAGGGCCGGAACAAAAGCATGGATGGAGTGTTTGTGTGAACTAATATAAATTCAAAGTAAACATCATTACATAAAAGGGTACGGTCTTTTTTTTCAATAGTTTTATTCATTTCAAACGGGCCGGATCCAGCCTGCGGGCCGTAGTTTGCCCATGGCTGGTAGTAGGACAGTAGCCATCTGTACAGACCCCCGAAGTGTGCCATGCGATGCGCACGATGGAGAGACGGGCACAGGAAGGCTCGCAGGAGCTCACTGTCCCCACGGAGACGCCCGGGGGGTGGGAGGTGGATGGGGGTGGAGGGCTTGCGCGGTGGCTGAGTTTGTGCGGAGTGCTGGAGGCTGAGTAGGAGGGGCAGGTGGCAGGAGCTAACATCATGGGCTGTTGTATGGCTTCTGAGAGCAGGTGTTCTGGGACTCTGTAGGTCAGTTAGAGTGTGAAGGGCAGAGTCAGGAGTGAAAGGAGAGGGACAGCTCAGTCAGGGCCTGCTTTCCCTTCCAGGCGAGTGACCACTGGAGGATTGTGGTGACTGCAAGGTCCCTGA
>NW_006285997.1:638170-646738 GCF_000327345.1 Myotis davidii
TCATCTGCATGACAGGAGGTTGAGCGCTCAGACGAGGAGGGGCAGTGGGGCTGCTGAACAGTGAGAAGGTTTAGGGAAGATATTTAGGAGGAGGGAAGCGTGGTGGTCTTTGTGATTGAATGTGAAGGGGACGGGAGAGTGGCTCCCAGGTTCCTGGTCAGCGAGAGGCAAGGAGAAGAGAGAGCCGGTCTGAGGGCAGGCTTGGGCGTGTTGTGTTAACGTACCTGCGGGCACACCATTGGCGGTGGGGGTGTCTAGGAGGCGTTGGCTGTGGGGTCCTGGTGCTCCCCAGGAGAGGGGGGCAGGGGGACAGCTCTCTGTGTGGTGCCTGCGTCTGGGAAGGAGCTGGAGGCTGAGAAGCATGGACGTGCTCAGGCCGCGTAGAGAGAAGAGAAAGGGCTGAATGTGCGTCGCAGAGAACACTGTAGCTAGAGCACAACCAGGAGAAGGGATGCGAGGATGCCGAAGGGCGTGGCCGAGAGTCTGGGAGGACAGTCAGGTCAACCTTTCCGGCCAGCGGCAGACTTTCGAGAAGTGGACCCAGTTAAAAATGCAGCCCTAGCCGGCTTGGCCCAGTGGATAGAGCATTGGCCTGCGGACCGAAGGGTCCTGGGTTCGATACCGTTCAAGGGCACATGCCTGGGTTGTGGGCTTGATCTGCAGTAGGAGGCATGCAGGAAGCAGCTGATCAATGATCCTCTCTCATCATTGACGTTTCTCTCTCTCCCCCTCCCTTCCTCTCGGAAATCAATAAAAATATATTTGAAAAAAAATGCAGTGCTCGGAATCGGGCGTGACGGGCTTGGGGAGGACCTGTCAGTGGCCGTTGGCTGTGGGAGGTGGTGGGGGCTCGCGGATAGAGAGACCAGCAGGCTCTCTCTATTGTGTGAACTCCCTGTGGATTCACCGCCTCTGGCTTATCCTCTGTGGATGACTAAAGCACATCGGAGCACTTCCACCAGAATCTCGGGACGATGCCCGGGTCTGATGGTTTTCTAGGTGCTGGGCAGCAGGTCCCGGCCGTGGGCAGTGTGGCCAGAGCAGGCCCGCCCCCCCGCCCCCCCGCAGCCGCTCCCAAGGGACGGTTTCAGGGTTCAGGGAGCTCCGAGGTTTCCAGGCTCCTGGCAAGTTCTGGACTGAGTGCCCAGAAGGTGGAAGGAGCCATTTTTCTCTTATGTAATAAATCACCAAAAATGTAATCTTTGCCGTTTTACCCACAAGTTTATGCTGAGGTCGAGGCCTTTGTAAAGGCCTCTGTCACACACGCTTTTTATGTCTTTGTGTTGAAAAATGTCCGCAGCATTTGCGGCCGACCTTTGAAGAGCCGTCTCGCTTGGAGCTGGCGGACGCGGTGTAAACACACGACCCCGCCCGAGTGTTGGAACCGTGCACAGCAAAGACGTTTCTTAAAGGAGGGAAATGCTTGTAGACCGCGTGTGTATTTTAGGGTAGTTTAGTTTCATGCGGTTTTCCGTTCTGGGGATCCTTCCCCCCTCTCTGCTCTCTCCTGCGTTTCCCCGCAGGCGTCTCCCGGTAGGAATTCTGCACGTCTGGCCCTGCTCTGTGCTCTCTGCTGTCTGGGCCTCGTTTCCTCCCCATCTTTGGACGGAGTCTGTGGGGTCATGGTGGAGGGTGCGTGGGCTTCGAGGGGCAGAGCAGGCTTCGCGTGGAGCGATGAGGATGGAGAGCAGCTCCCCGGAGCTTGGGGTTATGGCCAAGGGCGCGCTGCCCTAGACAGGTAATGGCGCACCTGCAAGGCTGTAAGCGGTAGGAAGAGTGGAGTTGCCACAGGTAATTTACCCTCATGGTTTAATAGACTTTATTTTTTAGAGCAGTTTTAGGTTCACAGCAACCTGGAGTGGAAGGTAGAGATTCCCCATGTGCACCCCCGCTTCCGCCCGGCACAGCCTCCCCGATTTGCAGCATCACTCACCAGACGGTACATTTGTTACAGCCGACGAGCCGATATTGACACATCACCACCACCCAGAGGTGGTCGTCTGCATCGGGGTTCGCTCTTGGTGGTGTTCGTGTACATTCTGTGAGCTTGGACAATGTACATGACCTGTACCCATCATTACAGAATAGTTTCACTGCCCTCACAGTCCTCTGTGCTCTGCCCTTCCTTCCCTACCCTTTCCTTCCCTCGCCAACCCCTGGCAACCACTCACTCTTTTCCTGTCTCCATACTTTTGTCTTTTCCAGGAGGTTATATGGTTAGACAGGGGTAGGCAAACTTTTTGACTCAAGGGCCACAATGGGTTCTTAAACTGGACCGGAGGGCCGGAACAAAAGCATGGATGGAGTGTTTGTGTGAACTAATATAAATTCAAAGTAAACATCATTACATAAAAGGGTACAGTCTTTTTTTTTCAATAGTTTTATTCATTTCAAACGGATGGATCCGGCCCGCGGGCCGTAGTTTGCCCACGGCTGGGTTAGAATCACATAGTATGTAGCCTTTCCCCCTTGATTTTTAGCTTTCCTGGTATAGCGGATTCTTTACAAAGCATTTTGATATTTCCCCAAGAGCTTCTTTGTTTACTGAGAGTTTTATTAGTGTCAGATTCAAATACTGAATAATTAGTTTTGTTTAAAAAAGAACTGTTATTCTGTAAGGGCAGTTCAGGGCACCTTAGCGACTAATTGGCTAGTGTTTTTCACAGTCTCACTGTACCTCACAGGAGAGGAGAACTGTGGTCTGTAAACACGGTGACGACAGCAGGTAGGAGATGAGTAGTTTGGGGCACGTCGGGTGTATATGACCGTGATGTTAACACTCCATACATTTCATTAAACCTTTATTTTAACAATTTAAAACATAGGCATTCAAGAGATATTTCCAGACGTTAAAGAGGTCATGTGAGTGAGGAGTGGAATGGAGTCCTGAAGTTCTTATTTTAGCCCTAGCTCTGCAGTCAGCTGCGTGACATGGACTTCAGTTCTTTGAACTTTATTCTCTCTCTTTTTTTTTTGTTAATCCTCATCTGAAGATATTTTCCATTGATTTTAAGAGCGAGTGGGAGAGAGAGGGAAAGACAGAGACACTTCGATGTGAGACAGACACATCGACTGGCTGCTTCCTGCACACGCCCCAACCAGGGCCTCAGGGATCCAGCCTGAAACTGAGGTTTGTGCTCTTTGCCTGAATCGAACCTGGGACCCTTCAGTCCCTGGACTGGCGCTCTATCCACTGAGCCACACTGGCTAGGGCTGAACTTCATCCTCTTTTGGGAGAACGGAGGTATGTACTCCATAGGTTATGTTTGAGGACAGTATGAGCTGTTTGTAAGAATCCTATGTTAGTGTAACCCATTGTAAAGAAATGTAAGCAATTATTTGGTTAACGAGTCATACTTGGTTACTGTCTTCAACTCTAAAATTTAAAAACATTTTTTTTTGTGTGTAGACAAGTAATTAAGGGAAGTAATGATTTGGGGTTAATAAGGCAACATAGGAAGTCCTCACTTACCATCTTTGGTAGATTTCTGGAACTGAGTCGAACCATGTAAAATGAAACCGATTTTATGAAAGACTAATTGATACTCGGCATCTCACCAATGTCATAATGAAACAACATTGAACAAAATGTTGTGCGAGGACCTGTTGTCCTGCTGAAAAGGTTAGTTCGCTGTGTCTGAGTCTGGGTAGTAAACCACTCCTTTTTACCTGAGAACGTGTCATTGATTTAGCCCCCTGCGTCTCCTTATGGAAGGTGTGACCTGGAGATACTCTGCCAGTGAGGTTGGCTCCCGGCCATGTTTATTACCTCGTGGTCAGCTTGAGAGTCCAGTCCTCCTTCCAGAGCGTGGATGACGGCCAGGTCCTGTACAGAGTCAGACACACGTGATGGCCGGTGCATGGTGAGCAAAGCCTGGATCCTACAGCCTTCCTGACGGCCTCCGTGGGGGGCGGGGTGGGGGCACGAGGGCAGGGTGGGGTTAGGTAGAAGGATTCTGGGGGAAGAGGAAAGAATCCTCTGGTTGAAACCCTGAGGCAGGTGATACATCAAATATCCTTCTAGTTCAATCAGTGTCCCTCCAGTGTAAATACTGGAGGAGCGGCCAGTGACAGACTGGTGCATGCCGGGATAGGATGCTCGACATGTTTGAGTTTGAGACTTCTCAGCGGTGCTTTGTCCAGAATAGAAGCGTCACAGTCCGTTTTACTCAGTGCAGTTGACACTTTAGTCTGTTGCAATCTCGACTTTGGTAGCTACTTCCTTCTGTTGCCTTCAGAATCCATGCTGTTGGCAAGGACAGAAAGATGGCCTGTGCTGTGGCAAGAGCTGTGAGAACGGCTGTCCCACCACGAGCCCCTAAGGCAGCCATGGAGAGTCAGAGGGGAATGGTCACCCCGAACAAGGAGCAGTCCGCATGCGTCCTGGTAGGTGTTCTCTTTCGTGATATTGAGGATGGAGAGCAAACACCACCATCCTAGAGAAGCTGCAGTAGAACTTTTCGAATGTGTTTGTTTGGAAAGCGTATCTTCATGGCCACCGGATAGAAGGCCGGCAGGTCAGCGTTGGGCACTGGACTGGGTGAGGACATGGGTCGCATCCCCTCCTGGCAGCTGGGCTCCCACTGCCCACCCGCCCAGGCTCTCTGTGGGGAAATTCCCGACGCCTACATTTCGGGGGACCTTCCTGGACGCTGAACCCCAGGTCTTGAAAGGAGGGTAAAAAGCAGCAAGGCTGTGTTTCCCATGCGATGGAGACGGAGCTGTTGGGGGGATGGCACAGATTCAGTCCACTGGAGGCCGTGCTTCTCTGCCTTGGATTCACGTTAACGAAAACAGCAGAGTCAGCTCTGGTCCTTCGCATCAGCAATCTCGCACTCCGCTCCTGGGGTGTCTGGGCAGTGAAGGTTGGCTGGAGCTGATACTTGCTCTACGCCCTTAGGCAAAGTCTAGCGGCACCTGACCTCCTTCCATCCATCTTCCTGCAGCTTCTGTCCCCCAGCTGTTCCAGACCGGGCCACGGGGAGAAGATGTGTCTTTATATTCAAATCAGTTTCAAGCCTGGACGCGTCAAGGCTGGCTGAGCTCTGGATGGTAGTCAGTGAACTTTGTCCAATACTTAGCTCACTCCCTTGCTTAACGTGGTTGTGGCTCACAATCGCCCTTACGTTAAGGCAGAAACTTGCTGAAATTGGCCCAAAAGACCCCACGTCACTGGCCCTATTCACCTCTCTGGCATTTTTCTCTGTTTTTACTCCAGCCTTAGCTCTCTCTACTCCAATCAGACTGACTTATAGACAGTGAGTTCTTACTTCCCTTGACCTTTGTTTCATTAAAAAAACACACAAAACAAACCTGGGTCACATCTTCTCACTGTCTAGGGCAGCCGTGGGCAAACTACGGCCCGCGGGCCGGATCCGCCCGTTTGAAATGAATAAAACTAAAAAAAAAAAAAAGCCCGTACCCTTTTATGTAATGATGTTTACTTTGAATTTATATTAGTTCACACAAACACTCCATCCATGCTTTTGTTCCGGCCCTCTGGTCCAGTTTAAGAACCCATTGTGGCTCTTGAGTCAAAAAGTTTGCCCACCCCTGGTCCAGGGGCAGCTTGAAGGCTTAGAGGCCATGGTTCATTCTAGGTTGAATTCCTTGCTAGGGCCTCCCGTAGCACAACATCCATTAGGTTTCCTTCTTTGCCTTTGTCCACTGCACTGGCCTCTAAGTCGCCGTTGAATCTGTGTGGTTTTGAGTGGTCGGGAGAGAGCAGAGAGGTCACCTTGAACTGACCTCAGAAGAAAGGGAAGAACATTCGAAACATCAGGTGTCGTTGGAACGAAGATATAGTGGAGGCCCTTCTGTCCCTAAATTCAGGACCAATGAGACACTTGGGCTACAGTAAGGGGCTGTGGGATATATAAATTGAGGTTAGATTGTGAATGACCTCAATATCAGACTCAGCGGGCTATCAATAGGGAGGGGAAATGGGAGGAATTTTGACTGGGGACTCATATATGTTTTAAGAAGATTAATCTGTGTGTGTATGTGTGTGTGTGTGTGTGTGTGTGTATGTGTGTGTGTGTCTGGGTGCACATTTCTGAACTCGGTGCAGGCATCTTTGTTCAGAATAAGAGAGAGGCTTGGTTGGGGGTTTTGTCTTTTTCCTACTTGGCGTTGTCTCACTCTTGTCTTGTTTGGGGTGTGAAAGGTTGAAGTCAGTGGTGCACGGGCAGGCTCCGTAGCCATGTCAGACTGCGAATACGGAAAAACGGAATTTATTTAAGGAAAAGGGGTTGGGGGTAGGGATAGTCAAAGGGAAGAGGAAGCCAGAGAAAAGGGGGCCTTGGAGACAGGTTTAGGGGTTAGCCCCGGAGGAGCTGTGGCTGCCCATTGCTCCCCTGGTTGGGATCTCATGGGGCCCCTTAGAGGTTGGGGGATACCTGCCTGCAGGGGCGTGGCAGGGGCGTGTTCCCTGGAGGGAGCGTGTGTGCCTGGCCCTTTGTCTGAGCTATTTCTCTCTCTTGCAGGTGGGGAGCTTAGGGGGGTCTCAGAGAGCCTTAATAGAGTGCTCGTCAGCTCTCGGGGTGCTCTTTCACAGCCGGGGTCTCCACTGACTGGTTGTGCCCGGGCAGGGGGTCATTATCCAATGCAGCTGCTGCTGAGGCCGCCGAGGCATCACGTGTCTGGTTTTGCTACTTTTTCTGGGCCTGGAGCCGAAATACAACTGAGGCCTAGATGGTGTGTTTAGGGAGGAAAAGGTCAGGGATTCTACATCACATGACCGCTGACAGGAAGGATCACAGGGCCAGTGACATGCTAGGGGAGGAGAGGTCTTGTTTTCCCGGAGTTGCCCCTTGCTCGGCCGCCGGGCCTTCCGCCTGGATAGTTTCTGTTCCTGCCCTCTCCCTGCCCTGCTCATGCCTCAGGGTGTCAGCCACTCGGGGTCCTCTGGTCCTGTGTTTACTGCTCACCAAGCAGATGGCGCCGTGTTGTTCTTAGGGCTCCCCGCACACTCCTTCCCCTGTAAGAAGCCAGCGCCCATCAGTGTGTGTGTGTGTGTGTGTGTGTGTGCCTGTTAGTGTGTGTGTGTGCATGTGTGTGTGTGTGTGCATGCAGTGCCCACCCCGCTCCCCCGCCACGTTCCCACCTGGCGTTGCTTCTCTGTTATAATAGAGCCCAGTTCTACTTGCCTTCTTGCCATGGAGACCGCATTTTTAAAGATTTTTCCCATCAGTGGAGCAGATTATGTTCACTGCAGAATCCTACGGACATGCATTCCAGACTCTCCCAGCTCCCTCAGAGTCCATGGAAGTTCGGGGCCGCACCGGTCTGTGACGGGGGGCGGGCGTCTGATTCAGTGGCTTTGCTGGTTTTACGGTTCTGTCTCGCGAGCTGTCAGTGAGCGGCTGTTTCACGTTTGCATTGAAGGGATTGAGCTGAGTTCAGAGAGTTGGGAGCCACACCAGCCTTGGAGAGAAACGTGCTCCTCAGCCAGCGTCACACGCCCAGCCTGTCCCCCCTCCCTCTCCCTGGGCCTCGGTGGGAAAGGTGACAGGATACGCAGGTGCACAGCAGTTAGCAAAGGGGATGGCATGGATTCTGAAGTCACTTGTCTTGCTGAGTTTTTTCCCCCCGGCGGGAGAGGTGCAGGAAAAAAAGGCCCAGAGAAAGTGTTTTCCGATCGGCTGCTATTGAAATACTGAGTCGAAGAAAAGGGAGAGATAGCGTCCCAGGGATTGCTCCTTGATTATGGAGTAACATAAAATTGCAAGAGTGATTTCTCTGAACTTTGATTCTCTCTGGGGAACAGTGTGCCACCTTCTCAGCATTGATTTGCATATCTTTCACTTCCCACCAAGGTCTGATTGGATCTGAGGATGGAAGTCTGCATTTGCTCTCCTACACGATTTAATTTCGTGGTAATATCAGCTCCCTGCTTATTATCTTGGCTTCCAGTGTCTTGGACTGAGGAGTCTGGCTGGTGAGAAAGATGCTGTGGAGACCAGCGCCTGGGGGTTAATCAAGGTGTCTGGGTGGCTCAGGAGAGCGCTTACCTTGACCCTTGGCCCAGCACATATTTTTTGTTCTCAGGCAGATGAATACGGGCAAATTGGGGGAGAATTCGTCAGACTAGTAGGCCCTGTCTGAGGTAGGAGGTAGCTGGGGTGGGGTGAAGTTGGTCACATCAGCTTTGTATTTGAAAAGGATGGTTGCGAATGTCTAATAGATAATGTCACTACTGCAGAAAAAGTGGTAGTTTAAAATTAATTTGTGTGTTTTTTTTTGTTTGTTTTGTTTTAAAATGTGGCTGATTTTTAAGGACTTTGTCCTGTGTTTGCTTTTACATTTGCTGTACATATTACATATGAAGATTATGCTTTAAACCCTGTAAAATGTTTTTCTATTACTAACTAGACAGTTGTGGGAAATGTTACACTATAAAGTTCCCGTTGATTTTGTGGCTTTTCCAAGTTTACATGCTATACATACAGTTAAAGTGGTATAGCTCCCCTTTGCGTGTGTAAAGATGCGGGTGGTACATGTGGAAGGGACATTGCGAAGGGGCACGATGTTCCAGTATGCAGGAGCCCCCCCCCCCCCCCTTGTTTG
>NW_006285997.1:646772-648807 GCF_000327345.1 Myotis davidii
TTTTTTGTTTGGTGAGATGTCAAATCCTAGGAGGCCGGCCATTCAGAGTGCCCAAGGACCACAGGGGGCAGGGTTTCCAGCGCTAAGTACCAAGACAACCCTGTCTTTTCCTGTTAATTGAAGCTGTGTATAGATCTGTGCTTTTCTCCCTGTTGTACCCATGGCCCTTGGGAAGTTGCCTGGAAATGGATGAGGCTTGAGCATTCACCTCTCGTGTCCTGGATTGAATTAACTGTATCGGGACAGTGCTGTGAGTTGCATCTGCGTGCTGCAGCCGCAGCTATGAAATCAGTGCCTCATCCTGCTCTGAGTGTATGGGCAGTGGCTGTGAGGCCTTGGAGATTTGAGAGCTCAGTGCACAGGCCACGGGGTCAGATCACCTGGATTCAGCTCCGCTGCTGACCTTCTGTGTGACCTTGGGGAGATGACTCAGGTACCCTGAGCATCAGGTCATAGCTTTTATGAACTGGTGTGCTCAGTGGTGAACGTTGTCCCATGCACCAAGAGGTCGCTGGTTTGATTCCCAGTCTGGGCGCGTGCTGGGTTTCAGGCTTGATCTCCAGCAGGGGGCGTGCAGGAGGCAGCCAAACAATGTTTCTCTGGCATCTTCGTTTCTCTCTCTCCCTCTCCCTTCCGTTCTCTCTAAGATCAATAAAAACATATTACAAAATAAAATAAAATGGGATAAAAATAGGGATAATATAGGGATTACTTGAGGCAATTAGCATAACAAAAAACTTATTATAGTATCAATATGTTGATACAGTATTTTAGACAACTGCAAAATAATGAAATTCTTTACTAGACTGAAATTTTTATCTCATTGGTTTCACAATAAAATTGTGTTTTTTTCCCTTCTGTTTGAACCTTTATTGTTGAGATTATTACAGATGTCCCTCCTTTTTCCCCCTATTGCTCCCCTCCATCCGGTTCCCACAATGCCGCAGGCCTTTGCCACCCTATTGTCTGTGTTTATAGGTAACACATATTTGCATATAACAGTGGTTCTCAACCTTGGCTGCACATTAGAATCACCTGGGAATCTTTTTAAAATCCTGATTTCTGGGCCTCATCCTCCGGAAATTTTGTTTCTTTGTTATGGGGTGAGGCTACTGGCTTATAAGATCTTTGTTTAACCTCTTCTTGCCCTCCCCACCCTCCTTCCCTCTGAGAGTCCTAGTCTGTTCCATTTCCATGCTTCTGATTCTATTTTTTTCACCAGTTTATTCTGTTCATTAGATTTCTTATTCATTTATTTTGATTTTTAGATTCAATTGTTGATAGGTATATATTTGTTGCCATTTTGTTCATATTTTTTATCTTTTTCTTCTTCCTCTTCTGAAAGAATACCCTTTAACATTTCATGTAATACTGGTTTGGTGGTGATAAACTCCTTTAGCTTTTTCTTTTGTCTGGGACCCTCTTTAAATGTCCTTCGATTCTAAATGATAGCTTTGCTGGGTAGAGTAATCTTGTTTGTAGATTCTTGCTATTCATCACTTTGAATATTTCTTGTCACTTCCTTCTGGCCTGCATAGTTTCTGTTGAGAAATCAGCTGACAGTTGTATGGGCACTTTCTTGTAGGTAACTAACTGCTTTTCTTTTGCTGCTTTTAAGATTCTCTCTTTGTCTTTTGCTCTTGGCATTTTAATTTTTATGATGTGTCTTGGTGTGGTCCTCTTTTGGTGTGGTTCTTATTTGGGACTCTCTGTGCTTTCTGGACTTATAACTCTATTTGTTTCACCAGGTAGGGGAAGTTTTCTGCCATTATTTCTTCAAATAGGTTTTCAGTATCTTGCTCTCTTCTTCTGGCACCTCCATAATGCAAATGTTAGTACACCTGAAGTTGTCCCAGAGGCTACTTACACTATCTTTATTTTGGGTTCTTATTTCTTTTTGTTTTTCTGGTTGGGTGTTTTTTGATTCTTCATATTTCAAATCATTGACTTGATTTCTTGGGATCCTCTTGTCTACTGTTGAATCCCTGTATATTATTCTTTATTTCAGTCAGTGTATGCTTAATTTTTGATTTGC
>NW_006285997.1:649087-666659 GCF_000327345.1 Myotis davidii
TGCCGATTCCTCCTCTTTGTATCATGTTTGGAAGTGCCCAGATGAGGCCCAGCTGTGGAGCAAGGCAGGCTGGTGCTGGTACCGGGTCTTGGGCCTTTTATTGAAAGATTTGGGGCTCCCTCACCCAGCTTCAGCTTGTTTAACAGGTTGTTAGCCTGAGAAAGGACAGACCATTCATATGCAAAAGCTGCTGCAGGCAGCTTGGGTGGGGTTATAAATTGGATGAGGCAGGGTCTTAGGGAATCACAGGGATGGAGACAACAGAAATGGCTACCAGTCAGCCCTGCGACTGGGGAGATCCCAGCACAGGAACAATGATCTCTGTGAGCACTTCCATCTGGGAGAAAGCCGCCTCCAAGTTCCTGCCCTGATGCCAGACAATCCAGTTTCTCCTCGTATGTGTCTGTGTTCCCCAAAGGCTCGCCCTGGTGCTGGAGCTCAGAGGAAGCGGGGCTTTGTAAGTTCAGTCCCTGGTGCCTGCCTTTTAAGAACAGGTGGAGCCTGTGTGTCACTAAGCCCCAATCCGCACTGGTTTTTACAGCCCATAGTTCTTCCTGCCTGTGGGGACTTCTCTTCCCAGCTCTGGGACCCTGGGCTTGGGGGCTGGTGTGGGGCTGGGACCCCTTGCTCCCCTGGGCAGCCTCCACGGAGACGATCTCCCTCCCGATTAAAAACTCAGCCCACGTGGGTGTCGGCCCAGCCGGTTCCGCACCTCCCCCCAGTCTCAGTGTGCTTCCTTCTTTACCTCTCCAGCTGTAGGACTTCCACTCAGCCAGCTTTCCGGCGGTTCTGCGTGATGGTTGTTCTGTACTTTAGTTGTAATGTTGATGTGGTTGTGGGAGGCGGCGAGTGCAGGCCTTTACTTGTGCTGCCATCTTGGTTCCTTTCCCTGCGTTTTTTTTCTCTTTTCCCAATTCATGCTGCTTTCAGAGTTTATAGGTTGGTAATTTGTGGAAGCGTACTGCTTGGACGGATTTTGGGAGTGGCCCATCAGTCTATCTTTATAAAAAAAAATGAAATACAATCTCACTGTACTGTTAGTCAAAAAATTTAATGTGACTAAAATATTTGTACTGAAGGTAACGCCCCAGTTGTGGCAAAATCTAGGTGTAACTTTGGCCAAGGAGAAATGACATTTTCAGTGCCCCTGCAGGACTCTGTGCTGTACGTCTCCCTTCTGAACTGACTTGTTATTTGTGGTTTCGTGGGGGTTCCTCCCGCTGGACGTGCGGGAAGAGGCGATATCGCCGCCTTTCTCTTTAATGAGTTGGATAACAAATGGCTCGCTCGGCCCGGGAAAGGTCTCCGGGAGATAGCGGAGTCATTTTGCAGAACAAAGCTGCATTAGTTTCTGAAAAACTTCATTATTCAGAGCTGATAGCTATTAATTTAAGTGGCTTTGAGTTTCCGTATGGCTCATATATTTTTATCTGGCTCATGTATTCCCTAAAATCTATCAAAACTGTTACCGGATTTTCTTTCTAAGCCATTTACTGTAACTACCATTGCGATGTTTTCTAATATCGCTTGATGTTGAGGAGACAATAAAAGAAATACGTTTCTTACAAAATTGAAAAGACCAGGGGGTTATCTTCAGGGCCACCGAGCTGTTGATTAAGTTGAACAACACGCACACACCTATTTGCTGACTAGTATGAAAAGAGTTTAGTTTATGTGTTATTCCTGGTGCTTATTTGCAGGCAGGGGGTGCTGATTGATGCTGGAAGCAGGAGTATAGTAGAAGGTTTCCAAAGTGTGTGTTACCCTGTCCTATCCACCTACCCCCTCGACGTGTGTGTGTGTTACGTGAGCACAGTATGAAGTACAGGTCAGCCTAGAGCTGTAACTGTGGTCGCCAGGAGGGAGCCCGAGTCCCTCGCAGCAGCAGTCAGAGCTGGTCTGGGAGCAGAGGTGCAATGCTGATGACACGGCGAGTCCTGGGCGGAAGGGGGTGTTCCCTGGATTTCTGATATAAAAGGCGAAGGCCTGAAGTTAGCGCATAGAATCAGCAGTGGTTGGAGCTAAGACCGTGGAGGTAGGTAGCCCACGCAAGTAGAAGTTAGTGGCCGCGCCATTGGCAGAGCCAGGACTTGGATCCCAGTTTTCTGATTTCACACTGAGCTTGGGAAGAGGGGAAGAGGTGTGGCCTGGAGCAGGGGAGATGGTTCTTTGGGAGTGACACATGCTGGCTCTCGGAGGGCCTGCTCTGCTCTTTGTAAATTCTTTTAAAAATTTTTATTGATTTCAGAGAGGAAGGGAGAGGGAGAGAGAGAGAAACATCCATGATGAGAGAGAATCATTGATCAGTTGCCTCCTGCATGCTCCCCACTGGGAATCGAGCCCGCAACCTAGGCATGTGCCCTTGACTGGAATCACACCCGGGACCCTTCCGTCTGCAGGCCGATGCTCTATCCACTGAGCCAAACCAGCCAGGTTGGCCTGCTCTGCTCTTGCCTGGCAGTTAATGGAATGGAATCTGACACAATGAAACCAAAATCTCTCTGTGTCAACACGGTACGTGGGTGCGATGTAAGCCGCCTGTGAGATTAAACCACCGGTCAAACCTATTGGTCAGCATCTGTGGCTGCTCAGCAGCACTCAGGCCGGGAGGGTCTGTGGGGAGGAGGCAGGCAGGTTCTTCCTTCGAGGCCACAGCTAGTTTGGGGGGAACATAAGGGACAACACGGGTACCAGCAGAGGGTGTGGCTGGTCGGCGCCTGTGGGCTTGGAGCTGCCAGTGGGCACTCTGGGTCAGAGGGGAAGATAAGGCTGTTGACTCTCAGCTCCGTGGAGCTCATGCATGATTACAGGGGAGCCCCGTTTCTTGAACGTCTCCCACCTCAAACAGTTCGCTTCCCAACCTGACAGCCCTTTCGTGCTGCCGCCTGTGGGGCCAGCCACGCGTCTCTCAGGTGACAGAGGAGAGAACGCACGAATCTCAGTCGGTTGGTTCACCGCTGTTAACATCTCAGGAAATTGTGCTGTGAATATTTGTGTGTTTTTTTATCTTGTTGCTGCTTATAATTATTGTTAAATTTCCATTTTTTACTGTACATTTCCTTTCCTTTTTGTTTTTAAAGTGTTTATAGATCAAACAGTACAATAGACATGCACTGTGTATAAGAAAGGTTAGAACAGGTTGTCATTTGGGGGTCTGGAACGGATTAATCCAATTTACATGATTTCTAATTGGAAAAAGTGATTGGATTTTCGAACAGCCTTCTGGAATGAATTAAATTCGAGAAAGGAGGTTCCACATTATATGTTCAGCTCCAGACGAGTCGGGTTCACTGGACATATGACTTTATAGAGCTGGGTGCCCACCGCCTTGCCGTAGGGGGCCGGTCTGTACCGCGCCTGCTCCTCACTCCCTCGTGGGCCCCCAGTGTAGCCATTCTCACTACTCGTCTTCCGGCTGTGGGTGGTGGGGCACCCCTGGTTTCAGCCACCTCATTCCCCCTTTGTGTCTTTATTGGCAAATAGCTAACGTTTCTAGTTTAATGGGAGTTTGGTGGGTTTTCCCACCGATGGTGATGTTTACTAGGAAATGATTGAAGTGAGATGGGATCTTCGTTTACAGCACATAAAATGGCAGCAGCTGACTGGTAGGGGGGCTTTTCTGTGGTTCGGTTAGATTATTTGGGTATTCTGTGTGAGGAATCATTAATGCGAAGATTGGAACATAAATAAAGCCATTAAACATTGCAAGATAAATACAGCTGCCCCAGAAATAACCGCACTTCTCAAAGCCCACGTTGGTTTCTCTGCCTGGGCACTGCTGCATGCAAATGGCATTTGTTAGTTTAGCTCACGGAGGCTGAAACCTGCGGCGATGAGCTTCAGCTAAACAAGAACCGGGCAAGGGGTCAGGGCCCGGATGGTACCGTGTGGGCCTCCGTCCACATGGCTCCTTGAGGCAGTGGTTTCAACCTTTTTCTTTATCGTTTTCTTCTTCGTTTAATGGAGCGAACCCTTCCTCCAGGAAAATCTCTTTTGAAATGCGACCATTGAAAACAGGAACAGGAACAGATGACAGCCGCGTGGTGCTGATGGGAGCAGGCCCGGGCTCCGCGCTCTGCCCGCTGGTGGCAGCTCCCTCTGGCCCTGGAGCTGCTCAGGGCACCAGAGCACAGATTGGAAAAAAAAGACACCACCACTGCTTTCAGGAAAAACAACCTAACCACTTCCTACAAGCAAGCTGTTACCTGAAAAAAAAAAAGTCTCGGTGCCCTGTAGTTGCGTGGGTTATGCAAACTCACCCGATTCCCGTTCCTCTCTGCTGCCCTCGGCAGGAGGGCTGTGCTCTGGTGTGCTGAGGAAAAGGGCCCCATCAGCTGCGTGCTCTGCACTGTACACACACGTTTACAAACCACTTTCTTCACAGCATCTGCACCTGCCAAGTACCAGCGTCGGAGGAGAGCCGGGGACAGCAGGTAGACGCAGGCACCGCGCACATGTGCGCTCACACACAGCACGGCCTGTTACATGTGGCTGGGCCGGGCCTTCCCCCCTCATCCATGCCTCCACCATGTCCATCACGTCCGAGTGTGACATGCACAGGAGCTTTTGAGGTTAGCTTGCCAAAATACTTAATGAAACGTTATTGTTAGTAGTAAGTGATCAGAAGTGATTTAATCATTTCTTCAGTAAAACGGTGTTGAACATGGACTCCTTCGGGGCAAGTGAGCAAGCGTGGCTGACCTCACAGGAGAAGGCGCAGCGTCTGGAGGTGCGGGTGAGGGCAGGTGTGACGAGTGCTAGGCCAGGGGAGCGGAGGGTTGTGTGGGACCCCCAGGGGGCATCTCATTCAGACTCACCTGGTGGAGTGACAGCTCAGCAAACCTGACAGATGGTAAGAATTGGCCAGCCCGGCCGGTGTGGCTCAGTGGTTGATGAACCAGGAGGTCACTGGTTCAAAACCTGGACAGGGCATGTGCCCGAGTTTCTGGCTCCATCCCCAATGTGGGGTGTGCAGGAGACAGCCCATCGATGATTCTCATCATTGATGTTTCACTTTCCCTCTCCCTTCCTCTCTAAAATCAATAAAAAAATATATATATAAAAAAAGAGTTGGCTAAGACAAGGACAGGTGGGGAGAGTGATGGAGACAGACGGGAGGGCATGAAGAAAGGCTTGGGGACCAGTGAGAGCAGGGCCACTTTGGAACTCCCACGCTGGGTGGGGTCGCCGTGGTGACACAGGCACCTCTTCATAGGAGCCCTGTGGATAACCGTGAGGAGCCCGTAGGAAAGAGGAGTCGCTGAAGGTCAGTGAGCCCCAGGAGGGCACCCTGGCTGCCTGTCAGCCGTGGGGGATGGGCCGCTCTCCAGAGCAGGAGGCCCGCCAGCGTGGGAGCCTGCAGGTCTCTTCCCACGGTGACAGCCCCGATGGCCTCTCTTCTGACCTCTGTCTTTCCTGATGGGAATTTCACAGCCCGCGAAGCCCTATCACAGGGGGAGCGACTCAGAGGCTCAGTGCTCACTGCCCAGTGTGTGCCAGGCCTCAGGTGTGTCTCCCGCTCCCAGCTCGGAGGCTGGGCGGTGCTCAGACACGCACACTGACCCGAGAGGAGTGAATCCCCGGCTCGGGGCTCTGTTTCTGGTTATCGTTTCTCTGCGTCTACAGCATCCTCTAGGCTTAGCCAATTTCAGCATCAGATGTTTCCTAACAAACCCACAGG
The DNA here is from genome assembly GCF_000327345.1 of Myotis davidii. NCBI lineage: Eukaryota > Metazoa > Chordata > Mammalia > Chiroptera > Vespertilionidae > Myotis > Myotis davidii. The sequence goes on from NW_006285997.1 coordinate 654,768, forward strand.
GGTCCAACCACTGACTGCCAGGACTGAGGGTCATTAACAAAACATTGTGTGTCTTAAATCGTTCAGAGGCACATGCTTTGCATTTTACGACTGGATCCCAAGTTCACTTCACAATGGGATATGCAGCTCTAATCACCAAGGAGTGGCGGGCGCTGTATTTACTCAGCTCAGCGGTTATATTTGGAAATTGCGCAGAGGGGTGGTTGATTCATTGAAAACCATGTTTGTACCTGCACTCCCGGGAGCTTTGTTTCCAATGTCTATCTGAGAATGACCCTAAAAGACACTTATTTTAAAATAATATTTTGCATTTTATTAAACATCCGTTTGTAAAATACTTATGCTATTACACTAGATTAAAATGATCACTGCCTAATTTACCTTTTGAAGCTAAACCCCCAGTTCTTTAATAAGGTCTCATTTCTGAAGGTAATCCAACCCAGCGGTGGTGTTTAGTGGTTGAGATCATTGCTGACGGTAACTGTTTAGGTCAGTGCCTCGACCTTCCTAATGCCTTGACCCTTTAATACACTTCCTCATGTTGTGGTGACCCCCAACCATAAAATTATTTTCGTTGCTACTTCATAACTGTAATGTTGCTACTATTATGAATCGTAATGTAAATATCTGATATGCAGGATGGCCTTAGGCGACCCCTGTGAAAGGGTCATTCGACCGCCAAGGCGACCCCTGTGAAAGGGTCATTCGACCTGCAAAGGGGTCGTGACCCACAGGTTGGCGACCCACAGGTTGAGAACCGCTGGTTTAGGTGATCAATTCCCCCGTGTTTAGCCGTAGGAGCGCCGCCAGACAGGCCCCTTCCACGTGTCTCCTCCTTTTCCGGGCACTTCTTCACTCGGCGGCATCACCATTGTCCCTGTTCCTCTTAGACCACCTGTGCCCCACGCAGAGTGAACCCCCTCTGAGGAGCCCAGGGACCAGAGTCCTCACTACAGGGGTATCTCTGCTTCTAGGTTTCCAGAAGGTCCTTCCTTGACTGCTCCACCCACCCCCCTCCCCCCCATGTATTTGTAGCTCCCTTTACACCTGGCCCCCAACCAACACCTCTACACATTTGCTCAGGCCTACAGTGCATCTAAAATAAAACTGGTTCCCTCATTGTACCCCTCCCTGCCCCCCTCAGCCCAGCCAACGAAATGCTATGTTCAAAAGTTAATGGGATTAACGGAGGTCGGAAGGAAACTTGTGGAGGTGCTGGTATGTTTATGGAGCAGATTGTGGTGACGGTTGCATAGTGTATGCTGATCTCCAAACTCAGCTTGTATACATTGTCTACCACTTGCTTTTCTATGTCAATTATACTGCAATAAAGTATAGTTTTGTTTTTTTTAAAGGAAGATGACAGGTGAATTGCCATGGTGGGCAATGGAAGGTTAGTATACCTGCCCACTCCCAGCACTCTTCTATGTGAAAGAAATAATAAACATCCTTTCTGATTGTGATACACACATATGCACATGCCCACACACGCATGCACATGCACACACATGCACACGCCCATACATACACACACATGCACACGTGCACATGTGCGCGCGCACAGGGAGCTGATTGGATGAGTCCCTTCTCCATCCACCACGGTGGATGCCTGTCTTGGTTAGAGTCTGGGTGTCTAGCAGGCAAGGACCATGTCTTTTCGTGTATGATATGTAATTAAAATGTGTGGGATGCGTCAAGGATGAGATCGTTTGGTCCTGTCTTTCACATCTTCCATTAGAAACCATTGCGGCACTAAAATAAAGTTTAATGTTTCGGTTCTTTTTCCCTTTTGACTCATGGGATGTTTCTCTCTGTCTTCCCATTTTGCACAGACTAGCATCGGCGTTTCTCTGTCCATCCCTGGCTGCCGGCTGGGAAATCTTCAGTCCTGCAAAGGCATGGCCTAAGCGTCACAGGGCTTATGGGGAAAGTAGGGTTCAGAACAGATGATTTGAAACCAGTGGAATTTGGTAAACAGAGCTCACACAAAAAATGACAGTCAATCATAATAAAAACGGGTAGCTCTCACCTGGCATTGACACGCAGCGTCATGGTTTTGGGCAGCCCTCAATCCTGATGTTCCTCCTTCCAGCTGGGGGTGCATTGAAGTCATCCACTTCTGACAAAGACTAATTTGATCAAAGTTAAAAAACCTGATCCCAGGTGTTGGCTTATCAATTTTATTTTAGTTTAAACACAGAAAAATAGTGTGCACTTCTCCGTCTGCACGGGCTTCCTCAGGTAACTTACAGAGATGGTGGGAGTCTTGAAGCCACTAAATGAGACTTTACCTTTGAGTCTGAGAAAACTTGCTCTTGATGGTATCAAAGCCTTTAGCCCGGCTGGCGTGGCTCAGTGGTTGAGCCTCGACCTATGAACCAGGAGGTCACGGTTTGATTCCCAGTCAGGGCACATGCCCAAGTTGTGGGCTCCATCCCCAGTGTGGGGTGTGCAGGAGGCAGCTGATCGATGTTCTCTCTCATCATTGATGTTTCTCTCTCTCCCCCTCTCCCTTCTTCTCTGAAATCAATAAAAATATATTTTAAAAAAACAAAACAAAAAACCTTTCTGTGCTGGGAAAGATAACAAATGAGCCAGCACAACTGACATCATTGTCCTGCCTATGAGCTAATTTAAAATTTTATTTATTTATTTATGTTTGTTTATTTATTTATTAATTTATTTTTATCCTCACCCGAGGACATTTTTCCATTGTTTTTTGAGAGAGAGTGGAAAGGAGGGAGGAGGGGGAGATGGAGAGAGGGAGGAACATCAGTGTGAGAGAGACACATAGACTGGTTGACTCTCACACACACCCTGATCTAGGCTGGGGATGGAGCCTGCAACTAGGGGTATGTGCCCTTAGAATCGAACCCATGACCCTTCAGTCTATGTGCCAACACTCTAACCACTGAGCAACCAGCTTGGGCTAATTTACATTTAAGAACTATCTGTCGTAGCAGACAAAAACTGATGCTAATTTGCTTTAGGATGTGAAGATAATTTATACCCAGCACTGAGAATTTAAATAATATGGAAAAGTGTAGGATCAAGTAGAAATCCTTTGGCTGCCCATAAATACAGCTGTCATCATTTTGGTTCATTTTCTTCCTCACCTGACCTCTTTCTATGATTAGCATCGGATCATGACCTCCTGGTTCATAGGTTGACGCTCAACCACTGAACCGACTGGGTTACTTTTATATTTTTAATTTTATATTTATCTTTGAATTCTGTGGAAGTTATCTTTCTGTGATGATTTCCCCCCCTTTAAATTGTGGCTAGTTATTTCAAAATCCTTTGTTATTTCTGCCCCCCCCCCCATTAATATCGTTGGATCTTTTCTGGGTTTACTATTTCATTAGCTGTGACACACTCAGTGGTTTAAAACATGCTTCCTCTCAGTTTTCATGGTCAGATTCAGGAGCAGCTCAGTTCACAGTCAGGCTCAGCGTCTCTCTTGCGGTTGAACTTCAGACTTCAACCCAGGCCCAGGCCTCTGAAGGCTTAATTCAGGCGGGAGGCACAGCTTGTGGGGGCCCAGGTGCTGCAGGCCACGGAGGGGCGGGGCTCTGCCAGGGCCCCCGGTCCCCATGGCGGGTGCAGGAATCTTTTTAAACCATACAGCTCCCTTTTGTTCCATTCATGTGCATGTCCGCTCTGCACGAACATCACAGCTTCCACACGGAAACATCACAGCTTCCACGGGAACATCACAGCTGCCACAGGACCATCACAGCTTCCACCCGGGAACACCACAGCTTCCACCCGGGAACACCACAGCTTCCACCCGGGAACACCACAGCTTCCACCCGGGAACACCACAGCTTCCACCCGGGAACACCACAGCTTCCACCCGGGAACACCACAGCTTCCACCCGGGAACACCACAGCTTCCACCCGGGAACACCACAGCTTCCACCCGGGAACACCACAGCTTCCACCCGGGAACACCACAGCTTCCACCCGGGAACACCACAGCTTCCACCCGGGAACACCACAGCTTCCACCCGGGAACACCACAGCTTCCACCCGGGAACACCACAGCTTCCACCCGGGAACACCACAGCTTCCACCCGGGAACACCACAGCTTCCACCCGGGAACACCACAGCTTCCACCCGGGAACACCACAGCTTCCACCCGGGAACACCACAGCTTCCACCCGGGAACACCACAGCTTCCACCCGGGAACACCACAGCTTCCACCCGGGAACACCACAGCTTCCACCCGGGAACACCACAGCTTCCACCCGGGAACACCACAGCTTCCACCCGGGAACACCACAGCTTCCACCCGGGAACACCACAGCTTCCACCCGGGAACACCACAGCTTCCACCCGGGAACACCACAGCTTCCACCCGGGAACACCACAGCTTCCACCCGGGAACACCACAGCTTCCACCCGGGAACACCACAGCTTCCACCCGGGAACACCACAGCTTCCACCCGGGAACACCACAGCTTCCACCCGGGAACACCACAGCTTCCACCCGGGAACACCACAGCTTCCACCCGGGAACACCACAGCTTCCACCCGGGAACACCACAGCTTCCACCCGGGAACACCACAGCTTCCACCCGGGAACACCACAGCTTCCACCCGGGAACACCACAGCTTCCACCCGGGAACACCACAGCTTCCACCCGGGAACACCACAGCTTCCACCCGGGAACACCACAGCTTCCACCCGGGAACACCACAGCTTCCACCCGGGAACACCACAGCTTCCACCCGGGAACACCACAGCTTCCACCCGGGAACACCACAGCTTCCACCCGGGAACACCACAGCTTCCACCCGGGAACACCACAGCTTCCACCCGGGAACACCACAGCTTCCACCCGGGAACACCACAGCTTCCACCCGGGAACACCACAGCTTCCACCCGGGAACACCACAGCTTCCACCCGGGAACACCACAGCTTCCACCCGGGAACACCACAGCTTCCACCCGGGAACACCACAGCTTCCACCCGGGAACACCACAGCTTCCACCCGGGAACACCACAGCTTCCACCCGGGAACACCACAGCTTCCACCCGGGAACACCACAGCTTCCACCCGGGAACACCACAGCTTCCACCCGGGAACACCACAGCTTCCACCCGGGAACACCACAGCTTCCACCCGGGAACACCACAGCTTCCACCCGGGAACACCACAGCTTCCACCCGGGAACACCACAGCTTCCACCCGGGAACACCACAGCTTCCACCCGGGAACACCACAGCTTCCACCCGGGAACACCACAGCTTCCACCCGGGAACACCACAGCTTCCACCCGGGAACACCACAGCTTCCACCCGGGAACACCACAGCTTCCACCCGGGAACACCACAGCTTCCACCCGGGAACACCACAGCTTCCACCCGGGAACACCACAGCTTCCACCCGGGAACACCACAGCTTCCACCCGGGAACACCACAGCTTCCACCCGGGAACACCACAGCTTCCACCCGGGAACACCACAGCTTCCACCCGGGAACACCACAGCTTCCACCCGGGAACACCACAGCTTCCACCCGGGAACACCACAGCTTCCACCCGGGAACACCACAGCTTCCACCCGGGAACACCACAGCTTCCACCCGGGAACACCACAGCTTCCACCCGGGAACACCACAGCTTCCACCCGGGAACACCACAGCTTCCACCCGGGAACACCACAGCTTCCACCCGGGAACACCACAGCTTCCACCCGGGAACACCACAGCTTCCACCCGGGAACACCACAGCTTCCACCCGGGAACACCACAGCTTCCACCCGGGAACACCACAGCTTCCACCCGGGAACACCACAGCTTCCACCCGGGAACACCACAGCTTCCACCCGGGAACACCACAGCTTCCACCCGGGAACACCACAGCTTCCACCCGGGAACACCACAGCTTCCACCCGGGAACACCACAGCTTCCACCCGGGAACACCACAGCTTCCACCCGGGAACACCACAGCTTCCACCCGGGAACACCACAGCTTCCACCCGGGAACACCACAGCTTCCACCCGGGAACACCACAGCTTCCACCCGGGAACACCACAGCTTCCACCCGGGAACACCACAGCTTCCACCCGGGAACACCACAGCTTCCACCCGGGAACACCACAGCTTCCACCCGGGAACACCACAGCTTCCACCCGGGAACACCACAGCTTCCACCCGGGAACACCACAGCTTCCACCCGGGAACACCACAGCTTCCACCCGGGAACACCACAGCTTCCACCCGGGAACACCACAGCTTCCACCCGGGAACACCACAGCTTCCACCCGGGAACACCACAGCTTCCACCCGGGAACACCACAGCTTCCACCCGGGAACACCACAGCTTCCACCCGGGAACACCACAGCTTCCACCCGGGAACACCACAGCTTCCACCCGGGAACACCACAGCTTCCACCCGGGAACACCACAGCTTCCACCCGGGAACACCACAGCTTCCACCCGGGAACACCACAGCTTCCACCCGGGAACACCACAGCTTCCACCCGGGAACACCACAGCTTCCACCCGGGAACACCACAGCTTCCACCCGGGAACACCACAGCTTCCACCCGGGAACACCACAGCTTCCACCCGGGAACACCACAGCTTCCACCCGGGAACACCACAGCTTCCACCCGGGAACACCACAGCTTCCACCCGGGAACACCACAGCTTCCACCCGGGAACACCACAGCTTCCACCCGGGAACACCACAGCTTCCACCCGGGAACACCACAGCTTCCACCCGGGAACACCACAGCTTCCACCCGGGAACACCACAGCTTCCACCCGGGAACACCACAGCTTCCACCCGGGAACACCACAGCTTCCACCCGGGAACACCACAGCTTCCACCCGGGAACACCACAGCTTCCACCCGGGAACACCACAGCTTCCACCCGGGAACACCACAGCTTCCACCCGGGAACACCACAGCTTCCACCCGGGAACACCACAGCTTCCACCCGGGAACACCACAGCTTCCACCCGGGAACACCACAGCTTCCACCCGGGAACACCACAGCTTCCACCCGGGAACACCACAGCTTCCACCCGGGAACACCACAGCTTCCACCCGGGAACACCACAGCTTCCACCCGGGAACACCACAGCTTCCACCCGGGAACACCACAGCTTCCACCCGGGAACACCACAGCTTCCACCCGGGAACACCACAGCTTCCACCCGGGAACACCACAGCTTCCACCCGGGAACACCACAGCTTCCACCCGGGAACACCACAGCTTCCACCCGGGAACACCACAGCTTCCACCCGGGAACACCACAGCTTCCACCCGGGAACACCACAGCTTCCACCCGGGAACACCACAGCTTCCACCCGGGAACACCACAGCTTCCACCCGGGAACACCACAGCTTCCACCCGGGAACACCACAGCTTCCACCCGGGAACACCACAGCTTCCACCCGGGAACACCACAGCTTCCACCCGGGAACACCACAGCTTCCACCCGGGAACACCACAGCTTCCACCCGGGAACACCACAGCTTCCACCCGGGAACACCACAGCTTCCACCCGGGAACACCACAGCTTCCACCCGGGAACACCACAGCTTCCACCCGGGAACACCACAGCTTCCACCCGGGAACACCACAGCTTCCACCCGGGAACACCACAGCTTCCACCCGGGAACACCACAGCTTCCACACGGGAACATCACAGCTTCCACCCGGGAACACCACAGCTTCCACACGGGAACATCACAGCTTCCACTCATGGGTTTACAGAGAGCCACGCCCAGCTGGCGGAATGTCCCATCATGCTGTGCTCTACTGATTGGACACGGCTGCTGGCTCTTACTGGTCAAGTAGCTAAAAATAGATATACACAGTAATAGTGATAATCTGGGGGCATCCGAAGTCGCTTTCTTCCCCCAGTCTCTGGGACTGCTTTGGAATTATGGTAGGGCGCACTGTGTTTCATTGCTGACACCTGCTTACAGCATTAAATATTTTTTTTACCCTATTTCATATTCCATGAGTAATTTTAAATGCTTTGGTTGGCAGATACGTCGCCCCAAGTTGGTGAAATTTCTCAGGCATCTTAAACAGACTCTTCTAATATACCAGCAAGGAGGCAAGGTCAAAACGAGGCCTTCATGTGGGGGAGCACCCACATAACACTCAGCACCCCAGGGGTCCCCGGCCTTCCTGGCCCCAGGTCCAGAGTCCCATCTGCCCTAGTCCCGGCAGGAGCCTCTTTGTACTCTGACCTCTGCTCTGCCTTCTTTTTAAAACATCTGTATGTGGCCAGCCCAGTGTCGGTTGCGTTTCAAGTGTGTGTGCCATGCACGCTGGCACTTATAAGCCAAAGGGACTATAGGCACACATTCCAGTCTCAGTTGTTGTTACTTTCCCTTTTCACTGGGTGAGTCTTTTCCTCTGGCTTGTATATATATATTTTTAAATGTTTTTATTGATTTCAGAGAGGAAGAGAGAGAGAGAGAGAGAGAGAGAGAGAGAATCACTGATGAAAATCATTGATCGGCTGCCTCCTGCATTCCCCCTACTGGGGATCGAGCCCACAACTCAGGCACGTGCCCTGACTGGGAATGGACCCGTATCCTCCTGGTTCATGGGTCACTGCTCAACCACTGGGCCACACTGGCCAGGCGATGGCATCTTTATCTGGGGCGGAGCCTGCCTACTGCGGTCTGAACTCCCTGTGGACACGCAGCTGCTGTGAATGGGCTGTGGGCAGCCTTCCAGAACTTCCCACCGTGTTTGGACAGGTTTTGTTTTTGCCGGGCTGCTAATCAGGGCCTTGGTGTGCTTGGTGCTCGGGGAGCCTGTGTTTCTCAGTTTACATGTATCATCCTGTTAATAGGAACATCCCGCTGGGCTTGTTGGCGGTCATGTTGCGTTTCCCAGGCCCACCTCTCTGTGACCTTGTCTTCCCAGCTTTGCCCTTAGGGTCTGGGGGCCTTGCTTATTTTGAGAATCGCTCGTATTTCTTTTCCCAACCCCGATCAAGGGAAAAGCCATGTTTTGGCTCTTGCTTTCTTGACTTAAATTTGAGTTGGTGTCTTACACTGACTCACCTGCAGGCATTTGGAGTCTGGGAAAGGAAGCAGCACATTTGAGGCATGAAGAGTAGGGGTCAGCATAGGGTTTTCATGAGACCCTGCAATCACATTCTTTAAAAATTGTTACAGGTCCAGAGATATGGACGCATGGAACAGACATAGATCTCAGAGGGAGGGGGTTGGAGGAGTGGGAAGAGATTAATCAAAGAACTTATATGCATACTATACAGTTATTCTTACATTAAAAGCTGCATACCTGGCAAGCTTTATCAGGTAACAGGGACTTTTAAATGTGCCAATGTTTCTACACAAGTAACGTGGGTCAATTGCAAAAGGGATAACCATAATCTTAGGCCTGCTCCCCAGCCATGAGCCTGGTTTCTGGCTGAACGGCACTCCCCCTGTGGGAGTGCACTGACCACCAGAGGGCAGCTCCTGCATTAAGCATCTGCCCCCCGGTGGTCAGTGCACATCAAAGTGACCGGTTGTTCTGCCATTCAGTCAATTTGCACATTAGCCTTTTATTATGTAGGATATGCATAACCCATGGACACAGACAATAGTGTGGTAAAGGCCTGGGTTAGGGTGGGGCCTGGGTGCAGGGGGACATCTGTAATACTATCTACAATAAAAATAAATTTAAAAACTTTGCCTATTCAGGTTGAGGAGCTAGGCTACAGCTATAATATTCAGAATTCCTGAAATGATCTGTGGTAAAATCTAGTTAAGTAAAAGCTATGTAATAACTCAAGGATAACATTGTTACCTTCAGGCTTATATAATACTGTAACTTGCTTACATCCATCTCTGTTTTTGGGTCAAAATACTTAACTTTCCATTGGAAATAACTGGCAACAAAGAAAAGTTTCATTCGCTGTTACGGTGTCAGACGAGGAACAAGACTGTGTTACTCTCGCAACGCACTGTTTGCTGGCGCTATTTTTGCACAGTGAAGCTATCACCTTGCAGGAAAATGAGAAAGTTGAATAATGAAACATTCAGCTTCTTCATGAAAATACAGTGCCTGTTCCACTGCCTGTGGCGGCCTAAGGAGGCCCTTGTACAAACAGGAGGAATAGGGTTGCTGTGAAAAGTCATGAAGAAACAGGTATGAAGCATGTTAGACAGTTGGCCAGATGGGAGGTAGGTGAGGGGCGGGGCTGATCCCTGGGACGCTGGATGATGAGCTTGGGGAGCGGACCGCGTGGCCTTTCCAGGGATGTTTTCCCAGCATTCCCGTGGCTGCCTGGGCCCACTTTCCTCTGGTGTATTTTGTCCTCTTCTTGTGTTAGGTCCTCAATGTTACCATCTTTTTATTTCCCTGTGTCACTCCTATTTCTTAGCTTTGACTTTTGAATGGTTTTGAGATTTTTCTTTTGAGGAGGATGCTTTTTCACAGCTTCTTTTAATTTTTTTTTTAAAAGCCAATGTCACACACAGCCTAAATGCTAAATAATACCGTATTTTTATTTTCATGTTATTTTATTTTATTTTTTTTTAGCTATTCAGTAAGTATTCTGATACTGGAAATATGATCTCTTGCCAATTGAGAATATGATTGCTTCAGGAAGAAATAGGTTTATGGTGAAACGATCCAAAGTCCCCTAATTGCTGTGTTTAGGTTGTAGATAAGTACCTGGTGGTTTCATTTACACATATTTAAGTTGCTGCATTGTTGGCGTCGGGTCCACAGTCCCTTTAAATTGCACTTAATGATGGCACTTACGCTTTTGTGTTAAGTTAGAAATAATGTGGGACCCAGATTCCGTGGTTATTGCAGCAGAAAGCCTGCGTCCCCTGCTGGCTGCTGGGAATCGCTTAACAGGGTTTTCTCACTCTACAGAAAGCCGTTCCTTGTCCGCTTAATTTTTATGATAAACCAGTTTTGGGGAATCTACGGATGGCATGTGAAGGCTGAGGATTGAGATGGGGCCTTCACTGTGAGTGCAGGCACAGGGTGTCTGCTTGGCGATTAGGCGAGGGGGCCTTTCTGGGATGGGTGGCCTGTGCCCGCGCTCGGAAGGCCCGTGGAGTGCGGTGCTTTTTGTTCAATATGCTCCATGGATATAGTGGCGTCATGAGGGGTTCCATGTCGCTAAGGATGGAAATGAGGCAAGTGGAGGACTAGTTACAGATGAGCTCCAAGCAGGTGGCGGGAGGAGGGGCGTTTGCAGGGCAGGGCCTCACGTGGCAGAGAGAGTCTGGCATCGCCAGGAAGCTTGTTTCCAGGGGCCCGCCGAGTGGAACTAGGGTTTCCGCCACCTGAAGGCTCATTTAGAAACAGCCTCTGTTTCAGGAGTGCAGCCATGACCAGGTGTGCCTCCTACTTAAGCGCAGTTTTCTCAGGCGCGATGTTGACAACCGAACGTGGTACGAGAAGAATGAGGGCGCTGATGAAAACGATCCCTCTCCCCAGGATGGCTTCAGTGCCCCGGGGTAACTGATTAGAGGACATTTTCTCAGAGGAGGCGGTGTCTGGTGCTTTTTAGTGTGGTCGCTTCAAACATTCACGGTGTGAAAAAAGGACCAGATCATCCCAGTAATTATTGGGCAACGTGTACGGAAAAGGACATGCGTTCGCGGGAGCAGAACGGGGCGCCACAGGACTCTGACCCTCTCGTGTGTATGACGTGACGGGACGTGTACTGTTCAGGCCTTCGTTCTGTGCGGTTTCTCAGTATTTGGGGATGGTTAGACGCTTGGAAGTGTTTTATTGTCACGAGGGACAGGTGCCCTTCGCCAGGCAGCCGGGCAGGACTGCGCGGGGATGCTGAGCCTCTAAGTGGCGGCCACCACTTGCACGGTCGCTTTTGTTTTTGCCCTTGGATGGGGCAGAACCAGCCCCCACCCCC
>NW_006285997.1:666743-670139 GCF_000327345.1 Myotis davidii
GAGCCGGGGGTGCCCTGGGCCGCAGTGGGATCGTGGAAACTCGACGTGAAGGTGCAGCAGCCTTTGTCCCTCCCATGTTTAATGTGCTCCTGTGTGCAGTTCCAGCTTCTTTGTTTCCCTTTTAAACTAGCTGTTTCATAAAAGCAAAGTCTTGCCCGGCCATTATGGCTCAGTGGTTAAATGTGGACCTATGAACCTGGAGGTCAGGGTTTGATTCCCGGTCAGGGCACATGCCCGGGTTGTGGCCTCGATCCCCAGTGTGGGGAGTGTAGAAGGCAGCCAATCAACAATTCTCTCTCATCACTGATGTTTCTATCTCGTTCTGTCCCTTTCTCTCTGAAATTAATAAAAATATATTAAAAAAAATAAAAGCAAAGTCTTTTCTCTTTTTGAAACTTAACATCTCAAACCTAAAAGGCGACTTTGTATCTATTCGTAGCGGGAGCGCATTTATCTGTGTTAGTATCTGCAGGCGCCAAGGAGAAACGATAGGAAATGGATAGAAATGCAGGATGCCGGGCTCAGAGAGGACCTTCGGAATGGAAGCCAGCGCCTTTCTATTTATGGATGAGGTTACAGATGAGGAAACTGAGGCCCAGAGTGAGCCGGTCAGACAGGCAGCTGGATCTGGGCCACCTCGGCCCCCGACCGTCACCACTGGGCTCTGTCCTGGGGTCACCGTGACCGCAGGGAGGGGCGGTGTGGAGGGGACTGCACATGGGGCAGAAGGGGAGGCTCAGAATTCTGTTATGTAACTTCTGTTAATTTTTTAAAAATTTATACCGCCGTTGTGCATGCTGCCTTCTAGCGGGGACCCCGTTGCATTCTCCACGGGAACGCATCCCCACTGCTGATCTGCTGGTGTCCCCAGCTGTGAACGAAGGCCGTGCGTGCAGGGCCCCGGGAGCCGCAGGGAGAACACGTCTGGGCTTTCACTCGGTCACGTGCTGCTTTTGTTCTAAGAACCACAGGTGGGCAGAAGCCTGTTTTCCAATTTGCACCTGTCCTGTCCTTTTTTTTTTTTTTTTTGAGTCTAACTCCTCCAGTGTCTAAGCCTATGTGTCCCGACCGGTGAACACATTTGGGTTCACTGCTTCAGGAGCCCAGGCTCGCGTGGTCAGAGCCAGCTCGCCGACTCCCTGAAACAGGGACGCCCTCAGGCTCCCCGAGATGGGAGCTGTCAGCGCTGTTCTCCTGCGTGAAGGAAAGTGCTTACTGTGGGTGAGCAGAAAGTCAGGGGGTCTAAGTTCAGATCTCAGGAAGCTGTCAGAAGCAGGCCAAGTCCGTCCTGGCCTGCGATGGCCACTTAACACCATCGGTGAAATAGACCGATCGCGGCACGAGTGGGGAAATCCTTCCCCGGGGGCTTGGTTCTGCCCAGAGCTGGGGGAGAGAGCGCGCTGAGGAGGTGGGCTCATTGCTGGGACAGGAAGAGGCTGGCCTCACCCCATAGCATCTGTATACCAGCGGGACTTCCTGGGGTGACCTCTCCTTCCTTTTTAAATGTCAGAAACCAGCCCTAATCTGTTTGGCTCACGTGGATAGAGCGTTGGCCTGCAGACTGGGGGGTCCCAGGTTCAATTCCGGTCAAGGGCATGTACCTTGGTTGCGGATGCATCCCCAGTAGCGGGTGTGCAGGAGGCAGCTGATCCATGTTTCTCATCGGTATTTCTAACTCTCTATCCCTCTCCCTTCCTCTCTGTAAAATATCAATAAAATATATATATTTTTAAAAAATGTCAGAAACCAACAGAAGTTCACAGAAGAAAGTAGTCACCCCCTGCATCTGGAATTCACAGCATCCGGAATTCACCGCTCTTAGCCGGTTGATAAGCCTGATTTTTCCCAGTCTCTCTCTAAACTTGAATAACTATACAAGTGACATCAGGAGTTTGTTGAAGGATTAAAACAGTAATACAAGTGATATTGTTTTACCTACTTTTATATGTACATATACATTGATATAGAAAATATACAGTGGTGTTTAGGAAGAGTTTTTAAATGATGGAGAGTGGTTGTCTCTCATTTAATGCTGCGGGGCAGTTACAGGGCCTCCATAGCGCTGGGTACTCGGACCCCTTTATTCTGTGGCTCTGCCATATGTATTTTTTTAAAATATATTTTTATTGATTTCAGACAGGAAGGGAGAGAGAGAGAGATAGAACCATCAATGATGAGAGAGAATCATTGATCAGCTGCCTCCTGCACACCCCACACTGGGGATCGAGCCTGCAACCCCGGGCATGTGCCCTGACTGGGAATCGAACCGTGACCTCCTGGTTCAAGGTTGATACTCAACCACTGAGCCATGCTGGCTAGGCTGCCATCTTTAACTTGAGAAGGCCACTCCTGCTCCTATCACCACCTTGGTATCACAGTATCATGAAATGAGCAACAGGAAAGGGAGGGCACACTCCTTGTAAGGGTGCCATGTGGGAGTATATCACTTCTGCTCATATGCCATTCATCAAACCTGGTCACACGGTCACACATAGCTGCAAGGGAGGCTGGGCAGCCACGGAAGTGTCTCATTGAAACATCTATTATGTGGAAGAGAACAGGTGAGAGTATGAGGCACACCTCATTGGAACCCTCAGCCACAGGAAAGGGTTTGCTTTCCCCCCCCCGTACCTGTTGCTTTGTGAGGAAACATTTTCCACGGAAGTTACCAAGTGGACTTGAGCTACTAATAAGAGTTACCCAGAGTGAACGCATTTCCCTCTGGGATTTTAGGTCACGTTTATTCCAGTGGTTACAGGGTCGTGTGTGAAATATATTGAGATGAGGTGGCTTCTCCTTAAACTCTTATTTTTTCTGGAGCTGCTTTCTGCTTCTTTGTTTTTCACCGTTTTCGATATTTGATACTTAGTTTCATCCTTGTTTTTCTCTGTGTTGGCAGGTATGGCGCCGGCTCAAGGCTGGGCGAGACGGTACTTCAAGGCCTTCTGTAAAGGCTTCTTCGTGGCGGTGCCGGTGGCCGTGACCTTCCTCGACCGGGTGGCCTGCGTGGCGCGAGTGGAGGGAGCATCCATGCAGGTGACAGTGAATGCGCCACCCTTCTCACAGCACACGCATCACTCTCTCTCTCAAGCACCGGCGACGCGGTCTCTCTGTGTCACTTCTGTGCTGGGACCTGAAAGGCTATAGAAAGATCTGAGGTTTAACTTTCCTGACTTTTTTAAATAAGGTTTTTCCAATGTAACTCACAATCAGAGGAGAGGCAAAGAAAAATAATTACCGGATTGTTATCTGTATCTGTCTATCTCTCTGTATATCTTTTTAGGAACTGTAAATGGAGGTTCTAAATAAGTGTTTTTTTAATCCTCCCCCTGGATAGTTTATTGATGAGAGAGAGAGAGAGAGAGAGAGAGAGAGAGAGAGAGAGAGAGACGTGGG
>NW_006285997.1:670237-671185 GCF_000327345.1 Myotis davidii
CCAACTGAGCCCCGGCCAGGGAGTAAATGGAGGTTCTAAAGAAATGTTACTGGGTTGCAGGCTCCATCCCCAGAGGGGGGCATGCAGGAGGCAGCTGATCAATGATTCTCATTATTGATGTTTCTAGCTCTCTGTCCCATCCCCTCTGAAATCAATTTTAAAAAAAGAAAAAGGATGACTAGTAGTTTGGGGAGAGGCTCAGGTAAAAGCCAGACCCCAGGCCTCCTGGCTCCACAGGCTCCCCGCTGTGCTGAGGGGGAGCCCTGCGAAGAGACGCTGCCCAGCCCGCCCGGGGGCAGCCTGCGGGGCTCAGGCAGGTGCCGCCCCACTTCTCCGGGAGGCTCACCTCCTGCCCCGGAAGTGGTTCTGCCGGAAGTCAGGAGGCTGAGGGTCTGTGCGGAGCTCAGGCAGGTGTCACCCATCTTCTCCGGGAGGCTCACCTCCTGCCCCGGAAGTGGTTCTACCGGAAGTCAGGGCGCGGAGGGTCTGTGCGGGGCTCAGGCAGGGATGTCTGCCTTTCTTTCTTTTTTCAAATTCTCACCCAAGGACATGTTTATTGCTTAGAGAGAGGAGGGGGAGAGAGAGAGAAAGAGAGACGAACATCAATTTGAGAGAGAAACATTGATTGATTGCCTCCTATATGTGCCCCGACTGGAGATGGAACATGCAACCTAGATTTGTGCTCAGACTGGGAATCAAACCCATAACCTTTTGGTGTAGGGGAGGATGCTCCATCCAACTGAGCCACCCGGCCAGGGAGTAAATGGAGGTTCTAAAGAAATGTTACTGGGTTGCAGGCTCCATCCCCAGAGGGGGGCATGCAGGAGGCAGCTGATCAATGATTCTCATTATTGATGTTTCTAGCTCTCTGTCCCATCCCCTCTGAAATCAATTTTAAAAAAAGAAAAAGGATGACTAGTAGTTTGGGGAGAGGCTCAGGTAAAAGCC